>NW_011494949.1:1735431-1764932 GCF_000754665.1 Bison bison bison
TCCCACCCCCACCCCCCCTCCACCCCTCTCCCTTCCCATTGACCACCACAAGCCTGTTCTCTGGGACCCTGAGTCCCTTCGCTGCACAGCAGAAATTAGTACAGAGTTGTAAATCAACTCTACTTCAATGAAAGAAAAAATACAGAAACAGCAAAATTTAGAAGTGAAAAAAAAAAAGGAAAAAGAGATGACTCTCTGTGGCTTGCCGGCCATGGGCTTTTCTTTCGTGGGGGTTTGAGGAACGGATCTGCTCTGTCAGACGATTCTGGACAAGTGCTTCTCCTGGAGAAGCTGCCAGTGCATCGTTAGAGGGAGCCTGGCGCCCCCGTCACCCAGAGACGTCCAGCGTGCCCAGCATCACTCAGCGCAGAAGCCAGAAAGGAGGGTATCCATCTGTCCCCAGGACAGCCAGCGGGGAGGGCAGCCGGGGGCCAGGAGGAACAGGAGTCCTGAGGACTGTTCTCACCGGATGCTGGCATCGCCAGGCATGGCAGAAGGCTGGGAGGGGGCACCCTCCCCCACGTGGCTGCAGGCTGCCCAGGGGCGAGCTGTGGGCTCGTGACTGGAAGTGTGAAGGCACCCTGCCTGGAGCTCTAGGGGCTTGGACATGGGGAAGGTGGTCTCTGGGGGCTTTTGGGGTGAGCGGACAGATGGAACCCTCCAGAAATGGAGGACCTCTCTCGGCCTGCCCAGGGCCTCCCCGGGAAGGGGAGGGTCTGTCTGAGAGCAGAGCTGGGCAGGGGCCTTGGTTGTGGAGAAGCAAGGTGAACAGAGGTCATGGCACCGTCCTGGAAGGGGAGTATCAGCCCAGCCCCGGGCCCGTGGCCCCAGAGATGCTGGAGAAGCGTCTACAAACATGCAGATGGCGGTTCACTTCCCACGGCGGGACAGACCCCAGGTTTGTTCCGAGCCGCGTCTTGCACAGCTTGTTCTCTCACGTGGCTCCTCCACGCTCTTCTCAGCGGTTGCACGTGGCCTGAGTGTGCAAAACTCACCTAACCACTCATGTTCTGATGGGCATGGCGGCACTTTCCAGCTTCCCACTGTGAAAACTGACCGGCAGTGAGCGTGTGTGTCCACGTGTGTCTGTGTGCATGCGTGAGCGCGTGTGTCCACGTGTGTCTGTGTACACGCGTGTTTGTGTGCATGTATGTTGCTGTGCGGGTGCGGGGGGGAGGGATCTGAGGCACAGGCACAGTGTGGGCATGCTGATTGAATCTGAGACCAGGCGGACTAAGACATGTCCCAGACAGAGCGTCCCTTGCGTCCACACACCTGCATCCCTGATGGCAGCTCAAGTTAGGGGCGGTCCCGCCAAGTGGTTCCTGAGCATATGTCAGAAGGCAGGGGAAAATGGGAAACTTCAGGAGTTCAGATGGGGTTGAAGGCAGACACTCAAAGACTATGTGAAAGATGAATAAGTGGATCCCTCCTTCAGGACGTCTGGGGCCCTGCAGAAACGTCACTCGGGCTGCAGTGCGGCTGACCACGCTGGTGACCACGGGAGAGCATACCAATGAATGCCAGCTCTGGGAAGGACAGAGGAGACCTTTCAGGGAGAGGGGTGCAGGCATACCACCGGCTCTGAGCGCATGTTCACGTAGAGGGCTGAGAAGCAGAGCGAATGGCAGCGTCCACACAACCAGACCCTGGGCTAATATTCTTATTATTTCCAGAATGCAGTATGGAGTGCAATCTCAAAAATGGTTACTTATTCAAACAGGATGACAACTCATCCTATAACTTAGCTGGTTTTCAATTTTGACTGTAGGACTACACCTCAGGTTTTGTTTTCAGTACAACCTCCTCTGTAAAGTCTTTCTGATACCCAAAGAGAAGGGGAGAGCGTTCTCTTTGAAGCCCAGCGTATATTTTATTTCTAAGCTTTCTTATTGCCTCTGTATACGGCTGGTGGTCCCCTCCATGGAGGTGGGATGGCTTTGTGTCACTTTTAACTCTGGCAGGGACATACCAGAATGCCTTAAGTTTAGTAGTAACTAAATAATAAATGCTTATTTATTTATTTCCTACTCCAGGGGATCCTCCTGACCCAGGGATCGAACCCATGTCTCTTGCATCTCCTGCACTGACAGGTAGATGTTTTACCACTGAGCCTCCTGGGAGGCCCTAACTGCTCCTTACCCTGGATTATACTATGAACAAGGTGCTGCTGACGCAGGTGAATTTTGTTGCTCACTGTGTCTTCATTTTCATGTTCTTGGGCTTCATCTCAAGTCTAGACCAGCTGTAAGTGACTTTTGTAAATGAGCAGGTGCAGTAATGCAGAAAAGGGAAATGTGGTCTTCTGGACATTAGAAAGACTGAACACATAGAAAAGAGAAAAAGAACAGAATGGCTGGTGAAGAAACTTGGCAGTTATCTTAAAAAAATTTTTTATTGGTGTGTAGTTGCTTTATAGTGTTGCGTTAGCTTCTGCTTATAACAAAGTGAATCAGCCACATGTATACCCCTCTTTTTAAGAAATTAAGATTTCTTTCCTTTCAAGTCACCACAGAGCATTGATTTAGAGTTTCCTGAGCTTTGCAGTTGGCTCTCATTGGTTATCTATTTTACACATAGTGTGTATATATATATTTAATGTCAATTATGTATACTATATATATATTTATACTAATATATGTATACAAATTATATATATATATATAAATTATATATACTAGGTATATAAAATGCTATGTCAGTTCCATTCTCCCAATTCGCCCCTCCCCTACTGGTGTTCACACATTTGTTCGCTGTGCTGTGTCTCTGTTTCTGCTTTGCAAGTAGATTCATCTGTACCGTTTTTATAGATTCCACATATGTGTGTTAATATACAGTATCAGTATAAATGCTGACTGCCTTGTGAGCTTAAAAAATGGGTATTTTTCTTTCAGCATCTTTAAATCAAAGTATCATAATCTTTTCATTATTCTGGACGTTATGAATTCTTGGGTCACTTCAAAACTGACATGTGGCTCTTTTCCATTTTCTAGTTAAATTTACACATTTATTGCTGCTATTTTTTTAAATCAAGGATTGCAGAGAGTCTCATTATTTTCTGTGTACTTGGTCTTGACTGGAGCAAACAGTTCTCACTAAAGCCAGTTTAAACTCACTCTGATTGCTGCCTTAGCTTCACACCTTTCATCCAAAATGGTTTCATTTTGGAAAGGATTCTTTTTTTTTTGGAAGCCAATAGGAAAAGGATGTGTGCTTTTCAAAAAGCTTTTGAGGCAAAGAAAGGATTGACAGGTATCTCTTATTTTTAAAAAAATAAGATGCGAATAAACAATCTCCAGCAGAAGCCATGCAATGCAAATTCTGGTTTAGAATGGCATAGCGTTGTGGAAAGTTGCAAACATGGAACCAGCAGGTCCTCATGGAAGTCTCCCTTCTCTTCTGTGTGTGGGGCCGCTGCGACAAGGACCTGGGTGTCACAGGAGGCTTAAGAGGACAAACTCCCCAGTCCCTGCAACGATCCGGCCAAACCGTGGGGAACCGTTTCTACCTGCAATGAGCAGATTGTACAGCGCTGATACTGACGACATTTTGCAGGGAGCAAAGAACTTAACCGCTCTCATGGCAAAACATGTTATCGACCACCATGACAAAAGTGTAAACTCACATAAGCTAAAATATAGAGCATTTTCTTCTTGCTTTTGTGGAACCATCAGCAACATAAACAAACAGTCACAGGATTCCGAGTGTGAGGCTGTGCTAAATGCCGAACGTGTGGGGGTTTTGTTTAATTCCTCTGTGACTGAGTAGCATGGGAAAGGGTTTTGAAGCTTTCTAGTTCTTTTCACTTACATGCACTTTTTGATCAATTTCTCTATGAATTTTACTCAATGAGGGGATTTCTCTCTCCATTTACTTTTCAGTCCTCCTCGTATGTAATTTTATTCTGTCAATTTTATGTCAAATGTTTCTGTAGAGTGAGTCCTGACATCTAAATCTTTTAACTTTGAGTGCCTCTTACTATTTCAATTCTCAGGGATATAAAAAAAATTACTGTTATGTACATGTGTTAAGCACTTGTGCGGATCCCTTTGAACCCTGGCCTGTTGCTCTCGTAAAAAATGGATGTGTGTGTGTTTCTGTGTATACAGGCAAATATCATCAGAAGCCCTTTCACTGTGATGGTAACCTTTCCATACACTTTCCAACTTGTCTGGGTTTTCCTGAAGGTCGATTGGGTTTTCAACTGTGTTATCTGTGAGGTGTTTGATGGAGTGGTCCAGATAACAGGGAGAGAGCAAAGGAAAGAGAATTTTTTGAAGATCAAAAGTGGCTGTTCATTTTGTTATCTGACCCTATCTGTTGTCATAGTAACAGGTCTCTTTTAACCTATGTCATGGGATGATTTGTCTCTATCTGCTCTGGGTTCTCCTTTGAGTGCAGAGCTACTCCTACAGCATCCAGACCCTCCCAGACTTTCTGAAGCTCTACTGAGGGGGCCAAAGGCACAGGCTCCATGTAGGAAAGGATTTAAATTACATTTTCCATTTAAACCGCTATCTTAATTTTGGAGGAGATAAAGCCGGCGCTGAGGCTTTCTCCCTGGTCTTACAACATATAAGTAAATGCCATTTAGAAATGAATGAACGTGTTGATTCTCTAACATCGAGGACAGGCAGCTGGAAAAGTGGCGGAGCGCATGCTGGTGTCTGAAGCAGACTTTAACGAACGGGTCAGAGTAAAGCCGGTGATTTCCTAGTGGCTCTGGAGGAGGGGGGGGGAGGCATGGGCTCCCTCCTTGCTGACGACTTGGCGGTCCACTCACACCAGGGCACTGAGGTTTGACCGGACCGCGGTCCATTCATTTTGAAACAAGGTTTCTGGAAAGCTGAGTTCCAGAGGCACGCTTTAGTCATCCCTTGGATGCTATCTTGTCTGTGACATTTCTTTTAGGCTTTGCAGGTAAAGACATCTTAGAAATGACCATTCATCACCCCCTGGGTCACAGCCCTCCTCACCACTCCCCTACGTCATTTTCCCTGCGCCTTGCAGTCTGCGGGTGGGTCCACGCGAGGGCCACCCACGAACACGGGCACTGGCTGGGTTGGGAGAGGCTCCGGAACTGGCCTCTCTGGGGGCAGCGGTGCTGGTGGAGGGGTGGGTTTGGCCTCTCCCCGGCCAGGGGCTCCTGGTGTCTGTCTGTCCAGCAGCAGCAAAGGAGAGATAGCCCCGCCTTGCCCAGGGTGCCTCCACTCAGGCCCAGGGCTGGGGATAGATGGGCTTGGTTAGCCCAGAGGAGCCCCTTACTGTTTTTCTCTGGTTTAAAAACCCTCCAGGCACAGAACAGCCTGTGTGAATTTCAGAGAGGTAAGTCAGGAAGCAAGACACACTGCTTAGCAGGATCCTAAGAGATCTGCAGAGACCAAGGAAAGCCGTCCCTTCCTGGCTTTGGATGGAACCCCCTTCTTCTTGGAACGTTCCTGCTAAGAACAGTGCAGATGGGGGACTGTCCCGGGTCAAAACCGTTCTCCAGTAGGGGCTCCGGCAGCTACCCCTCGGAGGGTGGAGTGGAGCCAGGCCTCTGTTCCGTGATGGGACGCACAGCATGCTATCCTGTGGAAACCTCAGTCTCCCCATCTGTAAATGGGCCAACAGGACTGCATGAACAGATGATCCATCTTTTTAGAGTCTCGGTGAAGAGCTGGACACATGGCACCTAATGTCCCTGCTGTCAGTGGCTGGGGAGATGGCTGGTCCCTGCCCTGCCTTCATCTCTCCCGGCCCTGCACCCGTGTGATGGGACAAACCCTCAACGTGAGAGGGCGAGGGCCTCCTTGGGAAGCTCAGGGGTAACCGTGGCGCACACACCGAGAAGCAGCGGCAGACGCTCTGAAGGTAACGAGCTGCAACGTGTCAGAAATGATGTTCCTGGGCTGGGAGATGGTGGCCTCTGTGGAGACCTCTGTCCCGGATCCCGGCAGCTCCTTGTCTACCTGCACTGCCTTCCTTTCTGCCTGCTTTGTGAACCATCTGTCCAGACGAGCTGACGTCAGCCACAGTTCACCGATGAGCCTGCCTCCCTAGTGCCCTCCTTCTGCGTGACCCAGACAGGACAGGAGGCGGACACACACAAGGAGCTGCGTGTCCCAGGCACCAGCTCAGCCCTTGGCTCTCACGCTGGGCTGGGCTCCTTCTCGTACGAGCCAAGGCTTTCACGTCTGCTGTGAGAGCAGAGACGGTGGAGTGAAGTGTTGGTTGCTCAGTCGTGTCCGACTCTTGGCGACCCCATGGACTGTAGCCCACACCAGGCTCCTCTGTCCATGGAATTCTCCAGGCATGCATATTGGAGTGAGCTGCCATTCCCTTCTCCAGGGAATCTTTCTGACCAGGGAGCAAACCCAGGTCTCCCGCATTGCTGGCAGATTCTTCACCGTCTGAGCCACCAGGGATGCAGAGCACGTAGGAGGCAGCAAAGGAGAAAAGGAGAAGGAAGGTGTCTAGGTCTGAAGCCAGGCGTGGCCGAGGCCTGAAGGCGTGAGAGAGGGAGCCCCTCCGCGGGCTCGTCTGGTGCTGGAGCCGAGGGGACCAGCATTGTGGCGTGACCGCAGCAATAACCGTGATGCTGCGCCGGCCGCAAGCGAGCTGGAGCTGTGACTTCTGTGGGCGGTTTTTATAGTTCTGTTACAACCGTGGGACTGCTGAAATCAATGTTTTAGGCGTCTTTTATAAAAATTACTATGTGGGATTTAAAAAATGTGTCTGTTTCTTCTCCCACGGGTGTCTGAAACGAAGGGCCTGAGGGTAAAGAGCCAAGAGGAGAGCTTTGATGTCCATGGAAATATTAAGATCAACTTGTAAGATTCTAACTCAAGTATGGTTTTATTTTTTTCATTTCTAGGCTCAAATTCTTAATATAAACACAAGAGCTTCCAATGTGGAGCCGCAATGATTTAGAAAGACCAGTATATTAAATATGGCCCCAGAACCTTAAATACTAGTTGCAAATTTGGTAAATTTGATATAGTTATTCATCTAATTTTCAAAAGGAACTTTTTGTGGTTGTTGTCCAGTCACTAAGGCATGTCCCACTCTTTGTGATCCCATGACCTGTTGCATGCCAGGCTTCCCTGTCCTCACCATCTCCCATTCATGTCCATTGAGTCAGTGATGCCATCCAACCATCTCATTGTCTGTCACCCTCGCCTCCTGCCTTCAATCTTTCCCAGCTTCAGGGTCTTTTCCAATGAGTTGGCTATTTGCATCAGGTGGCCAAAGTATTGGAACTTCAGCTTCAGCATCAGTCCTTCCAATGAATATTCAGGGAACTTTTAGGACAAAATAAGCTCTGTTCTTTAGAGAACTGTTCAAATTTATTTTTAGACCCCTTGATTTAAAAAATTACAATTTTCTGGACCTTCCAAATATACCTATCAAAATATGAGTTGCTACATGCTCAGTTTCTTTAAAAAAAGGAATTTAATTTCAGTGGTTCATTTAGTGTTTTGGCTGCTAAATGCCTATTTTGGCAACTTGTTTCATTGCTGATACACAGTGAAACTGAAAACATGCACCGGTTTCTCCTTACTTTGTGAACCTGTGATTCCTGTGAGTGCGTTGGGTAACGTACACTGCTTCAGTGTATTCGAGATCGGGACAGGGAAGCAGGAAGATTCTAGAGATGACAGACATAGGGCTTTGTCATCTGAATGTTCAAGGGATGTGGTGCTTACACAGGTGATGGCTCAAGGTTCTGGGAAAAGAATCTTTCGTGGAGCAGGCTGCTCAGGACAGGAGATGGAGCCCGCGTGTGCAGGTCAGCCCTGGAGGGACCCGGGCTTTGGGACACTTGTCAGTAGGGACCATGTCGTCCAGCAGAGCCCCCTCCTGTTATAGCGATGCAGGTGAGCAGACCGCCACGACCACGGATGCTTCCCAAGGCAGCTCAGCCAGCAGTCTTCAAGCGTGTTCCTTTTCTCATGAACACCGCAAGTTTCTTACACCTCCGTGGGCTTCTGCTCCCCCGACATCAGTCACAGCAATTAAGTTATCAAACCTGTAATTCACTCATTGCCTCCATTCTTTAAAGCTGCTTTCCCTCAAACACTAACACTGTTATCTGTTAAAACTATCAACAATGTGCCACATTGCATCATCATGGTTTCTTGTCAACCATTAGAGAAGTCTTCATTGAGTAAGATTATGCTTAATAACTTTGGAAAAATATCTCATGTGACTAATATAAATCTTTTCTGGAAAATACATTTTCCTTGATTTTTAAAAAATGAAAATAGTTTCTGAGAGCCTTGCAAATACTTCAAAAAGTAGATATTTTCCCGATCAGTGGGAAAGCATTTCTCAATTGCCTACCATGTTTGAAACTCAGGGCAGAAATTATGTGATTAAACAACACCTTTTATAAAACCTTCAGTTCAGTTCAGTCGCTCAATTGGGCCTGACTCTTTGTGACCCCGTGGACTGCAGCATGCCAGGCTTCCCTGTCCATCACCAACTCCTGGAGCTTGCTCAAGCTCATCCATTGAGTTGGTGATGCCATTCAACCATCTCATCCTCTGTCGTCCCCTTCTCCTCCTGCCTCCCATCCCTCCCAGCATCAGGGTCTTTTCCAATGAGTCGGTTCTTCTCATCAGGTGGCCAAAGTATTGGAGTTTCAGCTTCAGCATCAGTCCTTCCAATAAATATCCAGGACTAATTTCCTTTAGGATGAACTGGTTGGATCTCCTTGCTGTCCAAGGGACTCTCATGAGTCTCCTCCAACACCACAGTTCAAAAGCATCAATTCTTTGGAGCTCAGCTTTCTTTATATTTCTTTATCAATATATTTATAATATATTAATATTTTTCAATACTTGGCTTTAAGCACATGTTCAACAATGACTAAAGAAGCCAAGAGAAAATGATTAAAGTTAATGAGTGAAAAGGCAAAAAGAAAATTCAGTTACTTTTCATCATTGAGACCAGCTCTTGTCAGAGATTCCCTTTAGAATCTTAAGAAGGTGGAAATGAAAGGCCTCCAGGGCTTCTAATTAGAAAAGGCCACCACTATGTAAATTGATTACGTGAATATAAACAGAAAAAATAACCACAATAATTGTATGGAGAGAAGTGAGCAGATGCTGTCAGAAATGAACTTCACTTCACAGATCTGCCTTCCTTCTCTGGTTGTCTTTGTTTTTAAATTCTAGAAGTCTATTTTAAGGAAGAGTTTGGTTTTGAACACTGTTATGTCTCTGGCTTCTTTTTCATGAAGACTTTTTCCCCCCAAAGAAAGCATTTTCAAGTCTTTTTCAAAAGCTCTTTCTGCAGCCTTGTCTCCGAGAAGCAGATAGAGGAGAGCCTGGCTTCTTCACGTCAGCCGAGTCGGGCACTCCTGGCAGGTCAGGTCTCGGGAGAGGACTTTGTCATATGGAAATGGTTAAGGGTCCGGCTCACAGCCTGTGGAGGCCTCCTTTTATCTTTGCAGGGTTTGAACATGATCCTTTCAAAGCCAGATAACCCAGGAAAGGCCTCGTCAGAGGACCGCTGCTCCCTCTCAAACCGCCGGACGCGGTCTCTGAGGAATCAGTTATTAGAATTCGATAAGGAAGCTTTCTTGTATTTTTCTATCTGGGCTTCAGTCTTTATGTTCCTGCAAAATAACACTCTCTCATCATTTTTTTTTTTTTTTTTGCCAGCAAAAGCAATCTTAAGATTGAGAACGAAGTTAGCCATTAATGTAAGCTTTCAGGCTTATTTGAATTTGTGCATCTTTTAAGAATGTTGAACTCTCTGAAATGGCACAAGACGCTCAGCCTTCTAAGTCCACTGATGACATCTCTCTAATCCTTAAATCTAAATACCCTCGTTTCTTGGCTAATGTTATAAAAAAGGTGCATTCTTACTAATTTTCCACCAAGGAGTACATTGGATGAAAAAGATAGCATTTAATACAGATACGACCAAGTGTAAATTGTTATTGGCCAGTCTGAATCAGCTTAGATCTTTCCACTGGTGAGAATCACGTATTTGCCTGGGTACTTACTGGGTCACACAGCTGAGCATCCTCTGGGTCTTTGTTTCACCTCCTCATTGGTTCAACGGCTCTGTTTCCCTGACAGCTCAGTTGGTAAAGAATCCACTCCTAACCCCACTCCTAGGTACACATCCAAGAGGAAGGAAAACCTTTTTTTTTTTTTTTGCAAATATATGCCACACGAACATTCATAGCAGCATTGTTCATAATTGTACAGAGGTTGAAACAACTCAGGTGCTCATTAGCCTAAGAATGAAAAGATAAAAATGTGATCCATCCACACAATGAAACGTTATTCAGCCACGGAAAGAAAATCAACCTGAATATTTATTGGAAGGACTGATGCTGAAGCTGAAACTCCAATACCTTAGTCACCTGATGCAAAGAGCTGACTCATTAGAAAAGACCCTGATGCTGGGAAAGATTGAAAGCAGGAGGAGAAGGGGACGACAGAGGATGAGATGGTTGGATGGCATCACCGACTCAATGGACGTGTGTTTGAGCAAACTCTGGGAGGTAGTGGAGGACAGGGAAGCCTGGCGTGCTGCAGTCCATGGGGTCGCAAAGAGTGGGACACGACTTAGTGACTGAATTACAACAGAAAAGAATAAAGGATGGCACATACATGCTACAGAGAGAGAGGAAGCTTTCCAGCATCACTTAAAGTGAAAGAAGCCGACCCGAAGCACGATACTGATGACTCCATGTGTATGAAGTCCCTTCTTGAGACGGGCGCCACAGTGAACATGATATCCATACTCATATGACTGCGGTGATGGCTTCGTGTAACTGCGAGTGTACCCAGAACGATTAGATTGTACATTTTGTGTGTGCTCAGTCATGTCCGACTCTTTGTGACCCCATGGACTGCAGACCACCAGGCTCCTCTGTCCATGGGATTTTCCTGGCAAGAAGACTGGAGTGGGTTGCCATCTCCTTCTCCGTTGTGCATTTTAAATGCATATGTTACCTGATATGTGAATTATACTTCAATAATGTATGTTTTCTAAAAAAAGAGAAGTCACCTGTGAACTCCTTCCCTGCCATGTGCTCTGTGTGGTCTCCCCTCCCCGTCTCACTCCCACTCCTAGAGGGCTTCCTGGGGTCTGGAAGTGCACAGCTGCCTCCAGCACTGGGCGGCCTCTGTGGTCCTGGACAAGAGGCATCTTCAGGGAATCAGAAGGCAGCCGCATAGGTTCCAGGGGCTGATGCTCGGTCCTAAGGTCAAGGCTACAAAGCTCTAGCCAGTGTCTCTTCCGCAGACGCAGGGCTGTGAAGGAAGCCCCCTCTTCCTGCCTGGAGGTCTGCTTTGGTCCCTCCCACACCTTCCACACTAGACCTGCTTCCATGATGTTGAGAAAGCCTTCTCTCCAGGAGGTGGCATGAAGGTGTCAGAATTCCACCTCCCAGGATTTGGGGAGAGGGACCCCCGAGTCCTGCAGTACCTGAGGGCTTGATAGATGGCAGGGGGCACTGCCAGCCGGGCTCAGAATCTCAGGGATGATGAGTCATCTTACGCCATGAGGCAGCCAAGCTTCTGGCTATGATTTCAAGCCTTAAGAAATGAAATGGGAGAAGAATTTGAAAAAAAGGATACATGTATATGTATAACTGATCCACTCTGCAGTACACCTGAAACTAGCCCAACACTGTAAACCAACTCGAGTCCAATGTAAAGTTAGCATTTTCAGTAAAGAGCTTGAATCCAGATGATGCAACCACTGTTTTGTTGAGTATATACCCTGGACATTCTGCAATAGTATTAGTTAGATACTTGAAAGAAAAAACACTTGTGTCCGCATCTTCTGTAGCAGTTTGCGTCCTGAGGTCGTTCACGCCCATTTCTGTGCCCATGTTTGCTTATGCGACCTTTTAGCGCCAGGCATCAAATGAAACACTTCTGCCACATCTGGGCAAAAGAAAAAAGGCAGGCACTCTGCCCTTGCCAGTCCCCCAACCCTGGGTCCCACCGCTCTTGCCAGGCACTGCTCTGGGGTTTCCAGTCTATTGAAAAAATGCTGTTGACCTGTCAGACGTTTAGGTACTTCACGACCCGCCTTCAAACTGTGTCACGTGATTGTCATCCCCCTACTTCAGGAGGCAGGTCCTGAGTGACACAGCACACAGCAGAGCAATCCCAGCACGGGGGGGATGTGTTTGTGTGCCCTGCACATTTTCTGCAGCTTGGCTTCCTGCACAAGCATGAAATCCTCATCAGGGGAGATTCATTTGGGAATTTGATCAATTTTGCTGGAAATCTGCTGTTGATTATTCTACCCCAACTTTACAATTATAAAGAATGTAGGATCTGCAGTGAAAACTATAATAACCTGTTTAAATAGACTCTTTATGGGCTCACACACAAAAAAACAACAACTTATAGCCTCCCAAAGAGAAGAGAAGATTAAAATGGTCTACATAAGAGCTCCAAAATTTTTTGAAAAGAAAATACAACAGCAGCAAAACAAGAGCTTTTGGTTTTCATTAGGCTGTGGTTTGCCCATTTAGGCTCCAAAGCCTTGTCCCGGTATCTGGTTTGTGTTCTGACACCAGGGACCCAGTGACCACTGGTCTTCATCCCACACCAGTGCCCAGTGCCCAGAAACTTGCATTCTTCTGGGCAGTCTGGGTGGCCGATGGGGGGAAGCTGGCAACTGTGATACCCAAGCAGGATGGCACACAACGTACCCCAAAACCCCCTTCATCAGGAGACATGGAGGTCGTGCAAAGGTATCGGCGAACAATCCCCCATAAACGAGCTCTTCTCCCCAAGGGGAGTCTTTGCTCCTCTGTGGGTGGTTGTCCATCCCCCATTCTATCTTTATCAGAACACCCGTGTGGAATCCAGGCTGGAATACTGGACATGGGGCAAACAAAGGTGTTTTCAAAAATGAAGGATCATGAAACTTTCCTCCTGGTCAGTGATATTTAATCCTTGTAGGAATTTTATACCAGATCATGCTGGGTAGCCCTGGGCATCCCACCTCGTACCTTAAAACATGGATCATCTTGGAAAGAGAGCAAGAAGCAAAAGGCGGCTGACGACAGGAATGTTTGCCAGCTCCTCTTCTGATCCAGGGGTTTCGTACATCTCACCACTTTCAGTTTCTTATGATGATCTTCTGGGATGGATCATGTTATTATGCGCTTCCCTTGTGGCTCAGACAGTAAAGAAATCGACTGCGAGGTGGGAGACCTGGGTTCAATTCCTGGGTTGGGAAAATCCCCTGGAGGAGGGCAAGGCAACCCACTCCAGTATTCTTGCCTGGAGAATCCCCATGGACAGAGAAGCCTAGTGGGCTACGGTCTGTGAGGTAGCAAAGAGTCTGACACGACCGAGGGACTAGGCACAAGTTATTATTGGGCTTTCCAGGTGGCTCAGTGCTAAAGAATCCACCTGCAGTGCAGGAGAAGCAGTTTCAATCCCAGGGTTGGGAAGATCCCCTGAAGGCAGAAATGGTAACCCACTTCAGTATTCTTATCAGGGAATCCTATAGACAAGGGAGCCTGGAAGGCTCCAGTTCAGTTCAGTTCAGTCACTCAGTCGTGTCCGATTCTTTGTGAACCCATGAATCGCAGCATGCCAGGCCTCCCTGTCCATCACCAACTCCTGGATTTTACCCAAACTCACATCCATCGAGTCAGTAATGCCATCCAGCCATCTCATCCTCTGTCGTCCCCTTCTCCTCCTGCCCCCAATCCCTCCCAGCATCAGAGTCTTTTCCAATGAGTCAACTCTTCACATGAGGTGGCCAAAGTACTGGAGTTTCAGCCTCAGCATCAGTCCTTCCAATGAACACCCAGGGCTGATCTCCTTCAGAATGGACTGATTGGATCTCCTTGCAGTCCAAGGGACTCTCAGGAGTCTTTTCCAACACCACAGTTCAAAAGCATCAATTCTTTAGCACTCAGCCTTCTTCACAGTCCAACTCTCTCTCATCCATACATGACCAATGGAAAAACCATAGCCTTGACTAAACGGGCCTTTGTTGGCAAAGTAATGTCCCTGCTTTTGAATATGCTATCTAGGTTGCTCATAACTTTCCTTCCAAGGAGTAAGCATCTTTTAATTTCTCCAATGGGGTCATAAAAAAGTCAAACATGACTTAGCAACTAAACAACAGTCATGGCATGTATCCACTGACATGATGACATGAATCAGAGCATTTTCACTGCCCTAAAATCCCTCTATGACCTTATATATTCATTCCTCCCCACAGCCCCTGGCCACCACTGGTCTCTTACTGACTTTTTTTATAGAGTGTCCCACAGTAGAATTACAATGTATAGACTTTTGATACTGACTTCTTCCACTTAGTAATACACATTTAAGTTTCCTCCATGTCTTTTGGTGGCTTAATAGCTCATTTCTTTTTGGTGCTGAATAATATTCCATTGCCTGGATGGACCACAGTTTATTTGCCTACTGAGGGATACCTTGGTTGCCCCCAAGTTTGGGCAATTCTGAAGAAAACTGCCTGAACCTCCATGCTCAAGTTTTGTGAGGTCTTGTCTTCAGCTCCTTTGGGTAAATGCCAAGGAACATGACTGCTGGTTGATGTGGTAAGAGTAGGCTTACTTTTGTAAGAAACCACAAACTGTCCCCCAGAGTGGAGGCAGTTTTTCATTGCCACCAGCAATGAATGAGTATTTGGGGTTTTCAGCATTCTGTATTTTGGCCATTGAAAGAAGTGTGTAGTGGTATCTTATTGCTTTTTCACTTCTTTTTCACCAACATTTTCTAGTCATTAGGAGAGATTTTCAAACATCTAATAAATCTAGAACATAAAGTCTTCTACGGTTCTTTGATTTTGTATTTTACCCCCTGTGACACTGTATGTCCACATGTGTTTGGCCCTGTGTCTGTGAGTGTGCATGTGTGGGGGGGTGTGTGTGGCAGAGGTGGAGAGTGCACTGGGAAATTAAAGGTGCCCACAGTTGTTGGGGACTCTCCAGGCATTTAACTAATGTCATCAAGCACATCTGCTGGAACTAATGTGGAGGCAGAGAACATCAGTAAAACAGTAGTATCTCTCCAATTAAGTGGTTATATTCAGAGTGTTTTATTGGTTAAATACTCAACATTTAAGTATCAGTTCAATTTTTTCCTTCTTTTTTTCAGACTACAGAAGGCAGCCTGATAAAGAAACTCAGCTTTTACTGAGCGCCAACTTTGCACCAGCCTCTGCAGTGGGTGCTTTTCTGTCATTGTCTTTGACTCACACAACCCCTGGACTCCAGATGGCCTGGATGTATCCAGAGGTCATTGGCTGTTGGTTGCACAGCTGGTCTGCCATGGAGCCTGGAGGTCAGCTCTGCACTGCTCCCTACAGTGCTCACGCCCGCCACACCCCACCAGGGAGACTCCCCAAATAAAAGTGCTTCTTTTACTGAGTCTGACCACATGCCAAGATAAAGATCTGCTATTTCCCGACGGACTGTTCTGGAGGTTATCTTTGTTTTAGAGATAAGGAAAGGGGTTCAGAACCACATTTAGCAAACTGGCCAAGCTTACGACTCAAAGCTCTGAGAGGCAAGTCTGCAGCTTCCCTCCTCTGATCCACGTCATGTAGGCAGAGCACTTGGGAAAAGGCCTGACATCACACCTGTTAAAGGTTAGGCTTAGTAAGGAACGGCTGAAACGCATTAACAGGTAAGGCCTGACATCACACCTGTTAAAGGTTAGGCTTAGTAAGGAATGGCTGAAACGCATTAACAGGTATTATCTCTTTTAAAAATGACTTTATTGAAATATAACTTACACATCATAAATTTCACCCATTTAAAGTGTACAGGTTAATGATTTTTAGTAAGTTTACAGAGCATTACAACATCTAGCAGACTCTAATTTTAGAACATTTACATCATCCTGCAAAGAGAGCAGGTGGCTACTTATTATTACTCGTCACTTCCACGGCCAGCCCCTGGCAACTGCTAACCTACTTTCTTTCCCTGAAGAACTGCCTTTTCTGGGCATTTCATATAAGTGGAATCGTAAGATGTATATATGACTTTTGTGATCAGCTTCCTTTACCTAGCACGATGTTTTTCAGATTTATCCATGTTGTAGACTGGGTCTGCATTCCTGCTGACGGCTGATACCATTCCGCTCCATGGGATAGACCACATTTTGTTTACTCATTCACCAGCTGATTGGCTTTTGGGTTCTTTCCACAGTTGGGGCTACAGTGAATAATACCCCATGAACATTTGCACACAAGTTTTTGTGTGGACATATGTAATCTTTTATCTGAGTAGATATCTAGTATTAGCTTTTTAATGTACATACAATATTCAAATTGTGAAAGCCTAAAATTTCTTTTCATCTATTTTCAAATAAAGCATTTTGTTTTGAGAGTGTAAACCAATGAGTATGAGAATGTTTCTATTTGTGACTGGGGTAATAAACTTATGATATAAGAGCAGGTCAATTGTCTGTAAATTTACCATATTCATCATTACATATTCTCCTTCATTTTCAGTATTTTTGGAGAGCTAGATTACACCTGAGATCTGTCTAAAAGAACACAAGTAACAAATCTATGTTGAGGGAGAAAACAAAAAAAAAGTTTGTTTCTGATTAAAAAAAAAAGAATATTGAAGTATATTTGATTTACAAAATTGTGTTAATTTCTGCTGTACTGTAAAGTCATTCAGTTATATATGGAGAGAGTCTAAGAAACATTGTTTCTAAATTAATAATTGGAGGAAATCCAACTCCAGGCTCCATCATCTGTCCGACTAGGACTATCACACTCGCTGTCTGTGTCACAGAGGCGAAAAAGCTGAAGCAGAACTATGGGGACAACAACGCCAGAAAGGCCTCTACTGGGCGGTACTGTGGGTGGAAAACCAAATGCAGTTCTTTATAAACCTCATGTTCTAAATGCCCCAAAATCACAAGGGGAAAGAGTGTCTCAGGCACAAGGTTTCCAAAGGTAAAATTTGAGGATCTAGAAGAGAAACAAGGTTTGAGTCAGTTAGATTATTAGAAAGAATGTAGAATTTTATTAATTTGCTTCAATTAAAAATAATTCTGTTGAAGCATAGTTGATATGTAAGGCCGCCACAGACAACCATTTTGCCTTTTTGCATTTCTTTTTCTTGGGGATGGTCTTGATTCCTGCTTCCTGTACAACGTCACGAACCTCCGACCATGGTTAATCAGGCATTCTGTCTATCAGATCGAATCCCTCGAATCTATTTGTCACTTCCACTATATAGTTATCAGGGATTTGATTTAGGTCATACCTGAATGGTCTAGTGGTTTTCCCTACTTTCTTCAATTTAAGTCTGGATTTGGCAATAAGGAGTTCATGATCTGAGCCACAGTCAGCTCCCAGTCTTGTTTTTGCTCTCTGTATAGAGCTTCTCCATCTTTGACTGAAAAGAATATAATCAATCTGATTTCAGTATTGACCATCTGGTGATGTCCATGTGTAGAGTCTTCTCTTGTGTTGTTGAAAGAGGGTATGTGCTATGACCAGTGTGTTCTCTTGGCAAAACTCTGTTAACTTTTACCTTGCTTCATTCTGTACTCCAAAGCCAAATTTGCCTGTTACTCCAGGTATCTCTTGACTTCCTACTTTTGGATTGCAGTCCCCTATAATAAAAAGGACATCTTTTTTGGGTGTTAGTTTTAGACGGTCTTGTAAGTCTTCATAGAACCATTCAACCTCAGCTTCTTCAGCATTACTGGTCGGGGCATAGACTTGGATTACTGTGATATTGAATGGTTTGCCTTGGAAACAAACAAAGATCATTCTGTCATTTTTGAGATTGCACCCAAGTACTGCATTTCAGACTCTTTTTTTGACTATGATGGCTACTCCATTTCTTCTGAGGGATTCTTGCCCACAGTAGCACATATAATGGTCATCTGAGTTAAATTCACCCATTCCAGTCCATTTTAGTTCACTGATTCCTAAAATGTCGATGTTTACTCTTGCCATCTCCTGTGCGACCACTTCCAATTTGCCTTGATTCACGGACCTAACATTCCAGGTTCCTATGCAATATTGCTCTTTACAGCATTGGACCTTGCTTCTATCACCAGTCACATCCACAGCTGGGTATTGTTTTTGCTGTGGCTCCATCCCTTCATTCTTTCTGGAGTTATTTCTCCACTGATCTCCAGTAGCATATTGGGCACCTACCGACCTGGGGAGTTCCTCTTTCAGTGTCCTATCTTTTTGCCTTTTCATACTGTTCACGGGCTTCTCAAAGCAAGAATACTAAAGTGGATTGCCATGCCCTTCTCCAGTGGAGCACATTTTATCATAACTCTCCACCATGACCTGTCCGTCTTGGGTGCTCCTACATGGCAAGGCTGTGATCATGTGATCAGTTTGATTAGCTTTCTGTGATTGTGATTTTTGTTCTGTCTGCCCACTGATGGATTCTGTCTGCTCTCTGATGTCCCCAAGAAAAAGAAATGCAAAATGGTTGTCTGAGGAGGCCTTACAAATAGCTATGAAAAGAAGAGAAGTGAGATGCAAAGGAGAAAAGGAAAGATATACTCATTTGAATGCAGAGTTCCAAAGAATAGCAAGGAGAAATAAGAAAGCCTTCCTCAGTGATCAGTGCAAAGAAATATCAGAAAACAATAGAATGGGAAAGACTAGAGAGCTCTTCAAGAAAATCAGAGACACCAAGGGAACATTTCATGAAAAGATGACCACAATAAAGAACAGAAATGATATGGACCTAACAGAAGCAGAAGATATTAAGATGAGGTGGCAAGAATACACAGAACTATACAAAAAAGATCTCATGACCCAGGTAACCATGATGGTGTGGTCACTCACCTAGAACCAGACATCCTGGAATGTAAAGTCAAGAGGGCCTTATGAAACATGACTATGAACAAAGCTAGTGGGGGTGTTGGAATTCTAGTTGAGCTATTTCAAATCCTAGAAGATGATGCTGTGAAAGTGCTGCACTCAATATGCCTACAAATTTGGAAAACTCAGCAGTGGCCACAGCACTGGAAAAGGTCAGTTTTCATTCCAACCTCTAAGAAAGGCAATGCCGAAGAATGTTCAAACTACTGTACAACTGCACGCATCTCACACACTAGCCAAGTAATGCACAAAATTCTCCAAGTCAAGCTTCAACAGTATGTGAACTGTTAAATTCCAGATGTTCAAGCTGGATTTAGAAAAGGCAGAGGAACCAGAAATCAAATTGGCAGTATCCATTGGATCATAGAAAACGCAAGAGAGTTCCAGAAAAAAAATCTGCTTCTGCTTTATTGACTATGCCAAATCCTTTGACTGTGTCGATCACAACAAAATGTGGAACATTCTTAAATAGATGGGACTACCAGACCACCTGATCTGCCTCCTGAGAAATCTGTATGCAGGTCAAGAAGCAACAGTTAGAATTGGACATGAAACAACAGACTGGTTCCAAATCAGGAAAGGAGTATGTCAAGGCTTTATATTGTCACTGTGCTTATTTAACTTATCATGCAAAATGTTGGGCTGAATGAAGCACAAGCTGGAATCAAGATTGCCAGGGAAATATCAATAACCTCAGATATGCAGATGACACCACCCTTATGGCAGAAAGTAAAGGGGAACTAAAGAGCCTCTTGATGAAAGTGAAAGAGGAGAGTGAAAAAGTTCATTTAATACTCAGCATTCAGAAAAGTAAGATCATGGCATCTAGTTCCATCACTTCATGGCAAATAGATGCAGAAACAATGGAAACAGTGAGAGACTATTTTGGGGGGCTCCAAAAAATTAAATTAAATTAATTTAATGAAATTAAAAGATGCTTGCTCCTTGAAAGAAAAGTTATGACCAATCTAGAGAGCATGTTAAAAGGCAGAGACATTACTTTGCTAACAAAGATCCATTTAGTCAAAGCTATGGTTTTTCCAGTAGTCATGTAAGGATGTGAGAATTGAACTATAAAGAAAGGTGAACACTGAAGAATTGATGCTTTTGAACTGTGGTGTTGGAGAAGACTCTTGAGAGTCCCTTGGACAGCAAGGAGATCCAACCCGTCAATCCTAAAGGAGATCAGTTTTGAATATTCACTGGAAGGACTGATGCTAAACCTGAAACGCCTCTTCTTTGGTACCTGATGTGAAGGACTGACTTACTTGAAAAGACCCTGATGCTGGGAAAGATTGAAGGCAGGACGAGAAGGGGATGACAGAGGATGGGATGGTTGGATGGCATCCCTGACTCGATGGACATGAGTTTGAGTAAGCTCTGGAAGTTGGTGAAGGACAGGGAGGCCTGGCATGCTGCAGTCCATAGGGTCCCAAAGAGTGGGAGATGACTGAGAGACTGAACTGAACTGATACTTGATTTACAATGTTGTGTTAATTTCTGCTGTATGGCAAAGTCACTCATTGTATATATAAACAACAAATCTGTCTTCTTTGCGAGTGTATTTCTGTGTCACAGATAAATTCTTCTGCGTAATATTTCAGATGTCACAAATAAGTAATATCACATGAGGCTTGTCTTTCTCTGTCTGCCTTCTTTCACTTAGTATGATAATCTCCAAGTCTATTCATATTGCTGCAAATAGCGTTGTTCATTCTTTGTATGGCTTAGCTATATTCCATTGTATGTATGTACCACATTTTCTCTATGCATTCCTCTGTCGATAGACACTGAGGTTACTTCCACGCCTTGGCTATGGTAAAGTGAAAGTGAAGTCGCTCAGTCATGTCCGACTCTTTGCGACCCCATGGACTGCAGCCTACCAGGCTCCTCTGTCCATGGGATTTTCCAGGCAAGAGTACTGGAGTGGATTGCCCTTTCTTTCTCCAAGGAAGAAGCTCTTGGCTATTGTAAAGAGTGCTGCAACGAACACTGGAGTGCATGTGTCCTTTTGGATCATGTTTTTTCTCTAGATATTTCCCCAGGCGTGGGTAGCTCTATTTTTAGTCTTTAAGGAACCTGCATGCACTTCTCCATCATGGTTCTATCCGTTTACATTCCCACCAACAATGTAGGAGAGTTCCCTTTCCTCCATACCAAAGGAGTAGAGATTTCTGGGCTAACTGTCAAGTTTTCTATGTATTTTCTGAAAACTAAATAATTTGAAATGAAGAGTTTAGAAAGTAACTGGATTTATTATTGGTACAAATTTTAATAATTGAGAATACACATTTCCTCAGCTTTCAGTACTAAGTACTAACATAGAAGCTCCATTTGATGAGATCTAGAAAAGAGCCTGAAAGGTTCCTGGGTGCTGCTCATCGGCCGTGACTTCTGGGTTGGTTGGGTGGGCACTGTCTTCCTCATGTGCTGCCAACATAGAAAAATGGGTCTGAGAAGGACGTTGCCTCCCCCCAGCAAGCCTGCCTCCAGGTACCCGAGGGGAAACATCCCATACTGCCGTCTGGTAAAGACCCTACACTGAGTGTCCAACCACTGTTGATATAAAATTTCATTCTGGAAGTTCTAGCTGCTACTGCTGCTAAGTCACTTCAGTTGTGTTCGACTCTGTGCGATCCCAGAGACGGCAGCCCACCAGGCTCCGCCGTCCCTGGGATTCTCCAGGCAAGAACACTGGAGTGGGTTGCCATTTCCTTCTCCAATGCATGAAAGTGAAAAGTGAAAGTGAAGTCGCTTAGTTGTGTCCGACCCTCAGCAACCCCATGGACTGCAGCCTACCAGGCTCCTCCGTCCACGGGATTTTCCAGGCAAGAGTACTGGAGTGGGGTGCCATTGCCTTCTCCAGGAAGTTCCAGGCATTAATATAAAACAAGTTAAAATAGTGAAAAGCAAGAGGCAAGAGTCACATAATTTTTAGAACATAGCCAGACCTGTGAAACTGGAGAGAGGCAGTGAACGCCGTCTCTATTGTGAGTTGTTTAGGAAACACACACACAGCAGAGTGCTGGGGAGGGGGACTCGCTGAGGCCCATGCTCACCTGCAGGAGCCCCAGAGAAAGCCCAGTGGAAAGGGCTTCATTCCCTGTAGCCACAAAATCTGAAAAATACTGAGAAACAGAAGTCATGGAAACATTTAGGGGTCGAACAAGGACACTACCTGATCTGAAAGATGCTCTCAACACCTGGAGAGGAACATGCCAGATTCCTGGACAAAGCATTCAGACACAAAGCCCCTCAGCTAATTTATAAATACTGTGTGAGTCCAGTAAACTGTAAGTTTCACCTAAAGTATCACACGGATGTTATAGCCCAGGTATTTGAAAAGAAGACCGAGAGAGTGTGAGCTTGCCAGATACAAGACACTGTCAGGCTACAGCTCATAGAGCTAAGGGGCTTCCCAGGCGGTGCAGTGGTAAAGAACCCGCCTGCAGATGCAGGACACGCAGGAGACGTGGGCTTGATCCCTGGGCTGGGAAGATGGCCTGGACAAGGAAATGGCAACCCACTCCAGTATTCCTGCCTGAGAATCCCATGGACAGAAGAGCCTGGAGGACTGCAGTCCTTGGGATCGCAAAGAGTCAGACATGACTGAGCACGCACGCTAACAAGAGGAATAAAGTAGTGCAGAAATACCAGTCACTCTAAATTGTAAAGAAATGGTGAGTAGACCACCAGTGAGGCGTTTCTAATGACCCACGGAATGTCTTGAGTTAAACAGTTGGAACTGAGGGAACATGCGAACACATCTTTGCTTCATGCCTTCTGCGGAAGCAAATGCCTCTGAGCTTGGATTTAAATGTAGGAAGAGAACCCAGAACAGTCACGTGAGGGCACAGCAGGGTCTGTCTGGCTAAGAAGAACATCAGAGATAGAAACCATGAAAGTCCGATAAAGTTGACTAAATACAAAAATTAAAAATCACTCACAGCATTAGTCACATTAAAAGTTTCAGCAAAAAAAAAAAAAAAGGAAAAAAATTGTAGACCTTCCAGCCAACAAAGGACTTTTGTACTGCTGTGACATAATGAGAAACTGTCCAGGAGGAAAGACTACCGTGAAACTTGGCTTGGAAGTGATTTTTCACTGAGACATGGGAATGAAGGAGAGGAATAAGATGGTATTAATAGTATTTTGCAAAAGATATAGAAACAAATAAAATTTTTAAGTATTTAAAATGAAACTAAAAAAGAATATAAGAATCACGTCTGCCCGTGTATAACCGAGTCTCTTTGCTGCACAGCAGAGGCTGGCACCACACTGTAGAACAACTGTCCTTCAATCCACAACTGAAATTAAGAAACAAATAAGCTTTTAAAGACATTCACAGCCGTTAGAAATAAGGGGAAGAAAGCTTAAAATTGTAAGGTAAATTGTCGTCTGCTGAATTGGGTCTGATTCAAAAGAACGCCAGGGCTCAGTGCTGGCTTTGCCGTAGGGAGGAGCGGGGGTGGCGAACCTGAATTGGCCTGAGAATCCATGCGTTTATTATCCCTTTTCTTTTGTTGTTTCTTGTTCTAAAATGATTTTATTGGTGTGTAGTCGCTGTACAATGTCGTGTTGGTTCTGCTGTTCGGCAAAATGAATCAGCTGGACGTGTACACAGATCCCCTCCCTTTTGGCCCTCTTTCCATTCAGGTCACCGCGGAGCACTGAGCTCCCCGTGTAAACTGTAGGTTGGCTTCATATCTCTTTAACGCATGGTATCAGTAGTGTATACGTGAGCATCGCTGTTCTGAAGGAGATAATAATTGCTTTAACAAAGTGTTTCCTCACGTCTGTACATTAAAACTCATCTTTTTAAGTACATAAACTTCACACACATATATGAAAATGTATTTTGTTAAACATTTAACTATATAAGGAATGCATGCATAGTTTTGGGGAAAGTATACATGTGTAGTTATAATAATCACATAATTAAAATAATGTCTACAATGCTGTGGTAGTAAAATTACAGGTTAGTGCAAAATAAATTTTCTGAGTCACCAAGATGTTTGCACTCAGCATCTTCACCATATGAGAAATCCTCTTTGAAGAGAGGGAACTAGAAGGTCCTAGTTGGGGAAAGAATAATTCAAAAGTTGTGTCGTAATTACGTAATTTAGAGTAGTATGTGAATAATGAAAGTGTGTATACTTTAAATAAGCCTTCAGTTCAATTCAGTCGCTCAATTGTGTCCAGCTCTTTGCGACCCCATGGACCGCAGCAAGCCAGGCCTCCCTGTCCACCCCCAACTCCCGGAGTTTACCCAAACCCACATCCATTGAGTCAGTGATACCATCCAACCACTTCATCCTCTGTCATCCCCTTCTCCTCCTGCCCCCTATCCCTCCCAGCATCAGGGTCTTTTCCAATGAGTCGGCTCTTCTCATCAAGTGGCCAAAGTATTGGAGTTTCAGCTTCAAAATCAGTCCTTCCAATGAACACCCAGGACTGATCTCCTTTAGGATGGACTGGTTAGATCTCCTTGCAGTCCAAGGGACTCTCAAGAGTCTTCTCCAACATCACAGTTCAAAAGCATCAATTCTTCGGTGCTCAGCTTTCTTTATAGTCCAACTCTCACATCCATTCATGACCACTGGAAAAACCATAGCCTTGACTAGACGGACCTTTGTTGACAAAGTAATGTCTCTGCTTTTTAATATTCTGTCTAGGTTGGTCGCACTTCTGGAAAGGGAAACGATTAATCAAATTATGATATTAAGTCCAAGAATACATCTCAGCAATCAGAGAACATAATGAAAACTGAGTGCATGTTTTCCAGTCTGCCTGTCCCATGCTTGGGGTTGTGGCTCCCTTGTGAGGACTCTGGAGGCCAAGGCTAGTCCCGCCAAATCATGCCAATTTCTGGAGGGACCCTTCTCATAGGAACCCAGCACAACGGTGTGTTCCCTGGGGCTCGGCTGCCCAGACCACAGCAGCCGCATCTGAGGTGTGGACATGAGACCATGGGCTGCTGGCAGGGCCACGATTCTCCTGGCGATCTGGGTGCACATGCAGAGCATCACGTTCTGTGAGGGCGTGAGTGTGGAGCTCAGCTCAGCCGCCCCTTTGAAAATGCAAGCAACTGACGTAAGGGTAGGATGCCAGCCTTAACTCACACGCACACAAAAGGTGTGTCTTGTTTCAGGGGTAAGTCTTTGATGGCCAGCCTTCTGTGGATCTACCCAGTGAAACGAGCTCATAGTGATTTGGAATGAGTGTCTTTCTTTTTTTCACAAAAACCTTACTATTTTCTGATTTTAGAGCATTTGAGAAAATCGGGGAGTCTTTTGATGTGTTTTCTTGCAAAGTGAATGGACGCTGTTTGGCAACTTTGATATTTCATTTGAAAGGAGCATAATAAACTGCTTCCTTTGTATTGATTAAAGAAATATAGTGCTTATTTTTTTGCTTGGTTTTCTAGTAGTTATTCAATAGGTTAAAGGGCAACGCCATCTGTTTCCTAATAGGACATTTTGTGTAAGATTTGCAAGTCCTACAGGCACCTTTAAGCATGGATAAATATGCACTCCTGGCTTCAGATGGGTAGTTTTTTACTACCAAAGGATGATTACGTTGCGCGCCTTGAGACATTGGCTATAATATATTTCCTGTCCCTTTATTGCATTTTGGAATCATAAACAATGACTGTTTGGCTCAAAGCCATTTATTCAGCCCAAAAAGACATTATTTGCACAACAAAAATCAATAAAAATGTTACTAGGTCTGGCTGGATACTTTGCTTAACTGTGATATTTGTCTATCACTGATGGCATGCCATCTCTCGCAGGAGACTGGGGCCAAAACACAGCTATTGATCCAGTCAGCGATGATGGATACTGGCATTTGGAAAGGGCTGCTGTAGAGAATCTCGATTAAAAAAATATTTCTAGGTTTTGCCTGGAGCAGAGTCAAGATAACCCGAGTGAGAAGATTTCCTCTGTTCTGCCGGCCTTCTCCCTCTTGTGGTGGAGATGCACTTGGACCCAAGTCATTATTGAGAGAATTAAGTCAATCTGTGTTTAGCCAAAGGCTTTGGCATCACATCAGGCTCGGCTGATTTAGACACGAGCGCCTGTCCTTTTCATCACCTCAAAGCGTTTCATATACACGAGGGTAGAGACGTGCCACGATGGGGCCCTGTCTGCCTCTTTTCTCTCCTTACATTATCTCTTTATGTCTAGAAAAACAGGACAGACAGCTCCCCCCTTCCTCCAAATGATTAGCTATGCAGTATCACCTTGAGATGAACCACTTGGTTAAGACTAAAGGCATTAACTAAAATGGAGCCAACACCAGCGATACAGAAAATACGGCAAATAGGTTATAGACAATTTACGGCACAGAGAGCTTGAGGGACAAAAGTGATCTATTATCCGCCGGTCTCATAAATTTAAAATATGAAATTGTTTTCATTTTTCATTTGCTATCTGCCCACCTCCAGCATAAATCTGACGCCCAGAGCGCCAGTGGGAGGGGATGTGAAGCGGAGAAACACGCTCGTTCCATTTCACTCCATTTCATTTTGTTTTGTTTACCCGTACTTATGCCACCCCTTTTCCAAAGAGATTTCCTGGGAAGTGGAGTTATTGAGCAGAGGCCCGGCATTCATGCTGGCCAAGGACGGCCGCCAGGGGCGGTGGTCCGGCTGGTGGGCTGGCTCCCCAGCCCCGGGGGCCTGTGGCAGCCTCAGAGCATCTGAGCAGTAACTGGACCGCTAGCCAGGCAGCTCGCTGGACCCCAGGTTCCCACGGCAAAGGCGGAGCCTTTGGCTCTGCCGCTGGCCGGAAGGACGACTGTGAGTGTAAACCACCCGGACGCCTGCGTGCGTGGCCAGCAGCCTGCGGTCATTTGTCCATCCGTGCTTTATGCTGGGCTGCCCTCTTGTTTTGAAACCAAAACACGGGTCGTAGAGGGCATGCCTGCTACTATTTTCCCTTATTAGTAGCTTGGATCTTCCAAGTGTTCTGTTTGGAGATTATTGGCATTCACAGTGAAACATTACCTGACCCGGCAGTGTTGGTTGCTTTGGGCGAGAGGTTGGGTCTCGTGGTTTCTGTCTACCTGGGACGTTCTCACAGTTACTAAGCCACTCTGCAGTAAGAGCCTGTCCGATAGATGGGGGTTTTACACCGATGATAAGTGAATGCTTAGTGTTTGACGTCACGTGTGACTGTCTCAACTTGTATTATGGCCACATTTGCAAGTAGACAAGTATCATATCACAATAATTAAAAACGTGTTTGATAGATAGCTGGTGGGAGGCTGGTCTGTAGCAGAGAGCTCAGCTCAGCGCTCGGCGACCACCTAGAGGGCTGGGATGCGGGAGTGGGAGAGAGGCTCAGCTGGGAGGGGACGTGTGTATACACAGAGCCGACTCATTGTCGTACATCAGAAACCTGCACAGACTTGTGAAGCAATTATACTCCAATAAAAAATAATAAGATCCAAAAGCAACCGTATTTAAAAGAGGTTAGTGTTAGCCAGCCACTTGTGCTGACTCTTTGCAACCCCATGAACTGTAGCCCGCCAGGCTCCTATGTACATAGAACACTCCAGGCAAGAAAACTGGAGTGGGTTGCCAGTCCCTTCTTCAAGGGATCTTCCCAACCCAGGGACTGAACTCAGGTCTCCTGCATTACAAGCAAATTCTTCACCATCTGCGCCGCCATGGATGTCCTAAACACGTATAATATTATGTATGAAACGAGTCGCCAGTCCAGGTTCGATGCACGATACTGGATGCTTGGGGCTGGTGCACTGGGACGACCCAGAGGGAGGGTATGGGGAGGGAGGAGGGAGGAGGGTTCAGGATGGGGAACACATGTATACCTGTGGCGGATTCATTTCGATATTTGGCAAAACCAATACAATATTGTAAAGTTAAAAAATAAAATAAAAAAATAAAAGAGGTTAAATGACTAATAAACATTAAAATATTGTAATTGCATTTTTCTGTTTGCAAAAAATATATGTACCATATATACCACACACATGTAATGTATGCATACATATATACACATGCACACAGGTGTGAGTGTGAACATGTGTGTGTACATATATCACACGTATTACATAGACGTGTGGATGTGTGGGTGTGTGGGTGTGTAGAGCCATTTTCTTGGCCGTGTGATTGTCCGTGCATCTGCCACCTCATAGTCTTAGAATTCTGTCCTCCGTGGTGCTGGACTTGTGGGGCACCGAGGGGAACACACCTCCTGAAGTCACGCCTCAGGGCTGGGCTGCCATCACACATGCAGCTGGAAAGCCTTCTCCCCGAGCCCTTCGTGGAGCTGGCTTCACCGGGGACTCCGCCCGGATCACTTTCCTAAACCTGCACGCTCACCAGGGATTGAGACCCACTCCCCTCCCTAGACGGGGTAAAGCGAGATCAAGTGAGGCTTGGAGCCTGAAGCGGCGGCCCTGTAAACACAGACCACCCTCGTCCCCTTGGAAGACTCCTTCCAATTTCACAGCGGAATAAATAGTAAGAAGCTGCTTGTAAACGACAGCAAGCATTTCAGCTCTGCCCTGGACAGGTTTTTGTCTTCTCCCGTGGGTTCTCCTAAAGTTTAAATTGGCTCTAAAGATGTCTGTCTTGCAAGTTGAAGACTAGGTCGGCTGTTGGGTTTTCTTCCTCACCGTCACTGTCTTGACGTTGTGACTTTGTTCTTAAAATCCACCCCAGTCCTGGATGAGCCCGTGGCTTCCAGACCCCGGAGGGCTTGGGTTGCTATCTGTGGCCCCAGGGTGAGACCCTTAGGTCTGCTTCTGGCTGGATGGTCGCGGCCTCTTCTTACAGAACCCAGCTCCTGTTTGGGAAGCTTCCAACAACTGCGGATTGTTGATGCTGCCGTTTTTAATCAACTGAGAAACCAGCCTAATTGGAGGACTTTAACACTTAATTGTCGAAAGGGTGTTGGAGTGGAAGTGTATTTACTTTAATGCTAAACCTAGTTAAGTCAATGGGAGCTAAACTGTCTTTTCAATGACTCTTCCGACAGAGTGTGAATCGCAAATTCTGTTCATTTGAACAACAAAAGACCACCAGCCAGGGATTGTTTCTGGAGAAGCACAGGCCAAGGCTAAGGTCTGCTTTGCAAGTCAGTCTGAGTCTACAACTGAGATGATTTCTTGATTTTCTAACAAAGCCCTCCTTCCCAGGTCCTGTGGTAGGACTTTATGTTTTGATTAGGAAAAACAGTTCTCCGGTATCAAAACCATGGGTGGGGGTGGGGGGCTGAGAAGTTCACTTAGCGTGTAATTCATTAGCAGATGCAGCCCAAAGCCCTCTGCAGAAGCTCTGGGATCCCAGGCAGGGCAGAGACGAGTAAATACTTTTCTTCTCCCGGATCGATTCCATCGATTGTCATTAAAGCAGCGAGCTCAGAACAATGAAGTGGTTTCTAATTTCCAGGCTCCAGGTGGAGGCCGCCTCCTCGTTCCAGTTAAGAGCATCATTAAATGTAAGAGCAAACAGCACACGGAGAGGCCGAGTGCTTTATTAATTCATCATCAGAATTATCTCCGTGCATTAATATTAATAGCCTCAAATTGGATTTCATTTAAGAGGTGAAATAAATATGCAGATAGTAAAAGCCCACGCAGCCCGGAGCCCGGGGACTGGCAGTCCCAGGAGCCGCGTCTCGGTGGGGCCTCCGACCCTG
>NW_011494949.1:1765280-1766431 GCF_000754665.1 Bison bison bison
CAGCGAGCAGGGGGCAGGGACGCGGGCAGGGCGACCCCCTTGCTCACACAGCCCCGCAGAAACGTCTCACAAGAGGGAACATGTAGTTGATCCTCTTCCCATGAGCACCGCATGTGAACGAGGGTGTGAGCTCCTCCTGAGATCACGGGTGTGGAAGAGGCGTGGGGAAAAGGAGGGAGTCCTTTCTGAAGCTGTGTTCGCTCTCTCTCACGGAGGTGGGAAGATGAGAGACGGGGTCCTACTGAGTCACACACAGAAGAGAATTTCCAGGACGGACATACATGTCATTCAAATTGTACTCAGAAAAGGCTTTGACAGAATCAAAGTTAACCAGAACTTTCTTTGGGGATTTCCTACCCAGGTGCACTCGTTTCCTATGACTGCCATTACAAAGGACCATGAACCCGTGGCTTAAATGACGACTTGGTCTTCTCTCGGTGGTAGACGCCAGATGCCTGAGGTCAGTGCCTCATCCGGGCTGTGCTCCCTCCAAGACTCTGGGCAGAAGCCCCCTTGGCCTCCCCCAGCTTCCAACTTTCTGGTGTAGTGTCCCTGCCTTCTTAAAGAGACTCCAGTCGCACTGAGCCAGGACCACCCTGAGGACCTCAGCTGACCCTGACTACACCTGCCAAGACCCTCTTTCTAAACAAGTCATGCTCGCAGGCACTGGGAGTTAGGACCTCAACATCTCCTTTGTGGGTGGTGAGTGAAAGTCAGTCATGTCTAACTCTTGTGACCCCAGGGATTATACAGTCCATGGAATTCTTCAGGCAAGAATACTGGAGTGGGTAGCCTTTCCCTTCTCCAGGAGATCTTCCCAACCAGGGTCTCCCACATTTGCAGGTGGATTCTTTACCAGCTGAGCCACCAGGGAAGCCCAAGAATACCTGGGTGGGTAGCCTACCCCTTCTCCGGGAGATCTTTCTGACTCAGATTGGGGTCGCCCGCATTGCAGGCGGATTCTTTACCAGCTGAGCCACAGGGTGGGTGGGGGAACACGATGCTACTGATGACACAGGGATAATTTTCAAAATGTAAATCAGTGGGTCTCTCACGGATGGAGGCTGCCCTCCACCCCTGGAGGAAGGGGCGGGCCCCGCAGAGAGGACGAGGAGGACGCCCGTGAAGGCGGTCTTGCCGGTGGTGGCGGG
>NW_011494949.1:1766740-1766907 GCF_000754665.1 Bison bison bison
GCCCCACACACGCGGGGAGGAGGCGGCCCTGGGCGGAGGGAGTGCCTGGCAGGACCCCAGGGTGTCTGGAGGGCTCTGGTCTCCGGGCACCGAGTGGGGAAGGCCCACAGAGAGAGAGAGCTCTGCGGAAGACATGACCTCTTTCCCGCGATTCCGCACGCGGTTCA
>NW_011494949.1:1767007-1783720 GCF_000754665.1 Bison bison bison
GGTTCATCTGGTTGTCCGTGTGATCAGCACTCTGTGAGTCCCTGGTCAGGTGTGCGTGCGGGTGCTAAGTCCCTTCTGTCGTGTCCGACTCATCATGACTGATTGGACAGCAGCCCACCAGGCTCCTCTGCGTGGGCAGGTGGGTTCTTCACCGCGAGAGCCACCTGGTAAGCCCCCCCCCCGCTCGGGTGCTGCGGGCTCTTGGAGGACCCCGGCCCCAAGTGCAGGCAGCTTTCACGTGTAGGGTGGGAGAGCACAGCTTTACAGACCCCCTGGGCTCCCAGGTACATGAAGCACCTGCCCTCGTCCAGCCCTGAGAACACCTCCCCTGCCTCAGCCTCCTCTCGTCACAGGACCTCATGCTCCCAGGGTGACCCATTACCAGCTCCGGCCACGCAGGGCAAGTTCCTTTTCAACGTCTCTCTCGCTGTGCCACGCCAGATTACTGGGATCCATTTCTGTCCTTTAACTGTCTTTTTTTTTAAGTAAATTTTTGTTTACATGCCTTAGACATGGCAATGCTACCATTGCAGGATGGATTTATTCTATTAGAATGTACTCCAGTGGAATAAATTCTATTCCTGTTAGAACGTTTTAGAATGGACACAGCATCCAACATGATAGAGAATTTCCATTTCCTAAATTGTATTTCAAAGGCGCAGTTAATGATTTCGAAGACTGGAAACTTCAATGGAAAGGAAATGAACAGAATCCTGTAATTAATTTAATCATACACAAAAATGGATTTTTTGGAGGATAAACTCAGTGACATGGTAAATATATGTTTTGTATATAATTTCTTTCCTAAATATTAAAAAATCATCTTATATTAGGGAGATGCTCTTTCTAGGTGGCTCAGTAGTAAACAATCCACCTGCCAATGCAGGAGACGCGAGTTTGATTCCTGGATTGGGAAGATCCCCTGGGGAAGGAAATGGCAACCCACTCCTGTGTTCTTGCCTGGGAAGTCCATGGACAGAGGAGCCTGGTGGGCTATAGTCCATGGCAGGCTACAGTCCACGGGGTCACAAAGAATCAGACGTGACTGAGTAAAGAACAACATTAGGGGGAGGAGTTTCTAAGGTAGACTTCTCTGATTGAAGTTCTTATCACATACTTTTTCAACCTGGATGTTAATATTGCTTTGCTCAAGAATTCCAGTCTCTAGTCGAGATATCTCTTCCAGTCTGTGTGACTCTTGGTTAAAGACCAGGGTGTGGTTATTGTGTCTTCTTGGAATAAAGCAGAGTATGCCCTACAAGTTGTCCTCACGCTCGGAGAGAGACTGAGGACCTAGACGAGCAAGAGCTGTCCAAGAGCCCACGACTGTGGGGCGGCGCATGGCTCTGCCCAGGGCCGGCAGGGTTTCAGGAGGAACTGAGGGGCTTCGGCATAGTCGATCACTCACCGTGGGACAGGTGCAGAGGCCGGGCACACACTGGACATCTGCCTGGGCTCCGGGTCTGCCTTGCAGGAGGGGTGGCACCTGTCACTTGCGAAAGGAGTGACAGAATCGACTTGAAGCCCTGTCCTTTTGTAATCTGGGGCCAAGACCTAACCCTTGATCATTTTATCTCACTGTCATTCTTGATGTATTCTTATAACAGAACCTGTCCCAGATGCAACCCCAAATTTTCTGCTATAATCTTAGTTCAAGTGTGTGTGTGTGTGTGTTCAGTCACTAACTCACGTCTGACTCTTTGTGACCCCATGGACTCTAGCCCACCAGGCTCCTCTGTCCATGGGATTCTCCAGGCAAGAATACTGCAGTGGGTTGCCATTTCCTTCTAAAGAGGATCTTCCCGACCCAGGGATTGAACCCAGGTCTCCTGCATTGGCAGGCAGGTTCTTGACCAGTGAACCACCAGGGAAACCCAGTTAAAATGTACAAGAAATAAATCTGTATATTTTAACTGTAGGAAAGTTAAAAGTACCCAAGTAAGTGTACGAAATGGAAAAAAAAAAAAACAAACCATAACACATCTTTTTATGCCTTGCAAGGTCATGGAGAAAAGGAGAAAATAAAATACAATAATAGTTCTAGGACAAAAGAAACAGCCATAGAGCTTCTGACAATTCTTGATGAAATGAATGTAAAACCATTGATTTAACTTCTCTCATTTTCATTTTGCTCATTTTCTAGGAATTTCTGAAACTTTGTGTATATTGCTATATTGATTTTGAAACAAACATCTCAGGAGAAACCTCATCCCTCTTCCTCAGATAAACTCTGTTAGGTTGATTCTTCCTGAAAATACTCTGCCTTTACATACGTATGGGCACTGAAACACACCAGTTCAGTTCAGTTCAGCCGCTCAGTCCTGTCTGACTCTTTGCAACCCCATGGACTACAGAACACCAGGCTTCCCTGTCCTTCACCAACTCCCAGAGTTTACTCAAACTCATGTCCATCAAGGTAGAGATGCCATCCAACCATCTCATCCTCTGTCGTCCCCTTCTCCTCCCGCCTTCAATCCTTCCCAGCCTCAGGGTTTTTTCCAGTTAGTTCTTCACATCAAATGGCCAAAGTATTGGAGTTTCAGCTTCAGCATCAGTCCTTCCAGTGAACTCAGGACTGATTTCCTTTAAGAATGACTGGTTGGATCTCCTTGAAATCCAAGGGACTCTCAAGAGTCTTCTCCAACACCACAGTTCAAAAGCATCAATTCTTCGGTGCTCAGCTTTCTTCACAGTCCAACTCTCACATGCATACATGACCACTGGAAAAACCATAGCCTTGACTAGATAGACCTTTGCAGGTAAAGTAATATCTTTACTTTTTAATATGCTGTCTAGGTTGGTTATAACTTTTCTTCCAAGAAGCAAGCGTCTTTTAATTTCATGGCTGCAGTCACCAACTGCAGTGATTTTGGAGCCCAAGAAAATAAACTCTGTCGGTGTTTCCATTGTTTCCCCATCTATGTGCCATGAAGTGATGGGACCGGATGCCATGATCTTACTTTTCTGAATGTTTAGTTTTAAGTCAACTTTTTCACTCTCCACTTTTACTTTCATCTAGAGGCTTTTTAGTTCCTCTTCACTTTCTGCCATAAGGGTAGTGTCATCTGCATATCTGAGGTTATTGATATTTCTCCCAGCAATCTTGATTCCAGCTTGTGCTTCATCCAGTCCAGCATTTCTCATGATGTATTCTGCATGTAAATTAAATAAGCAGGGTGACAATATACAGCCTTGATGTACTCCTTTCCTGATTTGGAATCAGTCTGTTGTTCCATGTCCAATTCTAACTGTTGCTTCTTGACCTGCATACAGATTTCTCAGGAGGCAGGTCAGGTGGTCTGGTATTCCCATCTCTTGACGAATTTTCCACAGTTTGTTGTGATCCACACAGTCAAAGGTTTTAGCATAGTCAATAAAGCAGAAGTAGATATTTTTTCTGGAACTCTCTTGCCTTTTCAATGATCCAGTGGATGTTGGCAATTTGATCTCTGGTTCCTCTGCCCTTTCTAAATCCACCTTGAACATCTGGAAGTTCACAGTTCACATACTGTTGAAGCCTGGCTTGGAGAATTTTGAGCATTACTTTGATAGTGTGTGAGATGAGTGCAATTGTGCAGTAGTTTGAGCATTCTTTGGCATTGCCTTTCTTTGGGATTGGAATGAAAACTGACCTTTCCAGTCCTGTGGTCACTGCTGAGCTCTCCAAATTTGCTGGCAGATTGAGTGCAGCACTTTCACAGCATCATCTTTTAGGATTTGAAATAGCTTAACTGGAATTCTATCACCTCCACTAGCTTTGTTAGTAGAGAAGGCAATGGCAACCCACTCCAGTACTCTTTCCTGGAAAATCCCATGGACAGAGGAGCTTGGTAGGCTGCAGTCCATGGGGTTGCCAAGAGTCGGACACGACTGAGTGACTTCACTTTCACTTTTCACTTTCATGCACTGGAGAAGGCAATGGCAACCCACTCCAGTGTTCTTGCCTGGAGAATCCCAGGGATGGTGGAGCCTGATGGGCTGCCATCTATGGGGTCTCACAGAGTCAGACAAGACTGAAGAGACTTAGCAGCAGCAGCAGCAGCAGCTTTGTTAGTAGCGATGCTTCCTAAGGCCCACTTGACTTCACACTCCATGATATCTGGTTCTAGGTGAGTGATCACACCATTGTGATTATCTGGGTTGTGAAGATCCTTTTTGTATAGTTCTTCTGTGTATTCTTGGCACCTCTTCTTAATATCTGTTTCTGTCCATACTATTTCAGATACCAATATCTGTCCATACCATTTCTGTCCTTTACTGAGCCCATCTTTGCATGAAATGTTCCCTTGGTATCCCTAATTTTCTTAAAGAGATCTCTAGTCTTTCCCATTCTATTGCTTTCCTCTATTTCTTTGCATTGATCGCTGAGGAAGGCTTTCTTATCTCTCCTTGCTATCCTTTGAAACTATGTACTCAAATGGGTGTATCTTTCCTTTTCTCCTTTGTGTTTCACTTCTCTTCTTTTCTCAGCTATTTGTAAAGACTCCTCAGACAACCATTTTGCCTTTTTGTATTTCTTTTTCTTGGAGACGGTTTTGTTCACTGCCTCCTGTACAATGTCATGAACCTCCATCCATAGTTCTTCAGGAAGTTGTCTATCAGATCTAATTCCTTGAATCTATTTGTCACTTCCACTGTATAATTGTAAGGGATTTAATTTAGATCATACCTGAATGCGGCTGCTAAGTCACTTCAGTCATGTCCGACTCTGTGTGACCCCATGGATGGCAGTCCACCAAGCTCCCCCGTCCCTGGGATTCTCCAGGCAAGAACACTGGAGTGGGTTGCCATTTCCTTTTCCAATGCATGAAAGTGGAAAGTGAAAGTGGTCTAGTGGTGTTCCCTACTCTCTTCAATTTAAGTCTGTATTTGGCAATAAGGAGTTCATGCTCTGAGCCACAGTCAGCTCCCAGTCCAGCTTTTTATCAAAAATGAAAACAGATTACATTTATCATTCTCTGGTTTCTCTGTTTTAATTATGCATCTCAGAAATATCTCATGTCAGGACCTAAAGGATCACATTGTATTAAACACATTGAGAGTCCTTTGGATAGCAAGGAGATCAAACCAGTCAATCTTAAAGGACATCAACCCTGAACATTAACTGGAAGGACAGATGCTGAAGCTGAAGCTCCAATACTTTGGCCACCTGATATGAAGAGCTGACTCATTGGAAAAGACCCTGATGCTGGGAAAAATTGAAGGCAGGAGGAGAAGGGGACGACAGAGGATGAGATGGTTGGATGGCATCACCGACTCAATGGACATGAGTTTGAGCAAGTTCCAGGAGATAGTGAAGGACAGGAAAGCCTAATGTGCTGCAGTCCATGGGGTTGCAGAAAGTTGGACACAAATTAGCAACTAAACAACAATTTCCCTCAGATATATTTAGGCTTATTTTTGTTGGCTTAATTTATATAAATAGTTCTCTTAAAATTTTAATGCATTAATTTAAGTAAACGTATTTTGGTGGTGGTTTAATAATTATGTTGTGTCTCTTGCAACCCCATGGACTATAGCCCACTGGGCTCCTCTGTCCATGGAATTTTCCAGGCAAGAATCCTGGAGTAGGTTGCCATTTCCTTCTCCAGGGGATCTTCCCAACCCAGAGATCGAACCTGTGTCTCTTATGCCTTCTGCATTGCAGGCAGATTCTGCACTGACTGAACCAGGGGAAGCCCAAGTTATGCTAATCCTACTTTTTCTATGAATGTCTAAACTCAACACATTTCTTTCTGACAAAGACTTTTTATCTTCTCACTCCCTGGAGATATCAAAGAGCCAAACACCTAGCTCTCCTTCGGAAGGGCACCTGAGTGGGACCAACAGCAGCCTCAGCTGGTCAAAAGGCGAGTGAGAAGGATGGTCCCACTGACTCAGTTTCCCTCCCTTCGGTCTCCTGCCAAACCTGCCACAAGCAGTGCCACGTGGACAGGCCACCCACGTGGACAGGCCACCCACGTGGACAGGCCACAGTGGCTGAGGGACACCTGCCCTTGTGTTCCCCTCTGTCTTCAGGGAAGTGCAGGGCACGATAGGGTCCACCTGGGCAGGAGGCACAGCCGCAGCCTCTCTGACATCATCATCAGCCTGGGTGGACCAAGCCACCTCCACAAGCCTGCTCCCTGCGGGACCTCGATGAGGCACGTCCATGGTGGGCTTCCTGCCCTCCATGGGTCTACAGCGGGACAACCGTGGCTGGCCACCTGAGTTCTCCAGGGAGGAGGGTGTGAATGTGGCGTGGAGTCTTCTGGACAAGCACCAGGGGCATTTCTGCTCCAGTTACAGTACGTGGGGTCACAAAGAGTCCAACGTGACTAAAGCAACTTAGCACACATGCACACACGCGTTACAAATGCCAGTAAAACAGACAATCGTTTGCTTTTTTGACAAGGTAAAAAGTGTATTTAAAAATTTCCCAGGATGGATGTGGAACACACATACAAAGTGCTTACTGTGTGTGTGTGCACGCGTGCCCAGGCACTTCAGTCATGTCCGACTCTCTGCGACCCCATGGACCATGGCTCACCAGGCTCCTCTGTCCATGGGATTCTCCAGGCGAGAATACTGGAGTGGGTTGCCATCGCCTTCTCCAGTGATAAAGTATGAAGTGAGTGAAGTGAAGCCGCTCAGTTGTGTCCGACTCTCTGCGCCCCCATGGACCACAGCCCACCAGGCTCCTCCATCCTGGACGACAGCCCACCAGGCTCGCCCGTCCCTGGGATTCTCCAGGCGAGAGCACTGGAGGGGCTGCCATTGCCTTCTCCTGTGCGTGTGTGTAGACTTTGCTAAAGTATGTACTGCATACATGTTGTTAAAATCCATAAATTAAAATTAAACCATTCATTTTATCAAAGAAACTTAGAATTAGTTTTTTAAAGCCTTTTTTAAGAGCAGTTTTAGCCTCCTAGTAGAATTGAGACGACTTCTCCTGTGGTGCTAGTGGTGAAGAGCACGCTTGCCAATACAGGAGATGCAAGAGACGCATGTTCATGCTGAAGAACATGGAGATCCAGCATGTTCTCTGGATCGGGAAGATCCCCTGGAGGAGGGCATGGCAACCCGCTCCAGTATTCTTCTTGCCTGGAGAATCCCATGGACAGGGGAGCCTGATGGGCTCCAGTCCATAGGATTGAAAAGAGTCAGACATGACTGAAGAGACTTAGCATGCAGAACTGAGATGAAGGTTCAGAAATTCCCTATGGACCCCCTGCCCTGGGCTCAGTCTCTTAGCACTAAGAGACAGTGTCTCAATAGCCCATTCCAGTGCCATAAAATATTCCATTGTCAAATGTAGTTTATCTGTTTACCTACTGAAGGACCTCTCGGTTGCTTCCAATTTGGGGCAGTTATGAATAAAGCCTCTATAGACGTCCATGTGCAGGTTTCTATTTGGATATGAGTTTTCAGTTCATTTGGGTAAATACCAAGGAGGAAAGTAGCTGGATCAAATGATAAGAGTGGGTTTAGTTTTGTGGTAAAATTCAGACTGTCTTCTAAGCTGGCTATTATATTATGATTTGATAATGATATGCCATTAATGATGCAGAGCTGTAATTTAAAATTTTATGTTTTCCAGTGAGGTTTTCCAAGGCCCAACACTTTCTAACTTGATAGCTTCCCAACCGTTGGCAACTTTCATCCGGGAGACAGGGAAGGGGGACAGCACCTGGGACATCCATGGCCAGTAGTACCGCATAGATCAAAGCTTAGAAAGAAAGTATTTCCTCCTGCAGAGGCCAATGCAAAATAAAAATAAATACACACATGCAACGAAGGAAGAATAAATGGAAATTTCCCATGCTGTGGAATTGTTTGCTGTTGTTCAGTTGCTAAGTTGTGTCCTACTCTTGGGTACCCCATGGGCTGCAGTACACTAGGCTTCCCTGTCCTTCACTATCTCCCGAAGTTTGCTTAAACTCATATTCATTGAGTCAGTGATGTTATCCAACCATCTCATCCTCTGGCACTCCTTTCTCCTTTTGCCCTCAGTCTTTCCCAGCATCAGAGTCTTTTCCAGTGAGTTGGTTCTTCGCATCAGGTGTCCAAAATATTGGAGCTTCAGCTTTAGCATCAGTCCTTCCAATGAATATTCAGTGTTGATTCCCTATAGAATTTACTGTTTTGATCTCTTTCTTGTCTGTAACTTTTGGATGCTTAGGTAGTTAACAGTAGGTAGTTTAGTCCCTTGGGGCTTCATGATCAACACCACAAACCAGGTGGCTTAAAACAAAGAAGTTTGTTCTCTTAGTTCTGGAGGCCAGAAGTCTGTATCAAGGTGTGGACAGGGCTGCACTCCCCTGAAGCTCCAGGGAAGGTCCTTCTTTGTCTCGTCCAGTTTTTGGAGGCTGCAGGTGCCCCCTGCCTGCAGCTGCATCACCCCGTGTCTGCATTACTACAGTGTTTGCATCACCCCGTGTCTGCATCACCCCCGTGTCTGCATGACCCCCGCGTCTGCATGACCCCCGCGTCTGCGTCACCCCCGCGTCTGCGTCACCCCCGCGTCTGCGTCACCCCCGCGTCTGCGTCATCCCCGTGTCTGCATCACCCCCGTGTCTGCATGACTCCCGTGTCTGCATCACCCCCGTGTCTGCATCACCCCTGTGTCTGCATCATCCCAGTGTCTGCATCACCCCCGTGTCTGCCTCCATCCCACGTGGCCACCCCCACCCAGGCATCTCTGTGTCCCCTCATCCTCAATCAGGGTACCAGGCACTGGGTTTAGGGCCCACCCTCAAAACGGAGGGCCTCATCTTTACTTAATTTCATCTGCAAAGACCCTATCTCCAAAAGTGTCACTTTCTGAGGTTCCAGGTGGATGTGACTTGGGGGGAGTACTGTTAGAGTCACTACAGGGGATACAAAAATACAGTGAGGCATGGTGCCCCACAGCCAGTCTCTCCCATCAGGAAGCTTCCACTAGCCTCTTATTCTCATCCATCAGAGCAGACAGAATGAAAACCAAAATCACAGAAAGCTTAGCAAATTGATCAAATGATCACAGCCTTGTCTAACTCAATGAAACTAAGCCATGCCCGTGGGACAACCCAAGACAGGCGGGTCATGGTTGAGAGATCTGACAGAATGTGGTCCACTGGAGAAGGGAATGGCAAACCACTTCAGTATTCTTGCCTTGAGAAGCTCATGAACAGTATGAAAAGGCAAAATGATAGGACACTGAAAGATGAACTCCCCAGGTCAGTAGGTACCCAATATGCTGCTGGAGATCAGTGGAGAAATAACTCGAAGAATGAAGAGACAGAGCCAAAGCAAAACAACACTCAGTTGTGGGTGTCACTGGTGATGGAAGTAAAGTCCAGTGCTGTAAAGAGCAATATTACATAGGAACCTGGAATGTTAGGTCCGTGTATCAAGGCAAATTGCTGCTGCTAAGTTGCTTCAGTCATGTCCGACTCTGTGCTACCCCAGAGACGGCAGCCCACCAGGCTCCCCCATCTCTGGGACTCTCCAGGCAAGAACACTGGAGTGGGTTGCCGTTTCCTTCTCCGATGCATGAAAATGAAAAGTGAAAGTGAAGTCACTCAGTCGTGTCCGACTCTTCGAGACCCCATGCACTGCAGCCTACCAGGCTCCTCCATCCATGGGATTTTCTAGGCAAGAGTACTGGAGTGGGGTGCCATCGCCTTCTCCATCAAGGCAAATTGGAAGTGGTCAAAAAGGAGACTGCAAGAGTGAACAATGACATTTTAGAAATTTGTGAACTAATATGGACTGGAATAGGCCAATTTAACTCAGATGAACATTGTATCTACAACTGTGGGCAAGAATCCCTCAGAAGAAATGGAGTAGCCATCATGGTCAACAAAAGAGTCTGAAATGCAGTACTTGGGTGCAATCTCAAAAATGACAGAATGATCTCCGTTCATTTCCAAGGCAAACCATTCAGTATCATAATAATCTAAGTCTATGCTCCAACCACTAATGCTGAAGAAGCTGAAGTTGAATGGTTCTATGAAGACCTACATAACCTTCTAGAACTAGCATCAAGAAAAGATGTCCTTTCAACATAGGGGACTGGAATCCAAAAGTAGGAAGTCAAGAGATACCTGGAGTAAGAGGCAAGTTTGGCCTTGGAGTACAAAATGAAGCAGGACAAAATCTAACAGAGTTTTGCCAAGAGAATGCACTGGTCATAGCAAACACCCTCTTCCAACAACACAAGAGAAGTCTCAACACATGGACATCACCAGATGGTCAATACTGAAATCGGATTGATTATATTCTTTGTAGCCAAAAATGGAGAAGCTCTATACAGTCAGCAAATACAAGACCGGGAGCTGACTCTGGCTCCAATCATGAGCTCCTTACTGCCAAATTCAGACTTCAACTGAAGAAAGCAGGGAAAGCCACTAGGCCATTCAGATATGACCTGAATCAAATCCCTTATGATTATACAGTAAAATGACAAATAGATTCAAGGAATTAGATCTGATAGAGTGCCTGAAGAAATATGGATGGAGGTTTGTAACATTGTGTAGGAAGCAGGGATCAAAACTATCCTCAAGAAAAAGAAATGCAAAAAGGCAAAATGTTGTCTGAGGAGGCCTTATAGCTGAGAAAAGAAGAGAAATGAAAGGCAAAGGAGAAAAGGAAAGATATACCCATCTGAGTGCAGAGTTCCAAAAAATAGCAAGGAGTGGAGAGATAAGAAAGTCTTCCTAAGTGATCAATGCAAAGAAACAGAGGAAAACAATAGAATGGGAAAACTAGAGATCTCTTCAAGAAAATTACAGACACCAAAGGAACATTTCTGCAAAGATGGGCACAGTAAAGGACAAAAACAGTATGGACCTAACAGAAGTAGAAGACATTAAGAAGAGGTGGCAAGAGTATGCAGAAGAGCTGTACAAAAGATATCTTAATGACCCAGATAATCATGATGGCATGATCACTCACCTAGAGTCAGACATCCTGGTGTGTGATGTCAAGTGGGTCTTAGGAAAATCACTACAAAGAAAGCCAGTGGAGGTGATGGAATTCCAGCTGAGCTATTTCAAATCCTAAAAGATGATGCTGTGAAAGCGCTGCATGCAATACACCAGAAAAATTGGAAAACTCAGCAGTGGTCACAGGACTGGAAAAGGTCAGTTTTCATTCCAATCCCAAAGAAAGGCAATGCCAAAGAATGCTCAAACTACCTCTCAATTACACACATCTCACATGCTAGCAAGGTAATGCTTGAAATTCTCCAAGCTAGGCTTAAACATTACTTGAACAGAGAACTTCCAGATGTTCAAGCTGGATTTAGAAAAGGCAGAGGAACCAGAGATCAAATTGCCAACATTCGTCAGATCATAGAAAGAGCAAGAGAATTCCAGAAAAACATCTACTTCTGCTTCATTGACTATGCTAAAACCTTTGACTGTTCGGATCACAACACACTGGAAAATTCTTCAAGAGATGATACTATCAGATCATCTTATCTGCTTCCTGAGAAATCTGTATGCAGGTCAAAAAGAAACAGTTAGAACCAGGCATGAACAGTGGACTGGTCCCAAATTAGGAAAGAAGTATATCAAGGCTGTGTATTGTCATCCTGCTTAATTGACTTATATGCAGAGAACATCATGCAAAATGCTGGACTGGATGAAGCACAAACTGGAATAAAAATTGCTGTGAGAAACATCAATAACCTCAGATGTGCAGATGACACCACTCTTATGGGAGAAAATGAAGAGGTAGTAAAGAGTCTCTTAATGAAGGTGAAAGAGAAGAATGAAAAAGCTGGTTTAAAATTCAACATTCAGAAAACGAAGATAATGGCATCTGATCCCATCACTTCATGGCAAATAGATGGGGAAACAATGGAAATAGTGACAGACTTTATTTTCTTGGGCTCCAAAATCATTGCAGATGGTGACCGCAACCATGAAATTTAAAGACCCTTGCTCCTTGGAAGAAAAGCTATGCCAAACCCAGACAGAGTATTAAAAAGCAGAACCATTACTTTCCTGACAAAGTCTGTCTAGTTAAAGTTATGTTTTTTTCCAGTGGTCATGTATGGATGTGTGAGTTGGACAATAAAGAAAGCTTAGCGCCGAAGAGTTGATGCTTTTGAACTGTGCTGTTGGAGAAGATTCTTGAGAGTCTGTTGGACAGCAAAGAGATCAAGCCTGTCAATCCTAAAGGAAATGAGCCCTGAATATTCATTGGAAGGACTGATGCTGAAGCTGAAGCTCCAATATTTTGGCCACCTGATAGGAAGAGCTGACTCATTAGAAAAGATCCTGATTCTGGGAAGGATTGCAGGCAGGAGGAGAAGGGGACAACAGAGGACAGGATCAGTGGATGGCATCACGGACTCAATGGACAAGAGTTTGAGCAAGCTCCAAGGGTTGGCAATGGACAGGGAGGCCTGGTGTGCTGCAGTCCATGGGATCTCAAAGATTCAGAGATGACTGTGTCACTGAACAACAGGGCAAGGAACTGGAGAAACAGCAATGGTGAAAAGAGGGAGAAGAAAAGATGAGAACAAGTTCCATTGATGTTAGACGGTAAAAGATTTCATCTGAACCCCGTTCACCCTGAAAAGTGTAACAAACACTGAACTTACTGCATGAATATTAAACAAAATACTATTCCTAAATATTCCAAAAATATAAATTAACAAAAAATTTATTAGAATTCACCAAAAATAATGATTTCGTTTTGGAGCAGCAAATATATAATCACTTGATTAACGTTTAATATTTAAACCATTTGCCTTACTTTCTCACCCTTCGCACTTCGCAGGTGGCGCTAGTGGTAAAGAATCCACCTGCCGACGCAGGAGACATAAGAGACCCGGATTCAGTCCCTGGGTTGGGAAAATCCCCTGAAGGAGGGCATGGCAACCCACTCCAGTATTCTTGCCTGGAGAATCCCATGGACAAAAAATTCCTTTCTGTTAGGGCTTCCCTGGTGGCTTAGATGGTAAAGGCTGCCTGCAATGCTAGGAGACCTGGATTCAGGCCCTGAGGAGGGAAGACCCCCTGGAGAAGGGACTGGCTACCCACTCTAGTATTCTTGCATGGAGAATCCCACGGACAGAGGAGCCTGGTGGGCTAGAGTTCGTGGGTCACAAAGAGTCAGAAACCAAACCCAACTGAGTGACTATCACTTTCACTTATAATTGATTTACAATGTTGCATAAGACTCAAGGGTATAAACTGGTGATTCCAGTTTAAAAGGTTATAGTCCAGTTGTAATGAATATAAAGTACTGGCTATATTCCCTGTGCTTACAATAGATCCCTGTAGCTTATTTATTCTATACATAATAGTTTATATCTCTTAGTCCTATATCCTTAAATTTCTCTCCCCTCTTTTGCATCCCCACTAGCAAACCCTAGTTTGATCTCTATATCTGTGAGTCCAGTTTCTTTGGTGTTATATTCCCTAGTTTGATAAAGACCTTAATATAAGACCAGAAACCATAAAATGCCTAGAAGAAAATGTGGAATAGTCTTTGACATATATCAGCAATATTTTTCTAGATTTTTCTCCTAAGGTAAAAGAAACAAAAATAAACAAAGGAGATCTAATTAAACTTAAAAGTTTTTGCACAGCAAAGGAAACCATCAGCAAAACGAAAGGACAGTCTACTGAACGGGGGGAAATACGTGCAAATATTGTGAACAATAAGGAGTTAACATCCAAAATACAGAATCAGCTCATACAACTCAACTTCAAAAATTTTTTTCAAATGGGCAGCAAACATGCATAGACATTTTTCCAAAGAAGACATGCAGGTGGCTAACAGGCACATGAAAAGATGCTCAACGTCATTAATCATCAGAGAAATGCAAATCAAAACCGCAATGAAGTAACACCTCACACCTGTCAGAATGGCTGTCATCAAAAAGAACACAGATGACAAATGTTGGTGGGTGTGGAGGAAAGAGAGCCTTACACACTGTGGGTGGGAGTGTGAACTGGCACAGTCACTGTGGAAGACAGTATGGAGATTCCTCAAAGAACTAAAAATAAAACCACCATAAGATCCAACAATTGCACTCCTGACTGTGTATCCAAAGGAAATGGAAATATTAACTGGAAGATACATGCGTCTCACATTCACAGCAGTACTATTTGCAATAGCCAAGATATACAACCAACCTAAGTGTCCATTAACAGACAAATAGATAAAGATCTGAAGTGTATATAGGATGGAATACTACTCAGCCTTGGGCTTCCCTGGTGGCTCAGAGGGTAAAGCATCTGCCTACAATTTGGGAGACCTGGGTTCGATCCCTGGGTAGGGAAGATCCCCTGGAGAAGGAAATGGCAACCCACTCCAGTACTCTTACCCAGAAAACCCCATGAATGGAGAAGCCTGGTAGGCTACCGTCCACAGGGTCGCAAAGAGTTGGACGCAGCTCAGCTATTTCACTTTCTTTCTTTTTTTTTTTTTAAAAAAAGGAGAGCATTTTGCCATCTGCATCAACATAGATGGACTTTGAGAGTATTATACTTAGGGAAATAATTCAAAGACAAATACCATATGATATCACTTTCACATGGAAAAAATTCTTTATACTTTTAAATTGCTATAGATCAAGAAATGGCAACCCACTCCCGTATTTTTGCCTGGAGAATCCTATGGACAGAAGAGCCTGGCAGGCTACGTCCACAGGGTCACAAGAGTTGGACACGACTAGCGACTAAACCACCACCAACAACAAGCTTTTAATAAAGATACACTTGTGTCTTCTTAGAGTCTTCCATATGAGTCATCAATACTCTTTCAAATTATTCTGTCCTGTTACATGTTTTCATAATCTGGAGATCTGATTCTTCTTCCGGTGATTCCCCAAAGGTGTGACTTCTGCTCAGAGTGAGGTCAAGGTCTATCTCAGGTGAGCAAACTTTGCAACTGTTGACCTGATGGCCCATGTGACTGTAAAGCCAGGCTGGGTGCCAGGCTCTGGGCTCTGCTATTTCTGGGCACCTGACGCTTGAGGCTAGGTGACTCATCTCTCTAGACACCAGTCTCCACGTCTGCAAAATCGGGATGACAAAGGCACCTAAGGAGAAATGGCATCACCATTTCTAAACCAGAAAGGCTGTGAAGCTGTCAGCGTCCACGGTAGATCCAGAGCCATGTTTAAGGACCTTCTCCAAAACACTCGAGGTGGCCAGACTTGGTCCTACTGGTCCCCAGTGTACATCCTCCTCCAGGCGGGGAGAAGGTCTCAGGCTCCCTCGGGCTGAGGGCAGGAGGGCTTGCCCACGCCTCCCCTTTTCCTGGGAGCTGTGGCTGTGAGGGGAACAAGGTGCTCGTGGAGGCTCCACCTGTGGTCCAGCTCACGCAGCTGCCATCAGCTGTCCCCACGGAGCGGCTCCACCCCCACCAGGAGCCCACAGAGCCGCTGGCGAGACCACGCGAGTGTCTGAGAGGCTGAAGTCTGACTCTGGAAGGAAACCCAGCTTTGCCCCCGCGCCTGTTCTCCTGAACCGCTTCAGGGTGACGTTGAGCCCGAGGTCTCCTCGGAGAGCTTCACCCGTCAGGGGCCACCTGCCCGCTCAGTGCCGCCCGTGCTCTGAGTGTGAGGGTTTAAAGAAACGCGGCAACAGGCTACGGCTGTCCTCTTTATAAACTGCAAATAAAACCAAGTCTACTCAATCTTTGTCTGACTTTTTGAAAGAAGAAAAACAGTATTTGCTACCACCTAATTTGGGGCTTCCTGGTGGCTTGGATGGTAAAGTGTCTGCCTGCAATGCAGGAGACCCAGGTTCAATCCCTGGGTTGGGAAAATCCCATGGAGAAGGGAATGGCTACCCACTCCAGTATTCTTGCCTGGAGAATCCCATGGTCGGAGGAGCCTGATGGGTTAGGCTCCATGGGGTCGAAAGGAGTCGGACATGACTAAGCAACTTCATTTTCACTTACTTTCCACTTAATTTAAAATACCAATGCTATTTCAAATGCGGGAGAAAGAACACACATTACTTGCCCAAACGTAAAGAATTCAAGCAACTACCACTTAGACTCTCTGGCTTGTTTACTAAAAGCTCACCGACCATAGTATTTCGGGTCATGTGCTTTTCAGATCCTTTTCCTAGCAGGACTGAGCTCAGCAAATGTGTGAACCACATAACACACAGTGCTGGAATGATCTCTCTGAAAGAAAAGTGAACTAAACAACGAAAACCTTCCAGGCACACAACGTTTACTAATTTCGGGCAAGTCCCTTAGCACATGGGCTGTGCCTTCGCGGGTTTGCCCAGAGACACTGTGCACCGTGAGCTTCCATGCTTGAGAATGAGAAACACACGTATGTAACACTCATGTTGCTGAGTAAAAGATCATCTTAAAATATTAGATTTCTACATGAGAGGGCAAAGCTCACCCCCAGATGCTCTGGTTAATAGATCTAAATTGAGACTTGAGGGCAAAAAAAAAAAAAAAAGAAATCTTTCCAAGTATCTACTTACAACAGGAGAGATGAGTCCAAATATGCAGTCTTCAGAACCCACTGTTTTCAGACAGTCAATTTTCTTATCCCTCGGCTTCCCTGAGATCTGCTCAGTTAAAGCCTGGGCTGAAGATGAAAAAAGAGAAAAAAAGCCAAACCTCCCTCAGACCAGCACTCGTCCGACCCTCCTCTAAAACTGAGCCACTTATTTCCCAGGCGGGTGGGGGGCGTGGGCGCTGCCCTCAGAAGTGCTGTGGCTCCCCTGGCTCTGGTCTCCATGGGGTGGGGGTGGGGGG
>NW_011494949.1:1783820-1787088 GCF_000754665.1 Bison bison bison
GGAGCAGACTGTCATTTGAGGTCATTTACTCTCCCAGTAGAGTTAATTAAAGCTCTTAATTCTGTGCTTATTCAAGCTAACTAATGCAATTAAAAAGACATTTCATTTTTCACTTGTTTCAGTTCAGTTCAGTTGCTCAGTTGTGTCTGACTCTTTGTGGCCCCATGGACTGCAGCATGCCAGGCTTCTCTGTTCATCACCATCTCCCGGAGCTTGCTCAAATTCATGTCCATAGAGTCAGTGATACCATTCAACTATCTCATCCTCTGTCATCCCCTTCTCCTCCTGCCTTCAATCTTTCCTAGCATCAGGGTCTTTTCCAATGAGTCAGTTCTTCACATCACGTGGTCAAAGGATTGGAACTTCAGCTTCAGCGTCAGTCCTTCCAACAAATATTCAGGACTGATTTCCTTTAAGATTGACTGGTTTGATATCCTTGCTGTCCAAAGGACTCTCAAGAGTCTTCTCCAACACCACACAGTTCAAAAGCATCAATTCTTCAACACTCAGCTTTCTTTGTGGTCCAACCCTCACATCCATACATGACTACTGGAAAAACTATAGCTTTGACTAGAGGGCAAAATAATGTCTCTGCTTTTTAATATGCTAATTTTGTCATAATTTTCCTTCCAAGAAGCAAGTGTCTTTTAATTTCATGGCTGCAGTCACCATCTGCAGTGATTTTGGAGCCCAAGAAAAGAAAGTCTGTCAGTGTTTCCATTGTTTCCCCTTCTATGTGCCATGAAGTGATGGGACCGGATGCCATGATGTTAGTTTTCTGAAGGCTGAGTTTTAAACCAGCTTTTTCACTCTCCTCTTTCACCTTCATTAAGAGGCTCTTTAGTTCCCCTTCATTTTCTGCCATAAGAATGGTGTCATCTGCACATCTGAGGTTATTGATATTTCTCCTGACAAACTTGATTCCAGCTTGTGGTTCATCCAGCCTGACATTTCACATGATGCACTTTGCATAGAAGCTAAATAAGCAGGGTGACAATATACAGCCTTGATGGACGCCTTTCCCAATCTGGGATCAGTCTGTTGTTCCATGTCTGATTCTAACTGTTGCTTCTTGATTTGAATACAGATTTCTCAGGAGGCAGGTGAGGTGGTCTGGATTATTATAACCGATGACAGGTATTTATTATGGCTCACCTGTTTATTATAACATTTATAGTAACAAACTTTTTTCTACAATTACAAAATGGTTTCCATTTTTTCATCTCCTGGTTTGTGACTTTCTGCTCCCAACTTTTCTTTAAACAACAATCAGCATCTTCAGAGGTAGCTGTCGCCCCATCGGATGTGGACCGAGTACAAAGCCAGCAGGCAATGTGTCAGGAGGCTAGTGAGCAGACTTGGGGGCTGAGGCCTGGGTCCTGACGATAACCCTGGGGATGACTTTGAGTCTTGCTGTCTTCCCACGCCTGTTTCCTACAAGCAAACAAACAAAACCCACAATACAAAACCGGATCAGATCGTGGTGGGTGGCCCACTGCTGGGACAGGCGAGGCAGTGCTTTGTGAAGACGTCTGTGGTCTTTACAACAAACAGTTGTCCTGGCCGAGTCCCTGTTGTGGACAGCCTGGAGTTCCACACCACCCGTCGTCTGACGGAGAGTAGAACTACCCGGAAACAATGCTGGGGATCACTTTCAGAAGCAAGTTCATTCAAGGTTCAAAGAAAAGGTGAATTTGTCATTTTGAGCTGTGACAGTAAGTGGAAAGACAACGGGAAGCGCGTAGCTGTGAGGTTACTGCAATGTCTTCGAGGCACAGCGATAAATTGCCAGGACGTTTTTATGGAGTTTCTTAACCTCTGGCCTTTGGAGGGGGGAAATCAATAAGATATTAAGAAAATCATGAATTAATGTTTCAAAGAATGTAGACATGAGTACGAGCCCCACGGTTCAGATAAACGTCCAGACCGGGAACCTGACGTCTCCTGTAGGAAAGGGAAATGTCAGAGACCCCCTGCACAGGACCACGCGCACCACCCTCTGCTCACTCCAGCATCCCGTGTGACGGGAAGGACGAAGAACTGAAACGTTCTTTGGATCATCACGATGAAGTCTAACAAAATACACACAATCCTTCTTATGCGAAATGAAATCACTTTTGTGTCAATTGCATACACAGGGGTTTTCTAATTGACACATATGTATGGTGATGGAGATGAGATTTCTTAAAAGAATGATGGGAAATACACATATTCTGAACTTCAAGTGATATGAACATGCTCCTTTACCTGAGGAACAGGGGACTGTCTCTGTCTCACTCTCTCCGTCCCTCTGTCTGTCTGTCTCTCCCTGGAGCAGAGGGCGTGTCGATTGAGCAGGTCACATGCACTTCTAGTTACCAAATGCAGGGGGTCTTGGGAGGGTTCATCCGCCCTTCCTGTCTTGTCCAGGTTACCGGAGAGACCCCACGTGAGTGTCCTGCTCAGTCACTACGGACACGTCCCCCTTGACACCTGCCGCCGCGGATGTCCTGAGAGCCACGACCTGACAGGCAGGCGCCGGATGGAGGGTCTGTGGCTTTTCTCTGTGTGTCCTTGTGCCTGGCAGGGCCCTACCTGCCTGAGGAGCAGAGTCCCTGTGGACTTGGATGTCTCTGTGCTTAGAAAGGACGATTTCAGGGTGCCAGGGTCTGCACAGAGCTCTGGGGACGGGGTCCCCCTGTTTCATTAAACACACAGCACCTTATGCTGTGGCCGACAGAGGTCCTGGCTTCCCCAGCTCCATCAGGAGAGCTGAGACGGCCACGTGGCTGACAGAGGTCCTGGCTTCCCCAGCTCCATCAGGAGAGCTAAGATGGCCACGTACTCCCGGTCCTTGTCAAACAGGGGGTTCCAGGGCTTGGAGCACCAGATGGCAAGGACAGGAGAAAACCAGGCATGCATCTGCTAGTTGACCTTGAGCACTGAGGGTCACACTCTCACGACGTGGCTTGGATCACAGGGACTCTGGCTCAGACCCTTAGGAAGGCTTCTCACTGGGCTCAGAGTGAAACAGGGAGCCCACGTGGAGTGCTGCCGCCCACCCCAGCCTCTGGCCCCATCTTTCTCCCAACTGTCACTCCTGTGCCCTGCCCACTTGCCATCCAGTCCATAAATAATTGCCCCCCGGCTCCCCCGGGACCTCCGCCCTCTTCACTGGGCCTGGGCCGTGACCTCCGGCAGCCTCTCCGAGCCCTGTCCCTGAAGGAGCCTTTCCAAGCCCATCAGTGCCTGGAACAGCACTCAGGTGGGGTTGCCTTTGGAGGATGCA
>NW_011494949.1:1787188-1792490 GCF_000754665.1 Bison bison bison
AGGTGGGGCTGGGGGTGCCCTGCTGCTCGCCGTGACCTCAGTAGCCTGTGAAGCCTCCCTTCCCCCTCCCTGCCCCCCACGCCCCAGAGCACTGCAGGGCAGTTTACCCGAGAACAGGAGGAAACACAGCCCATCCCTACAGGGCAGCGGGCACTGGAGGTCAAGGGCCAGCCCAGGAGCCAATTTCTGGAGGCCACGTCCCCACTTAGCTGCCCACAGGCGCCCGAGGCTCCTTGTGCCTGGGTTCCTCCAGTGCCTGCGGGCAGCCGGGTCTGTCCATGGGCTCTGACTGAGGCACTGTCGGGACTGGAGTCACCTGGGGTTGAAAGTCCAGGGCTAAGACCCCTGGACTCCGCCTGGCCCTGAACAGAACCCATGGAGCCAGACCTGGGTGCTGAGTGTCCGAGCATCAGGGCCTGAGGGCCTGGAAGCTGTCCGTCCCTCTGATGCACTCACGAGATGCTCTGACGCTCAGAGCCCAGGCCTGGCTCCATGGGTCCAGTCCAGGGCTGGGCAGATTCCAGGGGCATCAGTCCTAACCTCCTCGCTGCCTTTCCCCCTGTGTCAGCAGGGTGCCTGCATCCCCTGGGCCAGCTTGGCTCCATGGTCGGGCAGGGAGAGCCCCAGCAGGCCGGCGGGTCAGGGCTGAGCTGCGGGTCCCCTGAGAAGGTCTCCCAGGCGCCAGTGCTCACCTAGACGACGCACAAAGTGGAACATCGCGCAGAACCGAAGGTTTTGAACAGAATGTCTGTGATCACCTATTCCCAGGTGACGTCGCCCAGCCGGCCCATGGTTGTCACTCTGACAAGGAACATGGAGGCTCAAGGAAGTGATTCGAATGCTCCCCTCTGCCCCAATGTGTTCACAAACAGGAGCGGCTCTGCTCTGAGCCTCGGTTAAGAGTGGTCATGTCCTGACATGACCGGCCTGCCAGCCAGGGGGTGGGGTGTGCCGTGGTTAACAGTCACAAAGAAACCACACTTTAGTTCAAGAGACACAGGAGCAGAAGTTTCTCTGCACTGGAGGGCGGGGGTAGAGGTGGTGTCAGGACTGGGTGGGGGGCGTCTCAGGGGGGTCGGGGTGAGGTTGGGGAGCCTTGGGGGGTCAGGAAATGGCCTGTGAACTCCCCACCATTCCCATGGCTGTGCCTCCCCACCCTTGGTCCCCACGGAACCTCTGTCCCCTTCTCAGAAAGCAAGACTTGCACGTCCAGACTGGACGTTCAAGGCTGGCATTGGGAAAGCGTCATCTGAATTCCCCCAGAAGGAACTGGTCTTGCTGGAAAAATCCAGCACGTCTTCAGAGAGGGAAGAGAGACGTGGGGGTCCTCACTTCCGTTTGCAGCAGAGTAGGAGACAGGCTGATGGCTCAGCTTTGCTGGCCTGGCGCACAGGATGGCACGTGGGCACCCCCAGGACGAACAGCCCAGGCTGAGCAGGCCCCAGTGGCCTTCCTCACAGGACCAGCAGGCATGAGAGGTGGAGGGTGGAGGGGGTGTCGAGGAGGTGAGGGTGTTTTCAGGATTGGCTGATCAGTGTCGGCTCGACCCGTCACCAGGCGGTGGGGAGGCCGGAAAGTCAGCCGGTCATGGATCGTCTTCCCTCAACCCTTTGCCCCCGTTTCCAGGGACCCCTGAGTATGTGTTGAGGAGGAGTCTCCACACTTGCTTGCTGGGCGCTCCTGCGGAGCCCTGAGCAGGTGATGAAGGAATGGGGTGGGGGTGCAAATGCCCGGGAGGGTCAAGGGCTGCCCAGCCCCACGGGACTGCTTGTGAGGCACCAGCCCTTGTCCCACCTGGGCCAGGACTTGCAGGCTTCTGGGGCACACACGGCACCAAACCCAGAGAGGAAAGCCTGGGTCTCCTTCCAGGACCCTGGACCTCCAGGTTCCAGGACAGCCGAGGGCCACATCTGGAGAGAAACATGGAGAGACTGAAGGTGTGCAGAGAAGACGAGGCGGTGAGAACTGTGGCCTCACCAGGAGGCGAGGGTCTCACAGGACGCAGGCAGCGAAGGGCGGATCTGAAGCTGCCCTGGGGAGGCACTGAGGATGGGGGCTAGGGGCTGGGCTGGAGACAGAGGATGAGGCAGGAGCCTCGCTGCCCTGGAAGATGCTTGGGCCGATCACCGTCTCAGCCATAGACAGTCTCTGAGTCCCCAGGTCTCCGGAGGTAACAGTATTGCTTCACAGGCTGTCATGAAGGTTCATCCAGGCTGTACAGTGGGTGGCTGGGGGGCGTTCTCCCAACCTCGGGGAGGCCCTGGGGGTTGTACAGCCAGTGACCATGACTGCCTGACTGCTGATGCTGAGAGGCAGAAAATCTAAAGCTGTAGTGATTGACAGATGGTATGATGACCAACCCAGAAAAAAACAAACAGATTTAATTACTCAAGCTATTAGAGCCAATAAGAGCTCAGAAACTTGCCAGATACAAAAATCAGCAGCGTGTTTGAACCAGTAATGGCCATACAAAAATACAAATTATTTACAGTGGCCACAGAAACTATAAAACACACAATACCTCTATAAAGAGGCAAACGTTTTGACAAAGGCCATGGAGTATGATCTGAATGAGTGGGTGAGATTTTTCCATGCTTCTAGCTGGGACAGCTTGACATTTAAAGATGTCAATTCCCTCAAATTTCATAATCTATGAAATTCATGAAATCCTCAATAACATTCTAGTTTGATATACAGTAAACTTAAAATTTCATGGAAGAATAAAATTTCATGAAGACATATATTGTTGGTGTTCAGCTGCTCAGTCAGGTCTCACTTATGGGCTGCAGCATGCCGGGCTTCCCTGCCCTTCACCATCTCCTGGAGCTTGCTCAAACTCATGTGCACTGAGTGGGTGATGCCACCCAACCATCTCATCCTCTGTCGCTCCTTTCTCCTCCATCCTACATCAACCGTATAAAACAAAAGACAGACAGCAGACCAGTCCTCCGAGCTTCTAAGAAATACATTACCACAGTTGTAAACGTAGCACCGTGTTACTGACACAGACCCGGGCAGACAGAGCAGTGAAATGGAGTGCAGAGCGAAGAGGACACGCGTGTGTCCATCAGACTAAAACCATGATAAAGGCGGGCCTGCGGTCACTAGAGAACGCACTTGTTGTTTAGCGATGGAGCTGGAAAAGAGACTTGCTATAGGAGAAAAATGGATCTGGTTCCTTTCTTTACACCGGACACAGCAGTGGACTCGAGCGAAAGACCTAAACATGGAATGTAAGGCTCTAGGTTCAGAGAAAATACGGGAGCTGAGTAAGGACTGGGGAGAGGAGGGGAACTCCGGAAGTGCACACAAGCCCAAACCATCAGGAGCACAGGGGTATGCCGACTCTGGGAGGAAGCTGTCAGACCAGAGGCAGCTTGGGGTGTGCAGGCCCGGGGGTCTAGAGAAGAGACGGCCAGTGGCATCATCTGGTCATAGTTCCAGGGAATCCTTAAGCCAAACACCCAGAAAGTGGGTCAACCCAAGTGACAAATTAAGTGGGAAAACGCTTTGGGAAGAGCCCATTATAAGGTCATAAATTTATTAGATAGAACAATTGTGCATTGTCGGACTGTGCCAGCATTAAATTCCCATTCACGTGGCTGAGACTGGATCTTTCCTATAATTTCCCGGAATCATAAGTGACAGAGATTCAATTATTCTGGAACACATCAATGATAATGGGCTAAAACGGCAGGCTCTTATTTATTCATGGGGGTATATATTTTTAATTGTTTTTTAGAAAGGCATTAGGAAGGGACAATTGAGTCACAATTAAGTTTTGCTCTAAAGATGTAATTAAACATACGCTTCAGTGTCTGATTTCAGGTTCCCTTTGCGTATAAAGCACAGTGGCTGTGCCGGTGAGCTCCACATCCCTTCCCCCACCCCATCCCCCCAGCCCCTCCGCATGCCCCCACCCCGCCCCCAGCCCAGAGCAGCAGCGCTGCAAGGTTAGGCAGGACTCCCTGACCTCCCCTGACCTTCTCCACAGTTTATGGAAGTGATTCCAAACCACGCATCATAAAATAAATGAGTTTTCCTCCAAGGAGACTCAAATAAGTAAACCGGAGGCCCCATGATAAAGCCAGGATGCACAGCCTGGTGCTGAGACTCAGCTGCCCACCAGCCTGACTGCAGTGGTGCCAGATGGCTGGACTGTGTGGAACAGAATCGCTCTTGGTGCCCGGATCCAGCCGAACTGGGTTCAAGTCCTGAGTTCCTGCTTTCTGACTGCGTGACCTCAGTGACCTTGAGAGAAGTGCATCGTCCTCACCAGGTCTCCATCTCTGTCCTTGCAGGGCGGTCCTCAGGCAGAGGTTAAGTGAGGCTAGTGGACGAGGCAGGCGGCAATGATGACCACTCGATGATGATGATCACTGCTCTTGGGGGGGATATAAAAGTAATGACGAGTCATTTCTGATCACTCTGTCGGACAAGATGAATAAATATGACATTGAGCTGCTGAACGATAGTTGGACAGGATTTCTTAAGGAAGAGTGACAGCTTTTATGAGGTCCGTGGAACTGATGTACCTGCGGCAGAGCATGTACATTATAGCCTAGAAACCTCCACGCAGCGTCGGGAGAAGCTCTGATTCCGGGGCGGAGGGAGCTCGCTGCTCCAAACTCCGCTCTGGAGGTGTCCCCGCAGGCCTCTGCAGGGACGCAGCCAGACCTGCCTTCCTTTCCGCGCTTCCAGCACCACTGAGGGCTAAAGGACTCTCCAACAAATAAATCCATCTGCAGCTTGGGGGACGCACCCCGAGTGGCCTGGGTGGGGTGCAGCAGCCCGTGAGTGAGAGGGGATCTTGGCGGATCTGCACAGTGGCAGCGCTCAGCCATTCGTCTTGGGTCTGGGGGCGTCATGGCGGGGGGCCACCCGCACAGCCAGCGCCCGCCAGGCCGGCAGCAAGCTGAGGCGCTGCCGCACCTTCTCCCTACACTTGTTTCTGAGCGGAATTCCTGCTCACGTGCCTGTCCTCGGGACTCTTGTGCTCTTGAGAGCAATGCCATGTTTGGTCTCTCCAGCCTCTAACTCTGAAACCCGGGGTTCTGTATCCTGAGCCCCCATCTTCAGGTAGTCTGGTCTTAGCCATGCCCCTTCAGTGTCTGACATGGGGTTTTCCCCGGAACATAGACTTTTGATCATTGCATGGGTTTCCCTAGTGGCTCAGATGGTAAAGAATCTGTCCACCGTGTGGGACACCTGGGTTAGATCCCTGGGTTGGGAACATCCCCTGGAGAAGGGAATGGCAACCCACTCCAGTATTATTGCCCGGAGAATTCCATGGACAGAGGAG
>NW_011494949.1:1792590-1808424 GCF_000754665.1 Bison bison bison
GTGCCTGCTCAGCCGTGTCTGACTCTTTGAGACTCCATGGACTGTAGCCCATACCAGGCTCCTCTGTCCATGGAATTTTATAGGCAAGAAATACTGGAGTGGTTTGATCATTGGCTGCCAGTTAACATTGGAGATGAGCTGCTAATGTTGATATAGACATTTAATACATTTAGAAATAAGGTTTCAACTCCTACTGTGAGTGCTAAGTGTAGCTATTATTAGGGACACATGGAAGTGTGTTTTTATACTCTTTTTATTATTTAAAAAAATTTTTTTTACTCTTAACCCCATGTTTTAAACCCTTCCCTATATACTAGTTGCCTGTATGAACACAGATGCAGCTTCCTTGTCCCCCACAGCAGGTGTGGTCACAAGACTGGTTTTGGCCAGTGAAATGTCGGTGGCAATGACACACCTCGTTCCTGGGTGGAGACTTTCAGAGCAAAAGCCTGGTGCTCTGGGATGCACCTTTGGGCAAACAAATGCAGCAAGAGAACCTTAATCCTTAGCCAACTGCTCTCTCCTTAGGAATCTTTCTTGCTCATCCGCTCAGAAGACAAACGCTTACCTCAATGCACTCACCATTCAGGTGAGGGTTTCGTGCTGTCAGTTTGAAAATAACCAGCAATATTTAGTTGAGCACTTCCTATATGCTTCATGCACCAACTGATTTAAGACAAACTCCAGGAGAGTGGTTTTCTTATTATGATTATATACATAGGAGTAATCAACCTGAACCTGGCCCCTTGAAGCATGATCTGAACCCTGAGAACCGGACTAAGGAATTCTACACATGACTTCACCAATGGTTTAAGTAGCACCCTATGAAAAATGCATGCAAATATAGTAAACTGAAGCTGAAGCTCCAATATTTTGACCACCTGATGTGAAGAACCTACTCATTGGAAAGATCCTGATGCTGGAAAAGATTGAGAGCAGGAGGCGACAGAGAATCAAATGATTGGATGGCATCATTGACTCAATGGACATGAGTCTGAGCAAACTCCAGGAGATGGTGAAGGACAGGGAAGCGTGGCATGCTGCAGTTCACAGGGTCACAAAGAGTCAGACATGACTTAGTGACTGGACAGCAACAAACAGTAGGAATGGGGTCAAAGGGATCCAGTTCCACCCTGGAGGAACCTCTGGGGTGAGGTTGCTGAGCATTTTGTGCCACAGAAGAAGAGAGGAGAGCCTTTGGGTCATATGATGAAGGGTGGCCTGGAGCCAGACTGCTGCTTCTGGACTCTGGTAACATTGCTCTCGCACTGGCTCCCATCCAGCTGTGCAGGTGAAACATGTGACTCTTCATCTCCACATGGTCTCTTCTGCTCTACCCGCAGGAGGACATCTGGAAATGAAGCTCAGACACAAGAACACCTGTCCACACTCTTACCAACACCTGGCTGCAGGACATCGGGAAGTTGACACACAGAGGCCATAGAGTGTGTGGAGTAATTCCTGTTCTTTTTAGTAAAAGAAATTAAGAGAAAATATTTCCTGGTGGTGAAATTGTGTGTTTTGAATTTTATTGTTGTAGCAAAAAGATGACTGAAAGCATTATAGTCATCTAAGCTGTTGATGGAATTCTTAATTTTGTATGTTTCAATTCAGAACAATAGACTTTTTTGTAATTAATACTACTGAAGCTTTTATGCATGGTATCCTTGTGTTCGTTAAATATATGCTCATCAATGTAATTATTTTCAACTAGCAGCTGGTTTTACGGCTTTTGTTTGCACTTTAACCTGCAGCAGTGAAAAGTACTCTGTAAAGCACTTCTGCATTTTTGTCTGTAAAACTTACTATACATGGAAAATATAAAAACTCAATATCGTTAAATATATAAATGGTAATGAGTGGATTTGTATTTTGTTTCTATTGTAGGAAAATCTGGTTTCCTTGACTGATCAAATGTGAGTCACTAAGAAGACCAAGAAGTTGAGAATACCTGTTTGAGAAGGTGGTGATCCCATTTCACTGTCCCCTCCCCATAGGTTCAGAAACTGAAAAGGCTGAGCAGAAGCCATATCATCCACGTCTCCTTCTCTCCCTGCAGTCCTCCCGTTGCTGCTTGTCACCTTGCCGCAGGGGGATGACTGTACTAGACTATGAGCTGCCGTCATCTGGTGCTCCCACTGGAGTGATTTAATCACAAGGCAGTTACTGGGAAGGCCAGCAAAGCTGCCAGGGGAGCTCAGTGGCAGTGAGCCCACGGATGCCTGCATGGGCTGAGAGGTGGCCTTCTCCAGAGGGGGACTCAGTCATGGTGTGCGCAGGAGCCCAGCCTTCAGATGCCTTGTCCTGTAGCCGGTCTGAGCCACACAGCAAGCTGGCTGTGTGCGTATTGAGCAGTTGCAGGGGTTCGGGGGTAAGTCAGGAGACATTCATGCTCATTTAGTGGGGCTGTGAAGAATGAAAGCTGAAGAAGTGATTCGGTGCTCTAGGGTCGGGGGGAGTTTGAACCAGTTTCAGAAAAGCATCTTGCAAGAAACAAAAGCCAAAGAGGTCCAATGGTCTAGTTCTTTAAGTAACTACACTGCTGTGCATATTGCAACCAATAGCAGCAAGAACCTGGGTTACAGAGGTCTGCTCGGCCCACACAGACTCTCCTGTCCTCACTCACTGGCACACAGCCACACTGCTAAATTGTCTGAGCCTCCAAGCAGGAGCTGAGGATGATCCACCAATCCCCTGTCTGTCCATTCCTCCTCCACTTGTGGTGTGCATGTGTGTGCCTGTGTGCAAATGAACTTGCATGAATGTGTAAATAAATGTGGGTATATGTGTGTTGGAATCTGTGTAAGCATGCATGTAAGTATTGTAATCACATTTGCAGTTTTGGATCCCCCCCGGGAAGTGGTAAGGAGAATAGAAAGCTTGTGTCCACAAGTTTTGCCAGAGTCGTTTCTGTAGAGAGTTAAGAATTGGTGTTGAAGGTGATGTGTTGAAGACTGGGCTCCTGATGAAATACCACCCACCTCCATCAAAACCCAGGAGAAGCAAAAACAAAGGGAAATATATTTTTAAAAAGAGATAAATGCCATTTCAGTTAAAGAAATGCCGTCTTCAGTTGCTGTGGATTTTCTCAACAGCGAACTACAAACTAGGAAGACAGTAGGCCAAATCCCATGAAAATGCACCAGATCCTTAAAGTGACACATCTGTGAGAATCAGTGCTGAATATGTTTTATTTTTGTTTAAGTACCATGAGACCCAGGACTGTGGTTGGACCGCAGGAAAGCAAACCCAGTTCAATATCAAGTAATGTCAGAGAAGAGCAAGCTGAGGGGAGATGGTACTTGCAAGCATTTTCCTCATCTACTGCTTGCTGCTCTAGGGGCTTAGGAGTCCGGCCAGATGAAGAGGAAGCAAGGATCAATAGTGATGTGGAGAATGTCTGGAAACCAGAGGGTACACACGTTACTCAGATAAAATAGTGACCAGATTGTTAACGATTTGTTTGAGACTTCAGGTCCAATGAAAAGCTAACTATCTTTCTGAGTAATTTCCATTTGTTCCTCCTTAGGCTCTTTTTAATAGAGATCTGACACCACGAAAATGAGTAATAATCACAAAGGAGCTAAAACAAGGCCTGGCCCAAAGATTAAGAAAATTAAATAAGGAACATAATATAAGCAAAAAAAAAAAAAAAAGGAAGGGGGCAATATACACACAAAAAAGAAAAAAAAAATCCAAAGAGTTTAGAGTATTTGTTCACTATGCTCTCAAATTGCAGGCATTATCAGTTATTGAAAAATTAGGGGAAAATGGACATAAATATTCAAAAGAGAGACTATACAATCATTGAAGAAAGAAAGAAGTAAATTTACAGAGTTTGGGGAATAAATTTAAGAGAAAAATAGACATTTACAGAAATTAAAATCATGCTCTAAACAAACCAAGGAAAAATAGAATAAATGCAACTAAAACTAAAAGATACAGTAAATAGGCTTTAAGAAAGTGTGCTATTAATTTTTCCCATTCAACCTATGAACTTTTTTCAATGTTTGCTGAATATCTCATTTTATGTCAGATAGTTTACCCAGATTAGTTTGCAAATAAGGCAAGGTGGAATGATTTGGTTTCTTCCAGTAAACACCCACAGAGGGCTAGACACACAGTAGAAATGATTACTGAACTCAGACAGGCTAGTGGAATGTGTCCAAGCTGAGAGATAGAGAAATATACAACACAAGCTGTGGTCAGACCAGCTCACAGTAAGCAAAGTTGGAGACCTAAAGAAAAACAGAAAGAATAGGTAGAAGAAACAGTGGGAAAAATGATGAGTGGGCATTTTCTAAAACTGATAACAGACAAATTGGTTATTACCCACTGATTCTCAATGCTCGGTGAACTCAAACCAACAAAAACAAAACATGATTGAACAAGACAAACACACATTGAGACACATTATAGTCAAACTTCTAAAAAAAAGATAAAAAGAAAAAAAAAAGCTTAAGAAACAAGAAACATTGCACCAAAGGAGATGCAGATGACTTCTGAATAAAACTTATGGGAGCCAGAAGACAATAGGTATGCAAAGAGTTGGCAGGAAATCTGCTAAGCCAGGATTTATTTCTGGCAAATGGGCACTGTAACAAGAATTACAGGCTGTTTTTCAGAATAAACAGTAATAATAGCCCATGGCAGCACACGATTGCAGAAAATACCAAAGAGCACCTGGGAACGGCAAATGTGTCAGTAGATGCACAGAAAAATGTTGCCAGGGCAAAGCCAAACAAATAGCTGTACTTTGTAGGGAGTTGGATAAGAGGACAACTTGATGCACTGAGAGAAAAGTCACATGGCAGCTCCTCTGGGGCAGAGGAGGGACACACGGTGCTGAACGTGCTTCAGCTGCTGTTGAACTTGGCAGTGGTTGCAGAGAACACAGAGGGACGCATCTTCACGAGCTGCTGAGGACAAGCTAAGGTTCAGCGCCCCTTCACACAAACGGTTCTGGAAAAGACCCTGATGCTGGGAAAGACTGAGGGCAGGAGGAGGAGGGGAAGACAGAGGATGAGATGGCTGGGTGGCATCACTGACTCCATGGACATGGGTTTGGGTAGACTCCAGGAGTTGGTGATGGACGGGGAGGCATGGTGTGCTGTGGTCCATGGAGTCACAAAGAGTCGGATACAACTGAGTAACTGAACTGAACTGAACACAAATGTTTATGCATGTTAATCTTCAAATTAAAAATGATTGAGAGGCAACAAAAATGAAAATTAAAAAATACACCATTTTAAGGAATTTGGTTATTAAAAAAAGAAAGAATCAGCTGAGAAAATTCAAATGCATTTGATTTTGTTGCTTTTAAGATGAAACATAACTGACTTTGCTTTTAGGCTGAGGTGATGGAGCAAAGTAGAAAGAAAACAAGCAAATATACCCACATACATAGATTCTGACCCGTGGGAACCAAGGGGAGGAGATAAATAGTTCCAAGATGACCAAAAAAGCCAAGAGGTACATTGAGTACCTAGGGTAAGATATAGGGTTATGATGGGCTAGTGGAGGAAAAAAAAATATAAGAAGATGCATATTTAGATAAGGAGCGGAACGTTGACAGAATTCACTGTAGGCAGCTGGTTTTCTCAAGTCTAGGGCATAGCAGGCATCTGACAGGGATGAGGGTGGTACCTGGAGACCACACTGATGGTCTGCAGTGGTCCTTCCAAGGAAGAGCAGCCCACGCTGTGTGAGCATTTCAGCAAGTCAGGCTGAAGAGGGACTGAAGGTCATGGGATTGTCTTTCAGAGGTTTTCATTATTGGGGGGGTGGGGTAAGATTAAAAAGGGTCAGCAGATACTGGAAGTGGGATGAAGCATGTGATGCCACAGGTTGGATGGGAAAGGAGACTAAGTCAGCAGGAGGGAGGAGACCCAGAGGACCTGGTCTCAGCATAAACACAAGAGCGAGAGACTTGCAGCAGGAACTCATGCATAGGGGTTGGTCTGGGGGAGGGTTGCAGGAACACAGCCATGGAAGGGGGTCCCTGAGGCTGGGAACCCATGGGGTAGGACCACGACCTGGTGCCGACGTGGTCCCCCTGGGTGGCAGCAAGCTGCAAGGTGGAGAGGAGGCTTTGATCACCTGTGAAAATCCTTCAGTCGCCTGTGGAGTTCTAGTAATTGGAATGGAAATATGACGCCATTGAAGATTCATCTTGTGTTACTTTGCTCACTTCAAGTAGAGGAGCGTGAGAACAGGTTTTGTGGCAGATTGATGTAGAAAGGCTCCAGTGATCTGCGCCTCTCTGTATCCACCACTTGGATCATCCCTCCCACAATAATTCTGACTTGGGGCTCGACTGGACCAGTGGGGCAAGAGCAGACATCATCCAAGCAGAAGCTTGTAAGAAGCTTGCGTGTTGGGGCTTATACCCTCTTGTTGAGCCCTGTGGTGACTCTGAAGTATCCTGGTCTTGTCTGCTGGAGGATAAGATGTCCTGTGGAGCCAGGCTGAGTCTCCCAGCTTGGACCCTCTGGAACAACCAGATATGTGAAAGCTGGCATCTTGGAACTCCCATAGAGCTTGGCCAGACCAGGAAGAGCTTCCCAGGTGACCCAGAGGGAAACAATGAATATCCATTGTTTAAGCCAGTAAGTTTTTTGAGTCTTCTGTTACAGGACAATGAGTAACTTACACAATTTACAAACAAATAAGAATGCTTTTATTCTTAGAACACTGGAAAACTATCTCCACAATATTGTTTTTAATGGGTAAGTTTTAGAAGAGATTATCTACTGGACTTGAGATTGCACTGGATCAGAACATGTCACCCTGCTAATATGACCCTTTGGCGCAAGGATTATTTTGAATTGAAGGCAACTGAGAATCAACAGGCGTGGGTAGATTCCTCTTCCCTCCGTTTCTGCCTAGGAGCAGGATAAGCACTGCCCTGTGTGCGCATGTCCTTCTGGAGAATCCCGTGGACAGAGGAGCCTGGCAGGCTACAGACCATAGGGTCACAGAGAGTTGGACACGACTGAAGCAACTTGGCATGCATGGCATGCCCATGTCCTTCTAAATCAGACCAGGAAGAAAAGAGCAGCTCGTGCTATTGAAGACAGGGTTAGCACCCAGGTGAGATGGCAGAAAACCCTGATGCTGGGAGGGACTGGGGGCAGGAGAAGGGGACGACAGAGGGTGAGATGGCAGAAATGAACCTCTCTAAACACCAGGATCTTCTGTTAGTTTCTTTCTCACTTTCCCAGGTTATCATCTCTGAAGACAAACTCTTTGTTTGTTGTTAAAATGGTATATAAGCCTCTGAGTCAAAACACTTCTTGGAGCTGAACTTCTTTTCTGTGAACTCCCTTTCACATAAAATATTAACAAATATTATTATAAATAATTATATAATAAAATATATCTATAAAACAATAATAAATAAATAAAGTAGAGATAATGCATTTCTTTCTCTTAATTCATCTTTTGTCAGTTAAATTCACAGACCCCAAGGGACAGTACCTAAGAGGATACAAGAAAACACTTGTCCATCCTGAGAGTTTAATTAATGGGTATCTTTTTCTTTCTTCCTATACATTTCAGGATTATGTGACTTCTTCATATAAGTTTGAGTTACTTCTACTATTAAAATTAAAATAGGTTAAAATATTAAGACACAATGCTAATCCATCAAATATATAATATATAAAATACCAAGAGTATTCCATGATTACTCTCTTTCTGATACCAAGTTTTCCATTTTTATTTACATGTATTCTGATTCTAGAAAATGGCAACAGAAAAATGAGTTAATAAATGAGGTAGATTTCTCCAAAGACATCAGATTGGCTTCATAAAATAGAAGTCGAGAGACCAATTTGGCAAACAGGATGGGCTTTTTGACAAAGCAGCTTTATTCTCATTAGAACATGCAATGATTGCAGACTGGCTTTGAAGATTTTTCTCTTTTTAAATTTGCTTCAGTAACGTACAGAAAATAGGATAAAATGCCTTCTTTGCTTCCTGGCATTGATGTCTCTGCCGTGTTTCCAATTTGAAGTATTTTTTTTTTTTTGCAATGAAAATCAAAAAATCATTAAATGATGTTAGAGACAGCAGGAAGTATGTAAGAATCATAGGACATTGTGCTGCAGTTTATATTATTTCATTATCTAAATCAGTGGGTAATGATTTCTTATATATCAAAGCTTATAATTATTTTTCAGGGATATGAACCATGGAGGGAAAATGGGAGCTTGAGGATGGTGTCAGTCAAAGAGCCAGGGTTTCTGCAGAAAAGTGGAGGAATTTGCCCAAAGAGCAATTATGTAAATAAAATGTGCCGGAGGCTAGAATAATTTCACTGTCACCCACTGACAGCAATGGCCCCAGGCTCAGGCCCGTGAGTGTTCACCTGGGGAGGCAGATCCAGTGGCCTCTCCTCCCCAAAATCCCAGTTTTAATTTATTTTGCTCCTGCCTACAGAATGTTGGAAGGTGGGTCTGCTCTGTCGCTGCACTTGTCTGCTGGAGACGGTTCTCCAGGAAAGCGTGGCCCCCTCCTTACCTCCAAACCCCTCAGTAGCTCAGTCCTTCCGTCTGAGCCCTCACAGTTCCTCCCATCTGAAAACAAAACCGAAACATCCGCAGATGCTAAAACTCACTCCCTCGACCTTCTGTTCCTCCATCAACTATCAAACACTTTGAACGACAGTCTCCATCAGAAGAAGCTCCGGAACGCCTAGTGCATCACGTTTAAAAGATTACACAGCAGTCCACGTGGTATTGACATGGTTGCTCTTTGTCAAGCAGAGCCATTATTTTAAAAGAACATTTACTACAGATGGTTTCTTAGGAGAAAGAGCACATTGGGACTCCAAACACTGTAGCAAGAAGCCGATCTCAGGCAAAGCTCAGCTTGCTGAAAAATTCATGGCTTTCTTTTTCATCCTTATTTTTCTCTCAATTTTCCTGAGCCAGCAAGCATGCCGCCCTGGTTGCTCTGCTCCCCTGCCTGGGCTGGGAGCTGCTTCCTGCTGGCCGTTGAGTCCACACTGGTGGTCCTGCCGGTGGTCTGGGGGGCTTTCCGTGTGGTGCCAGTGGCAAAGAACACACTCGCCAATGCAGAAGACACGAGAGACAGGGCTTCAATCCCTGGGTCAGGAAGCTCCTCTGGAGGAGGAAATGACAATCCACTCTCGTATTCTTGCCTGGAGAATCCCATAAACAGAGGAGCCTGGCGGGCTAGAGTTCATAGGGTTGCAAAGAGTCGGACATAACTGAAGTGACTCAGCGCGTGTAGGTCTGGGCCCAGTCTTCCCCTCTCTCCCCGCTCCACCGCCCTCTTTCCAGGCCCTCCTGAGCTCGGGGCTCCGCTGTGACCCTCTTCATCAGCATGTAGCCTCTCTGCACGCCTGTCTGTGAGGTCTCCACGCCATGCTCCGCCTTCCACATTGCGGTGTCCCTCACTCTGCGTGTCCCTCCACCTCGGCCTCCAGGTCGGTGGAGGCTTGCTGCCTCTTCCGTGATCACGTGCCTGGTCTTCGCCTGCTCTTAACTCTTCAGTCTTTCCAAGGACGGGTAAGGAGGGCAAGTTGATTTCAACTCTGCACAAGTTTTCCGCACCATGGCAACCGGGACTGCTGCTATTTCTCCACTGATGTTCCTAGGTGTGCTATCTTCTCAGGGCTTTTAGAGCCCCTGGCCAGCTTTTCAAACTTCCTTTTCACAGAGAGCCACCTGGAACTTACCCCCCATCTCCTAAATCAGAGTTTCAGATCACTTTCTGGGGGTCCCGCCCACAACGAGCCCGGGGGACTGGCTGCCATGTCCTGTCCTGATGATTCTGTCCAGGGCTGGGCTTCCCTCCATCCTCACGAAGCCTGGCTGTCTGTTTCAGCTCAGAGCCATCTCTTGTTTCTCTCTCCAACTTCTCCGCAGGGGACAAAGGGTGAGATTGTCTCTGTGGTTATGAATTAAGGTAAGGAGGTACCAGAGTTGGGGGAGGGCAGGGCGGCCTTATAGCAGAGCCCTGGGGTGCAGACTGAGAGTGCGGCCAGCTGTGGGGCCACCTACTGCAGTCTCGGAGGGAGGCACCGGGGTGCCGATCGGGTCTGTGAGCAGAGATCAGGGGCTTCTCCAGGTTGGGGTCTGCTGCTGCTGCTGCTAAGTCGCTTCAGTCGTGTCCGACTCTGTGCGACCCCATAGACGGCAGCCCACCAGGCTCCTCCGTCCCTGGGATTCTCCAGGCAAGAATACTAGAGTGGGTTGCCATTTCCTATCTAGGGAGGTGCAACAGTGGGAAGCCTCCTCAACCCCCAGCATCAGAACAAGGCACCTCTGGAGCTTTGGGGGACCTCAGGGCATCCACACCAGGTCCGCTCCCCGGCTTCTCATCACAGGAACACTAGCCCTGAGTGGGGTGGGCAAGCCACCCAGGGCATCAGTGACTCACAAGTCTCCACTGAGTGAAGTCCCTGTTTTCTCTTGACACCATTCTCTTCACACCTGTTTTGCTTAGTTGGATTTGAGGTTCATAGATTCAGGCTAGCTTTCTCAGTGGACCCTAAACATGAAAGGGACATCACGTTACTCTGTGGAAATCATGTTACTTATTCTCTTTTTTTGGAGAATCTTGGAGCCTTTGTACAATATGACTCCTCTCTCTCCAGAGTCCTGGAAAGCCAATAAAAAACATGTTCTAGAAGAATCATTCTACTCTGCCCTGAAATCAAGCCGTTTCTGGGGTCAGGATGGAGGCTGCTTTGACGACCTAGTAGAGTGTTGGGCACATCGTGCAGTGAAGCTGTGGACGCAGCTGGGCAGCGCTGGGACGAGATTTCTGACTGGAAAGCATTCAGCCCAGGCTGTCCTCACAAACCCTGTGCAGCCTCTTCAGCCACACATCAGGCTCTCGCTACACATCTCAGGGGAGAGAAACTCACTGCAGCCACCTCTCCTGGGGCATCGCTTCAGGACCAGAAGACGGAAGAGGGCAGGGGGTGGGCCACACGCAGGGGTCCGTGCAGATAAGGCCCCTCTAAGGGTGGGGGCTCCTCCCAGCAGCCTGTAGGGAGGAGCTGGATTCTGGCTCCAGAAGAATGATGGGCTCTTGGTGTTCCCTCGGCAGGTGCTCCGCACTGTGCCGTGTTCTATGGTCTCCACGTCCCTGGGCCTGGACAGATTGCTCAGGTGACCCTACTGGTTAGAAGCTATTGAAATGCGAGTATCTCAGCAAACCATCCACAGCAAACATGTGCAGAGCATGCAGGACAGAGCGGGACGTGCGGATGCCTTCCTGGCTCTCGGCTTCCTCGGATTCAGATTTTGGTGCTGAATCCATACGTGTAAGACACTGTAAGTTCACCCATTGTGTGCACAAGACGGGCCTCAGGCCAGGGAGGACTGATGGGAGGGGAACCGTGGGGGCTTGCTGTGACCCTCTTGGCGCCTTTCAAAACCGGATGGTTTGGTCCATAAGCGATTAGAGCGCGGCGACAGCTGCATCCGGAAGATGCTGGGATACAGCGAGCTTCCACGCACGTGCACTAGTGTGCTCACATGGTGCACACATGCACACGCGTGCACACAAACACTGCACGCACACAGTCACTGCACACACACCGTGCACACACATGCCTACACGCATGCACATGCTCAGCGCACACACCGCACACGCATGCATACATGTATGCACACTCACTGCACACACGGACACACACACATGTGTGTGATGCACATGCACATGGGTAGCCATTCCCTTCTCCTGGGGGTCTTCCCGACCAGGGGGTCACACCCGGGTCTCCCACGTTTCGTGCAGATTCTTTACTGTCTGAGCCACCAGGGAAGCCCACGCATATGCCCACATACATACAATGAGCACACGCACAAACACACATGTACACACACGTGTGCCCGGTGCACCCATACACACATGTACGTGCACACATGTATGCACACTTGCACATACACTATATCTCCTTCCTGAGAACGGAGACTGAGTCCATACCCCACGTCCCTGACTCCCTGGGGCTCTCTGGAAGGGTAACTCCCCACCCAGCCTTTGCTTCAGGTTTGAGATTTTCCATGAGCTCAGATAATAGGTCAGCTGTCACCATCACCTTGGCCTCTTACTAAGAGAGAGTGCGTTTCTGGGCCCCACCAGTGAGAATGGGGAAGGGGCCGCCACCTTGCCTGTGACCCCTCGGGGCAGAGCCCACCCAGCCCACCTCTGTTCTTACCACTGAATCGGGGTCCCTGGGGCCAACCCCACCTGAAGCTGAAGGATTCTTGTGCTGCCCACCTGACCAGCCATGTGCTGAGCTAAGACTGTTGAGGGTCATTCCTTCTAACAGGCCATGTGCTTTATTTAAAATTTGTGATATCACAAGTTATGCAAACTCCCCCTGTCAAGGCGTAATCAGGAACCTATGAGAAGGTGCTCCTCGTGCAGTGAGAGGGTCCCCAGCCATGCCTGGCTCCAGGCATCCTGGCTTCTGGCTCCCATATCTCCTGGGGGACTGTCCTCTGCCTTCAGGGTCATTTCTGAGTGGAGTTTATGGGTAGAGCAGCCCAGGCCTTCCCTCCAGAGGCTGGAGCCTCAGAAGGGGTCTCCGCCCCACTGGTGGCAAGGCCCCCGCAGTCTGCACACGTCCTGTGTACAATCCTTCCTTGCAGAATACACATCCAGCTGGGTTTCTGCCCCGTACTGGTGAAGAGGGACAGAGCTGGCACTGTGTCAGGACTCAGATCTCAAACCTGGCCCTTTCTCCTCAGCCTGGTGGCCTTGTCTGGTGTGGGGTTCCTGCTGCCTGGAGCTCCCATTAGCCCCAGAAGCCGGAGCCCACGATGAGGACAGGGTGACTGAGGACATGGGCTGCGGAGCGAGTGGGGAGGCTCCTCAGTTAGAACCAAAGCAGCTTCAGTGCAACCTTGAGTCCACTCCAGGAAAGACTCAGCACCAGCTCCTTGGCCAGCAAAGTAAGGACGTGCCTTGTGCTGCACCCCTTGCTGGGGGAGCAGGAACCCACAGGCAGGAGCTTCCTGAGATGAGGGTTTCAGGTCCAAATTTACCTGCTGCGGGGGGATCAGGTGTAGGCTCATCGCTATTTCTTCACGTGAAATTCACGTGTTAGGGGGCAGGGGCTGGGTAGTCTTGTTTGCAATTGTTTGTAGTTAAGTATTAGTTCGCCCAGGATGTCATAACAAGATGCCACAGCCGGGACATCATAAGCAACAGAAGTTTATGGTCTCAGCTTGGAGGGTGGTCGTCCCAGAACCTGGTGTGGGCAGGGTGGTCCTCCCGCAGCCTCTGTCCCAGGCGTGCAGCATCCGCCTCCTCCCGTGTCCTCACGCAGTCGTGCCTCCATGCGTGTGTCCTGATCTCGTCTCCCAAGAGGATACCGGTCCTATGGGATGAGTGGCTCCCCTAAGAGCCCCATTTTAATGTACTCAGCTCTTTAAAGACCTTATCTTCAAATGCAGTCACTCTTTAAGGGCACCCGAGGCTGGGCTTCAGCATAGGAACTGGGGGACGCAATGAAGTCCATGGGAGCCTGACACGCACTTGAGTTCCCTTTCTCCTGGGGTGAAAGGCCAGGGTCCTGTGTGCCTGGTGGCAAAGGGGGCTCAGTGAACGTCTGCATGAGTTTACAAACGTGATTCTGTAGTGGCCAATGCAGTCATAATACCCACCAGTATCTGCTGTGATTGCTTTGCTTTGTTGAGGGCTTTTCCCCCAATTTTTTAATGCTGTGGTCACAATCATTTGGGCTGCCCCGGTGGCTCAGCAGGTAAAAGAATCTGCCTATCAATGCAGGAGACACAGGTGACTGGGCTTCAGTCCCTGGGTTGGGAAGATCCCCTGGAGGAGGAAATGGCAACTCACTGCAGTGCTCTTGCCTGGAGAACCCATGGACAGAGGAGCCTGGCGGGCTACAGTCTAGGGAGTCACAGAGTCAGACGTGACTGAAGGCTAAGCACACAATTGTTTAATTTTCTCAAACTGCCCTCATGCGGACTCTTAAAATTTTTTCACGTTGCACTCTAAGAGCGGAAGTTCGGGAAGACGTCCCTGGTGGTTGCCGATGGCAGAGGCCCCTCGCGTGTTTCTGATCCTTCAAGTCCTTGCTCTCCCAGGCCCCTTACCTCGGAGCAAGCGTCTTCCCGGTTCTAACCGCGTGGCGCGTGTGCGTCCGGGCCTGCTCTTTGCGGCCTGTGTGGGCTTCTCTCCGTCTCCCCAGCTTCGTCTGAGTGCAGTAGCACTAACTCATAAAATTAATTCCCTTTTCGTGGGATTGTCAGAAATGAGGATTGTTCTGACCCCTGGTTGAACTCATCAGCTGAAATGAAGTTGTTCACTGAACTGGAGAAGACAAAGCTCGGTTCCGAGAGATTAATCGGCTCCATCAGCCCTGGGAGGAGGCCCGGCCACGGCCCGCCGGCCGACCCTGGACGGCTCCGGTCCCGCACAAATGAAAGCCATCACTCCCGGCCGGGAAGATACTAAATTATAGGCTTTTAAATTTAATTTCCAGTTTACTTGTGTTTTCGATTAGCGTGCCATGTCTCATAAAGACGGCGCTACCTTTGAGAAGCAATAGCATCTTCCGGTAGCCCGAATGGCCCTGGTCGTCCAAACGCAAAACCCCCTGAGATCTGCCAGCCAGTGAATCGGGGCTGGATGCTTTCTCGTGACACCTGCAGCAACAATAGCAGACTACTTCTTCATCCCCAAATCAATAACAGCCTGGGAAATCAAAACGTCATCCTGGGCCTGAGGCCACGGGATTTCTTGACAGGTTCCTAAAGCCATCCTGGGGTCACTAGAGGCCTGCGGAAGGCCATCCACTTTCTGTTCATGACTCTGGGGGGTGGTGGGGTCAGAGAGCTCCAGGCGGATGGCCCAGCGTTAGCTGGGAATTGCTGCCCACCTTTCTTCCAGGGACTGCAGCGGGGCACACACGGAATGGACTGTCTCCTGTTCCCCAGAATAGATGTGGGGATTGCCACCGCTCGGAGGACTCTCAGGGCTGGTTGCAGTCCTCTCTGCCTCGTCGTGCCTTGGGTTATTCCAGGAGAAGGTTCACACTTAACCAGCCCTCGCTGTTGCCGAAGACAAGCTTCAGAGAAAGCCATGTCCCCGTTCAGACCTGACTGGCCCAGAAGGAGTCCCACAGTCCCCTCTCTTTCCTCAGATGCTCCCGGCCAGACCCCGCACCAGCCTCATCCTTGGTCCCTGAAAGAGGTCTTCCTCCCCCACGGCCTCTGACACCCTCCCACCCACCCTACTCCCAGGCACCCCCACCGTGGCATTGCCCAACAGGGTCCCAGTGGTTGCGTGACAGGGTCCCATTGGCTCTCAGACCTACAAGCCATGTCTGGTCAGCGGCCCCTCTCACTGTAGTTTAAGATATGCAGATGACACCACCCTTTTGGCAGAAAGTGAAGAGGAACTAAAGAGCCTCCTGATGATGGTGAAAGAGGAGGGTGAAAAAGCTGGCTGAAAACTCAACATTCAAAAAACTAAGATCATGGCATCCAGTCCCATCACTGCATGGCAGATAGATGGGGAAGCAATGGAAACAGTAACAGACTTTACTTTCTTGGGCTCCAAAATCACTGCAGATGGTAACCGCAGCCATGAAATGACAAGACGCTTGCTCCTTGGAAGAAAAGCTATGACCAACCTAGACAGCATATTAAAAAGCAGAGACATTGCTTTGCTGACAAAGGTCCGTCTGGTCAAAGGTATAGTTTTTTGCAGTAGTCATGTATGGATATGAGAGTTGCACTATAAAGAAAGCTGAGTGCTGAAGAATTGATGCTTTTGAACTGTGGTGTTGGAGAAGACTCTTGAGACTCTCTTGGACTGCAAAGA
>NW_011494949.1:1808524-1809721 GCF_000754665.1 Bison bison bison
TCTTGAGACTCTCTTGGACGGCAAAGGAGATCCAACCAGTCCATCCTAAAGGAGATCAGTCCTGGGTGTTCACTGGAAGGACTGATGCTGAAGCTGAAACTCCAGTCCTTTAGTCACTTGATTCGAAGAGCTTATTCATTGGAAAAGACCCCGATGCTGGGAAAGATTGAAGGCAAAAGGATACAAGTGCGGCTGAGGATGAGACGGTAAGAGCATCATTGACTCGATGGACATGAATCTGAGCAAACTCCAGGAGACAGTGAAGGACAGAGGAGCCTGGCGAGCTGTAGTCCTTGGGGTTGCAAGGAGTTGGACACAACTTAGCGACTAAACAGCAACACTGCTTTTTAAAAACCTGGGATTCCCTGGTGGTCTAGTGGTTAGGACTCCATGCTTCCAACAAGGGGGCACGGGTCTGATCCTTGGTCAGGGAACGAAGATCCCACATACCGTGTGGTATGGCCAAAAAGAATAACAATAACGAAAATTTAAACTGTCTGCCTTACTCCACTTTGCACTTATCAGAGACCTAGACTGGTAGCGGTTTCACTTACTGAAAGAAATCCAAAGGGGATTTTTGAATTTATAGAGAACACGGTGAAAAGCAAAACTCAGGTTCAGCGTGGGTCTCGCAGCAAAGCCCTCATAGAGGGGCACCAGCCCTGGGGGTGGCCCCGTTGAGCTCCTTCCTGGGAACCAGCCTCAGCGCCTCAGCCTCCAGCTGCCAGAGCTCTCAGCTCCGTCTATGAGCACCTGAGCTTCATCCGGATTTATCGTGTGGCTTCCTCAGGAAGACGTGTCCTAAGGCAACTGCTTCTTCCCTTTAGCTCATTTCAACTATGAAACGTTTCACAGAGACCTTCCGCTTTCAGGTTCAAGGAAACCTGCAAAATGATGCAGACGTTTATCGTCCAGAAGGACACATCCCTGTGGGCGAGAGGTCCTGAGGACCCCAGGTGGCAGGCTGCCAAGGAAGAAGGCAGCCCAAGGGTGGGAGGAACAGGGGTCTGTGTCCATGGTCAGTGTCTGCAGTGTTTCTCCGAGAAGAGGCCCCGCCTCCCACCCCGGCCTCCCCCAGCGGGACCGGCAATGCTGAGAAACCTGGTTTGTTTGTTCTCTTCTTGCTTGGCTCCCTCCATTCCTTCCCTTCTTCATACCACCTTCTAGAAACAACATTGCAAGGAAGGTCTATTTGGA
>NW_011494949.1:1809821-1813573 GCF_000754665.1 Bison bison bison
TATTTGGAAGTAGACCAGCCAATGACAACTTCCTTAGTTGATGGATCAAGGGACCCACTTCAGGTGGGGGGGTCCCCTGGGACACCCCACACAGAAACCTCCAGAACCATCCACCTGCTCTTATCCAAATCACCTCCTGATGGGTGTGGGGCATCGCTGGATGAGGTCCTGAAGGAAACACCAGGGACAGCAGGCTCTGCCTACTGGCAGGGAGGGTCCCCTGGGGTGGGGGTGGTGGACATGGCCATGCCACCTTCCTGCTTCCTCAGACCAGAACTCAGGGAAGCTGAGGGTCAAGGCTGGTTGACCTCATTCCCACCCACCATAGCAAGTGATGGCAATTTTCCTTCAGCTTTTATCTCAGGTCAGCTCTTTGCAACCCCATGGACTATAGCCTGCCAGGCTCCTCTGTCCGTGGGATTCTCCAGGCAAGAATACTGCAGTGGGTCACCATTTCCTTCTCCAGAAGATCTTCCCAACCCAGGGATTGAACCTGCATCTCCTGTGTCTCCTGCATTGCAGGTAGATTCTTTACCCACTGAGCCATCAGGGAAGTCCTCGTTAAAAACAAAATAGGAATCCTTTTCTCTGTTGATAAGATTTATTATACTATATTCACCGAGCTTGACAAAGGCCCACTAGGTGTAAAACCCTAAATTCTCCAAGCCAGGCTTCAACAGTATGTGGACCAAGAATTTCCAGCTGTTTAAGCTGGATTTAGAAAAGGGAGAGGAACCAGAGATCAAATTGCTAACATCCGTTGGATCAGAGAAAAAGCTAGAAAATGCCAGAAAAACATCTACTTCTGCTTTATTGATTATGCCAAAGTCTTTGACTGTTTGGATCACAACAAACTGTGGAAATTTCTTAAAGAGATGGGAATACCAGATCACCTTACTTGCCTTCTGAGAAATCTGTATGCAGGTCAAGAAACAAGTCAGAACAGGATATGGAACAACAGACTGCTTCAAAATGTGGAAAGGCTGTATACTGTCACCCTGCTTATTTAACTTATATGCAGAGTACATCATACAGAATGCTGGGCTGGATGAAGCACAAGCTGGAATCAAGACTTCCAGGAGAAATATCAATAACCTCAGATATGCAGATGACACCACCCTTATGGCAGAAAGCAAAGAACTAAAGAGCCTCTTGATGAAAGTTCAAGGAAAGTTAAAAACATGGCTTAAAACTCAACATTCAGAAAACAAAGATCATGGCATCCAGTCCCATCACTTCATGGCAAATAGATGCAGAAACAATGGAAGCAGCGAGAGACTTTATTTTTGGGGGTTCCAAAATCACTGCAGATGGTGACTGTAGCCATGAAATTAAAAGATGCTTGCTCCTTGGAAGAAAAGCTATGACCAACCTAGACAGCATATTAAAAAGCAGAGACATTGCTTTGCTAACAAAACTCCGTATAGCCAAGGCTATGGTTTTTGCAGTAGCCATGTATGGATGTGAGAGTTTGACTATAAAGAAGACAGAACACGGAAAATTGATATTTTTGAACTGTGGTGCTGGAAAAGACTCTTTGGAGTCCCTTGGACTTCAAGGAGATCAAACCAGTCAATCCTAAAGGAAATCAACCCTGAATATTCATTGGAAGGACTAACGCTGAAGCTGAAGCTCCAATACTTTGTCCATCTGATGCGAAGAACTGACTCTTTAGGAAAGACCCTGATGCTGGGAAAGACTGAAGGCAGGAGAAGGGGATGACGGAGGACGAGATGGTTGGATGGCATCACTGACTCAATGGACATGAGTTTGAGCAAACTCTGGGAGATGGTGAAGGACAGGAAGGCCTGGAGTGCTGCAGTCCATGGGGTCGCAGAGAATCATGACAATGGCCATGTTGGACACTTCAGTCGTGTCCGACGCTGTGTGACCCCATAGACGGCAGCCCACCAGGCTCCCTTGTCCCTGGGATTCTCCAGGCAAGAACACTGGAGTGGGTTGCCATTTCCTTCTCCAATGCATGAAAGTGAAAATTGAAAGGGAAGTCGCTCAGTCGTGTCCGACTCTTAGCAACCCCATGGACTGCAGCCCACCAGGCTCTTCCATCCATGGGATTTTCCAGGCAAGAGTACTGGAGTGGGGTGCCATTATCTTCTCCAGGAAGTTCTAGGCATTAATATAAAACAAGTTAAAATAGTGAAAAGCACGTGTGTGTCTGTGTATATATATATGTATATATATACATATATATACACACACATACAATATATACTCAGTTGCTAAGTTGTGTCTGAATCTTTGTGACCCAGAGGACTGTAGCCCACCAGGCTCAGACTCTATCTGTGGCATTTCCCAGACAAGAATACTGGAGTGTGTATATACATAAACATATATCTGTATGTATATATATATTCTTATATGTGTATGTGTGTGTGTTAGTAGCTCAGTTGTGTAGGACTCTTTCTGACCCCATGGACTGTAGCTCACCAGGCTCTCCTGTCCATGGAATTCTCCAGGCAAGAACACTGGAGTGGGTTGCCATTCCCTTCTCCAATATTATATATATTGATGATGGACAGGGAGTCCTGGCATGCTGCTGTCTATGGGGTCGCAAAGAGTCGGACATGACTGACCAACTGAACTGAACTGATGCTTTTATTTCAGAAATCCTTTCTCGTTCCTCCTGCTCCTTTCGTGGACTTACCTGTCCAGGAGTAGTGACTGTTGCTGGCAGGGGTTCCCTTCTGGAAATGGATTCTCCATGGCAGTTAATACCCCTGTGGCCACCTCTGGCTTCAAAAGCAAGCTGCTGGGGCTAAATCTTCGTCCCACCCTCTGTTTCAAACTGAGCTCCTGAGTCAGGCCCTACACAGGGCCTCAAGCTGCTGCGGCTGCAGACCCCATCAAAGCTGAAATTCCACATCTGAAAAGGAATATTCCCTCTCAGATGTTGAATAAAATGCTCGCTGTATATTTGGGTGCTTAGATTAAAAGATTTATTATGCCAAGGAGAGAAATGAAGTTTTGGTTAAACAGATCCAAAGGCTATGAAGACGGCGAAGCTTTCAAGAAATAAATTGCAATTTTACTGTGAAGGCAAATGTTCTTTTCAGTCTTGATTTACACTGAACACAAAATGCGAGTCAAATGGAAATAGAATAGAGGAGCGTCTCAGAGAGGAACCCACAGACAAGGACACACAGTCGCAGACGTGATTAAAGCCTCCTCTGTCAAAAAGGTTGCACTGGCTCTTCTGAAAAAGAGTGAAGCGTCACATCTTCTGACTCATTGTCATAACTCATAATGTGGGTAATTGTTTTCAAGTTTTAACTGTCAGCTTTGTAAGTCTCATCTGCATTGCAAATGAGAAATATTAATTAAGTAGTGAACATGTTTCAAAGTGACGCTCCTCCGTGTCTTAGGGGTTACAGGTTCAAAGCTGCGTTTGGAGACCCGTTCTGAACCTGAAAACAGACACTTTGGGATTAACGCATATTTACAACAAATTTTATTTTCTCTTTAATTCAGAAAAATATATTTTAGAATAAACTTAAACTCAGGACAGATTTGTATTCTCATGTATTGTTAGTTGGAGGCTAGTAAAAACCTTCAAGTAAGTGAATAGAGAAGCTAAATTTTAAATATTTAATTTTGGTTTTGTATCTCCTCTATTTGAGAACAGCCTAGCTTATTAGCTAAAAAGGAGAGGATTTTACTGATGGAAGCCTTGAACTTAAGCTGCAATTTAACATAAAATGTGATATTTCAGGTTGATTAAAATCAGAATACCA
>NW_011494949.1:1813830-1822414 GCF_000754665.1 Bison bison bison
GGCCTGGGGGCTCCCCGGGAAATCCACGAGCCCCTTCTGAGAAATAGAAGTAAGCGACTGGAGGGCAGCCGCATTTCCTTCTGACTGCATCCTCGTGATGGGCATCCCTCAGGGGGCTGGGGGCCAGCTGTAACTGCTCGGGCAGCGGGGCAGGCGGGGCTCTGTGAGCAGCCGCGTGGGGAGCAGCCACTGCCTCTCAGTGAAGGGCTGCTTTGCTGGGAGTGGAGATCTCAGGCACTTGAGTGGATCTTCTTGGATGTGGGAGGGAGATGCAGGAAACATCCCAGGGGAAATATGCACCAGTGAGGCAGTGGCCGCTCTGCCCTGTTCTCAGGGCTGGGACTCCGGCTCTCTGACTATTAGACATCAAGCCTGGGTCAAGGAGTTTGCAGTCCCAGGCAAGCGGCCATCAGGACCCAAGTCTCCAGCGTGCCCTTCCTCTGGCTAATGGTCAACAAAGATGGTGAGGCTGCATGTGGAGCCTCTGAGGAGCAGTGTTCGACCCCAGACACCAGAGCTTCCTGCCCCTGTGGGCAGGCGTGGAGGGCATTGGCCAGGAGAGCGGGCACATGGGTGGCCCCAGGGATGGCAGGTCTGTGGCCCCCGTGTCTTGCTAGCACCCTCCCCTTTATCTGATAACAGACCTAGGGGCTCACAGGAAGTTGCAGAGAACTATCCCGAGATATCAAACCTACACTGCAGCATCAGCTTCTATACATTGCTGCCTTATGGGTAAATTATATGAAGTTTAATGCAAATCATTAGTCAACATATAAATAATTCACACCCAAGACATAGGGCCATGAACGCCAGAGAAATATACAAGTGAAGGCAAGTTTTCCCAATTAGCTGTCAATTTATTCTATTGGTCATTTTTCTGGGAAAAAAAAAAAAGGCAACTTGAGCCCTTAGTTGCCGCATCTAGAATCTTACTGTTTATTACTAGACTCTACAACAGTTTTCTTCCCACTTATTTTTAAAATTTCTTAGAACCTGGAGTAAAAAGGGGCCTTGAGTGGGTTCATGCAACTCTGGGCCCCTGCAATGGTCCATTTAAGTATCTAGCAGTTTCATACATCATATCTGACACGGACAAGACGGTATATAAAATAGCGTTTTCATATGATATACATGTGTGCACATATACGAAAGTCAGAACCACGTATGGTGATTGAAGCCATGAAATCAGATGTTTGTTTCTTGGCAGGAAAGTTATAAACCTAGACAGTGTATAGAAAAGCAGAGACATTACTCTGCTGACAAAGATCTGTATCGTCAAGGCTATGGTCTTTCCAGTAGTCACACACAGTTGTGAGAAGTGGACCGTAAAGAAGGCAAAGCGCTGAAGAATTGATGCCTTTGGACTGTGGTGCTGGAGAAGACTCCTAAGAGTCCCTTGGACATCAAGGAGATCAGAGCAGGCAATCTTAAGGGAAATCAACCCTTAATACTCGTTGGAAGGACAGATGCTGAAGCTCAAACTCTAGTATTGTGGTCATCTGATGTGAACAGCTGACTCATTGGAGAAGTCCCTGATGCTGGGATAGACTGAGGGCAAAAGGAGAAGAGGGTGTCAGAGGATGAGATGGCTGGATGGCATCACTGATGCAATGGACACGAACTTGGGCAAACTTCAGGAGATGATGAGGGACAGAGAAGCCTGTGGTGCTGCAACCCATGGGGTTGCAGAGTCGGACATGAATGGGCAACTGAACAGTAACAACAATGAAAGTTGAATCACATGGAAGGCTGAGGCCAAAGACGTGATGCTTTAGAAGTGTGGTGCTGGAGAGGACTCTGGAGAGCCCCCGGGGCTGCACGGAGATCCAACCAGTCCATCCTAAAGTAATCAACCCTGAATATTCATTGGAAGGACTGATGCTGAAGCTGAAGCTCCATCCTTTGGCCACCTGATGCAAAGAGCTGACTCCTTGGAAAAGACCCTGATGCTGGGAAAGATTGAAGGCAGGAGAAGAAGGGGACGACAGAGGATGAGATGGTTAGATAGCGTCACCAATTCAATGGACATGCATTTCAGCAAGCTCTGGGAAATAGTGAAGGAAAGAGGAGTTTGGCATACTGCAATCCATGGTGTCTCAAAGAGACTTGGCGACTGAATAACAACAACTCAAGTGTGTACTATACCCATAGCTGTATGTAGAGACTCATTTCTGTGCAAGTATACTTTTAGATTTACATCTATGCATAATTTATTATTTTAGTAGATAATTCCTCCCAAAAACTAAAAAGTAAAACAGAAAAAACAGGTTTGCGGTGAAGAGTCTCTCTGTCCACTCTGGTTCACCCACCCAATGGGTATTAATGTCCTCTGTCCTCTTCAGAGATGTTTTACACAAATATAAACAAATATTTCTTTTCATTTCCACAAATGAAAGCTTATTAAGCATGGTGTTTGGCACTTTGCTACTTTGACTTATCAGTCTGTCTTGGAGCTCTTTCCTTACTGACACATACAAGTCTTTTGTGTTCATTTGTATAGCTGTGTAATATTTCTCACAGTCAGTCAGTCAATTCAGCTGCTTGGTCATGTCCGACTCTTTGGACATTGACTAAATATGATTTAATATTAATATTCCTCTAAAGAATGTTAATTAAATATGATATTTTAAATCCAGTCATTGTGGATGGACGCCTGGGCAATGATAAGCCAATATTTCTAGTGTTAGGAAAATCGTTGCCAGTTAGAAAAAACTTTTTTGTTACTAGAGACAAATGCATAGCACATACTCACCATACACACCCGATACAACTCTCTACACAGCAGACACACTGAACTCACTGCACACACACAAAAATGAACTGAAACATCAGGAGTATGTAAGGCTCCTGCTTGCTGGCCTCTGACAGTGTCGGTTTTATTCTCCTCTATTCATTTCTGCTTATTCTATCACATTTTTAAAAAGGTGCTCCTGATCCACCACCCACCGACTTGGTCCTGACGTGCCCCGTGTGGGTGGGGGGGGTGCTGCTGGGGGGCAGATGCTGTGCCCGCTGGGAGACACCACCTGTCACCCAACACCTATCAGCTGGCACCTGGCACCCTGTTGCCTTAGGCTCCCTTGCTGGGCTGGTTAAATCCAGAAGCTGAGCAAGCTCTCACATATTGGTGTATGTTAGAGTCACAGATATACTTAAAAAAAAAAAAAAAGCTTCCTCTGCTGAATGTCGACACGCAGAATTCAGCACGAGTCACTGCAGAGGCTGGGCTTCCTGACCTGGCCACGCCCCGTGGCCCCTGGCGTGCACCCTCTGGAAGTCAGGGTGCCCCTCAAACGCAGTCTGGGTGTTTGCTGAGGACCCCTCCTCTGTCCAATGGAAATACCCTGGGATGACAGAAAATTCAGGGCAGGGAAACCAATAGCTCCTTGGCCTGGAATTCAGGCCACTCCCAAGGCAGAGAGAGGCCTGCAGGACCACCCTGGGGGTCTCCAGGCTACCCCTCCCTCAGTCAGCAAGGGAGAGGAAAGTCTGTGGGCCTCCTGCACTTGCAGAAGAAGGTTCTAACACTTTTCAAGAACCCTGGCTTTTGCCCGTTTCTTTCTTTCTTTTTTTTTTTTTTAAAGAGCTGAGCTTTCATCTCCTTTCATGGAGGAGGAAGAAAAAGCCTTTCCAAGGTGTTTTGAATTTCAGAGCCCCGATCCGAGGCTGCTTGTCAGTGTCTCTTTGGGAAGTCGCCTTCTAATCGCTCTATTTGATATTGGATATGTGGTCGTCAAATGTTTACATTAAGAAGTATACAGTAAGCCTTCACTTTAGAGGCAAATTAATAGTCGGCACCGTGAGAACCCGACTTGATCTGAATATTGATGATCTCGTTCTCCGAGTCTCTCCGGGGCCGGGGGTGAGCGGTGTTGATCATTGCTTCTCCCTGATAAGCAAAGTCTTTCCAGAGCGTGAAGAATTCCGCGGTGTGTGAAGAGGATAACCATAATCTGCATCAGCACACTAACTTCTCCTCTGCCATTTGCATTGACAAGCAGCCCGAGTTATGCTAAGCTCTCTATTAGAGCCCGCGCCCTGGGAAAGGTCCCTCATTTGAATAAGGCCTCTTCTGCATGTGAAAAAAGCACATTGAAAAGGAACGCTCCTTTAATTAGGGTGGCATTTGGAAGCAGGGGCCTTAAATGTTCGCTTTTTGTGATGCTAAATGCTCGAGTATTTTCCACTGCATTGTCATTTTCGTTCAACGTTCTTTATTCCTCCTTATTTCTTAAAGACGGAATGGATGGCCTGCCTGCCAGAGAGCCAGCGAGGCAGTCGATTAATGTGGCTATATCTAGGTTATGGAAAATTTAAATCAAACTGTTTGATGAAATGTAGAAATATGTTTAAATATAGGATTAGACTTCTAATATAGGGAGCAGTCAGGAGATCAAAAGACTCCAAAAGTCATGCTGAAAAGGAGTGGAGAGCCAGCGGGGGAATTTTAGAGCTAAATGATTAAAGGGTGTTTTCAGTGCTTCACATTCAATCTGACTTTAAAATAAAGGTAAACATGGCCGGCAGTGCGGCCGGGCTGGCGGCCGCCCCCTCGCCCTGGACCCGCGCCGCGCGGCCTGAGCTTGGGGGTCCCTGGCTTAAAAGTCGGGCTCCGGACGGAGCTATGAAACGTCCCAGCGGGCCTTCTGGGGGCCTGCCCGCTGCTGCGGGGCAGCAAATGCGCTGTGAATTTCTGGTATCCATCTTTTATCTTCCTGTGTAAACAGCAGCAGCGATCAGACTAAACCTGCAGAGCTCAGGAGGGTTAGCCTTGGGTTTTTTTGGAACGTGAGTCAGCAATTGGATAACACGGGAGCCGGTATGCACGCCGGGGACGCTGGGAGGACCTGCCCGGTGGCAACTCCAGGGTCTACACCCGTCTGGACTCCAGACCCGCCCTTTAGATCCGGGCTTTAATAAGCTCCTTTGAACCTCCCCAACGTGGCTGTGCGTGTGTCCAGGCCTGAAAGCTGCCGTTCGTGCAGCAATGGAGGTGCTAACGGAGAAGGTGAGTCCAGATAAGTCACCAGCCCGTGGGGATTCAGAAATCTTACTTTTATTCCTGTACTCACCTGTCAGTTCATATTTTATTTGTTTGCTCGCAGATGGCTCTCTCTGTTTCTTATATTATCTTAACATTTCATGCAAATGAAAATTTTAAGACTTGGATTTTAATATCAAGGAGAGCATTTATCGCTATTTAAAATCTTATAGCTGTTTTCCATAAATATAACTTTATGACTCACTGTTTATGTAAACGGACATGAGTTTGAGTAGGCTCTGGGAGTTGGAGATGGACAGGGAAGCCTGGCATGCTGTAGTCCATGAGGTCGCAGAGTCGGACACAACTGAGCGACTGAACTGAAGTTATGTAAATCAACATTCTACAAATCACTACACTTTTCCTATTGCAAACAGTCTCATACCTTCTCATACCTTCTAGCCTCCTTCTCATACCTTCCAACTCTTGTCGGCAAAAGGGTTCTGTTCTGACATCTGGCTCACCAAGCCCCGCCCCTAAATGTAATCATTTTAAACAGTGATGAGTCCACACCTCTATTTCCATTTGCAGATTTTCAAGTGCATCTTGAAAATGCAAACTTTTAAACTGTCAGTTGACTTAGGAAGAACAGCTGCAACAGAAAGTCATTTCTGTGCCCGGGAAGGCTCTGTGGTGAGGGGACTGGACTAGGGGATCAGAAGGCTGAGGAGCGGGAGGAGGAGGCCTCGGACTCAGCACGCACTGCCCAGGCAGCCAGCTAGGTCTGCATCCTCTCCAACCCCCTGCTCTCGGAGCCTCCACTGCTCCTGCCGTGAAATGGGGGACGCAATGGTGGTGACCTCACGGCGTCACGTGTGGGCCGCAGAGAGCAAGCATGTGGGAAGAGAAGCAGGCTAGAGCGAGTCCTTATTCCGCCCTGGCAGACCGTTATGACCACATTTCTCCTGGTGTCCCCAACAGAGTTGGGCAAAAACCACGGGTCTCCCATGAAGTTTTCTGAAGGCTTCAGGGAGGGCATTTTACGTATATATATGTGTGTATATATATACACACGTGTATATATGGAACAGTTTTGAGGAATCTAGATTCACCAAAATCATTTTAAAAATTTAGTCTTTTTTTTTCTGATGAAGAAGGGATTTTATTCTAGTCTCTGTACAGAACTCACGAGTGTAGCATTAAATGTGGACTTGTCTAACAATTTAGGATCATGTTACCCATTTGACTTACAATTTCTGATAACACAGCATATTCTGTGTTATCAGAATATTATTATTCTGATATATAATAATATATAATATTATTCAGCATATTCTGATCTTTAAACCACTGAGTGTACTACACTGATATATTGAAACTGTCTTTTCAATTTAGTCATTTTTTTGATAATTCATGAGTCCAGTAAATCTTCATTAGGACTTGAGAACTCTGGCCGAGGACCCCTGAAGACGCTGCATGAGTCGTGGGGAGAAGAAGCAGGGATCTCCTGCCTCTGGGGCTTCCAGGCTCTGCTAGTCCACCTTCCCCCAGAAAGGGGTAGCAAGCAGAGGATGCCCTCCACCTCTGGTGCCCAAGGCTGTGGACAGAGAGCCAGCCTGAAGGTCCAGCACATGCTGTAAGGTGATTTGAAACCATTGCTGATTGTTGCAGGAGATTTGATTTTGACATGAGCTAATTCTCGGGGTGACAGTTTGTGGATACACCCCAGAGGTGCCCGGTGGAAGCAGAGGGTAGGGTGAGGTGGTTACAGAGCCTGGTTTTTCTCCTGTTTCCCCAGAAATTCCCATTGAATTCTAAACCCTTGCGTTTTCTTTAAACTAGCTTTCATGCGCTTTCCTTTGAGAAGTTACTGGCTCAACCCCAGGATGTTGGTGTGTCTTGTCTCATCTCAGGAGATGAACATACTTATCTAATACCTACAGAGCCTAGGACAACCTCACCCTGCCACTAGGTCGTGGAGATCAGCAGGTGCCCTGCCAGGAAAAGCTCTAGGGCAAAGCTGTGGGCTTCAGAAAGAGGTGGCCTTATAATGACATTTTTGAATTTTCTGTTTATAAAAATTGATAATAGACTCTTATTTTCCACATGTGGTTAGATTCTAGTTACATAGTCCTAAATAGTTTGCTTACTGAGTTATATGGGGAGGTCAAAGGCCAAGCCAGTTTCTTTTTTTCCTCCCTAAAATTATTGGGTCCAAAGAAAAGTGCACCAATTAAAGTATTAATAACTATGGGAAAACTTAGCTAAAAAAAAATACAGATACTCTATGAGTGCAATGCTAAAATTTTCTGGAAACCTTTTTTATTTTAAATATTAAATTGTATTTCATGATACTGGACAGGAGAAATTAAATTACACTGCATTTAATGTAATGTCAACCTAAATTTCATCAGTTTTTTTCAACTTCACAAAATTATTCTTAAGTTCACCTGCAAGTACATACTTGAGAATTACTAGGAGTGTTTTTGAAGAGAAACCTAATGAAGAAGAATTTGCAATAACAGACAAAAAATATGAAGTTAAAATAATCAAAGCAGTGTATATCTGCACTGAGATGGGCAAAAATGTCAATAGAACAGAATGAAGAATTCAAAGCTAGTATAGCGGGTTTAGGGTGTGATAGATTTGAAGTTATACATTGGTATGGAAGGAAAGGATTGTTAAAAGATTGCATTTAAAAGACTGCCTAAAAATGTGAAAAAGATGAATATTGGTTGCTACTACATTATTGATTTTAAAATAAATGTTTAAAATAAAAATTTTAATTAAAAAAAGACTAAACAGTACTATTCTGCAAGGCAATATAAATATATATTTTATCTTTGGTTGAATATTTATTATTAAACATTATACCAAAAACAGAAACAGTTAACAAGTTTAATTGATTTTATTATCTAAAAATTGTCAAAAATTCATAGAAAATAATATTATAATCAGTGTTAACGGATAGACAGTAAATTGGCAAAGCAGTTGGTGTGACAAACAATAGCACCTTAATGTCTAAAGTGTTAATAGAAGAAGAGTTCTCAGCTGCTAAGTCGTGTCTGACTCTTTTCGAGCCCATGGACCGCAGCACACCAGGCTCCTCTGTCCGTGGACTTTTCAGGCAAGAGTACTGGAGTGGGTTGCCACCTGGGAAGCCTGTCCCTTCTATATACGTACATTGTGTTATCGTGCCTTTATTATGTTTAAAGCATTTATGTTATATGTTATGCAGCATCACACATAATATTATATTTATATATTATATGACACACATGTATTATGCTATAATATATAACATGATATATTATGTTATAATATTTATAACATATTTGCTTTATTATAATTATATTTATTATGTACCATGTATAATAGAATGATGTTGAATTTCTTTTTAGTGCAGCTTCTTTTTTTAACATTTTATTTTGTATTGGGGTATACTCAAGTAACATGTGGTGATAATTTCAAGTGAACAGCATAGGAATTCAGCAGTACGCATACATGTATCTATTCTCCATCAAGGGGAAGGCCATGGCAGCCCTCTCCAGTGCTCTCGCCTGGAGAATCCCATGGACAGAGGAGCCTGGTGGGCTGCAGTCC
>NW_011494949.1:1822514-1823115 GCF_000754665.1 Bison bison bison
TGTATATCTGCACTGAGATGGGCAAAAATGTCAATAGAACAGAATGAAGAATTCAAAGCTAGTATAGCGGGTTTAGGGTGTGATAGATTTGAAGTTATACATTGGTATGGAAGGAAAGGATTGTTAAAAGATTGCATTTAAAAGACTGCCTAAAAATGTGAAAAAGATGAATATTGGTTGCTACTACATTATTGATTTTAAAATAAATGTTTAAAATAAAAATTTTAATTAAAAAAAGACTCAGATTCACCAATATTTGGTTCTGTAATCTTGGGTAACTATTTAAGTCCTCTTAGAATCAGCAATTATCATTGGTAAAATAAGAAAAAATAATCAAATCATACATTGTTGCTATGAGAACTAAAATGAACAATGCTTATATAACACCTAGCAAAGGTTGTGACCTAAAGAAATATTACTCTCTAATATTAGAATATCCTAAGAATATCCTTTTGATTGTATTGATAATAAATATGGTTGAAAATGTGTCCCATTCTCCCTTAGAAAGGCTTTGGAAGTCCAGCTTTCAAAATTTGGCACTTTATTAGAAAATAATTCTAAAGTTCTGATCAAGCTCAAGTGTTAATATCATAAAGCCGTT
>NW_011494949.1:1823215-1841060 GCF_000754665.1 Bison bison bison
ATGTATCTATTCTCCATCAAGGGGAAGGCCATGGCAGCCCTCTCCAGTGCCCTCGCCTGGAGAATCCCATGGACAGAGGAGCCTGGTGGGCTGCAGTCCATGGGGTCGCTGAGAGTCGGACTTGGCTGAGCGACTTCACTTTCACTTTTCACTTTCGCGCATTGGAGAAGGCAATGGCAACCTACTCCAGTGTTCTTGCCTGGAGAATCCCAGGGACGGGGGAGCCTGGTGGGCTGCTGTCTATGGGGTCCCACAGAGTCGGACGCGACTGAAGCGACTTAGCAGCAGCAGCAGCATTCTCCTTCAAGTTCCTATCTCCTCCCATTTTCTGACATCTGTTGAGGTGATTTTTTTTTCATGAATTGCATTATTTTTTTTTTTAATGTTAAGCAAACCTTTTAGTTCTGGGATACACCAGTCGGCATAATTTATTGTGGTTTTTGGTAATTCCTGTATTTGGTTTCTTAGTGATCTGCTGCGATTTCTACATCTCTGTTTGAGAATGCGAGGCGTCTATGGTTTTCCCCTTTTGTGCCATCGCTGCCGGTTATGCTGTTGCGTAAAGTGAGCTGAAAAGGCTTCCTTTGTCCTCTTTATGTTATTGTCATCGACTTTATTTTTATTCTACTCTGTGTCTGTGTAACACCGAAATTATTTTTTATTGACTGTTTCATAATTTATTGTTCAAATCATGCAAAATTTTTCTGTCAGATGGTATTTATTTAGTAATCTCAATTCTTTTATGGTCATATGACTAATCAGGTAGCTTATTTTTGTACATCCTCTCAACTTTTTAATGAATGGCATGTATTTATTTATATGTACTCTTATGGTCTCTTCCAATGTATGTATTTTTGATTTTCAAACAAATTCTTTAACATAGTCTCAGTAAAATGAACTTAATTAGTACCTGCTTCATTTGATTATCATTAAAAATGAATAATTTAGTGTGTGTACAGATCTTAGAACACTGCTTGTGCATAGTAAGTGTTATGTGTAGTGTTAGAAGACTTGAAGGTGAGCAAGGACTTCCTAAAGTAGGAAAGAGAAGAGAGAAGCCACTCGGTCGTGTCCGACTCTTTGCGACCCCGTGGACTGTAGCTGACCGGGTTCCTCTGTCCATGGGATTTTCCAGACAAGAATACTGGAGTGGGTTGCCATTTCCTTCTCCAGGGCATCTTCCTGATCCAGGATCGAACCTGGGTCTCCCACACTGCAGGCAGCCTCTTTACCATCTGAGCCGCTGGGAAGTGTTATATAAATGATTGATGTTACTATTATTCAGCTTTCATTGTTTTCTAAATTCCATAGGAATTTCTGGTCTGACCTGTGAATTATTTAGAAATATTTCTGTTAAGTTACAAATATGTAGGGTGTAATATGTATATATTTCTCTACAAATTTGTATTTTCACAAATGTTAATTTCATGGTGATTAGAAAATGTTTCCTTTGTAATATAATCATTGGAAGTTTGTTAAGAATTGCACGAAGGGTCAATATATGGTCAAATTACCTTCATGTTGGAGCTTGAGTTACTTGTCTGATGTTATACGTGTGCTGGAAAATGATTACGTTCTCTCATTCTTGGAGGTAGATTTCAGGATTATTATTTGTGCTGTTCAAATAATCTGATTTTGATTGATTTTTAAAATCTGCCTATTCTATGAATTGTAAAATCTGTGTTAACAGTATTATGGTTATAAATTTCTCTTTGTAATCAAATTAATTTTTGCCTTACATATTTTAAGTCTGCATTACTGAGTTCATACAAGTTTAGATTTAAGTCATTTTTCTAAAGTGTCTCTTCTATCAATACGTAGCAATTCCCTTCATGTCTGTGCATCTTCTATCTTAATAACTGGACTTTGTCTGCTCAACTGCTCAGTTGTGTCTGACTCTTGGTGGCCCCAGGATCCTCTTTCCAGGTTTTAATTAATGTTTTGGTTAATATTTTTTCTGATCTATCTTATCTCTTTTCCTACTTTTGTGTTTCTATGTTTTTAATTGTCTTTTAAAAAGGTTTATATTTTGAATTTTTCCTTTATTCAGTTCGATAATCTTAGAATTTTAATTAGGACACTTAGTCTGGTTTTTATTAATTGTATTTGATGACATTTATTAAACTCATGAATAATGATTGTCTACTATTTTTGAATATTTTCTTCCTTTTGTAAATTGCCTTTCTCTTCTCTTCTGCCTTATTTTGATTGATTGATCGCTTTTCCTTCATTCTATTAGGAAGTTGTTTTTTTCATGATGGACTTAGTCATGCTTGGAATGATCATCCCCAAACCAGAGCACGTTTAAGAATGGAAGAGGGTCACTCTTCCGAGTTTACTGTGCTGGGAACCCTGGGAAACAGGGCTCCACTAGACAAGCTGCAATAACAAGCAGCCTCAAAGGCTCATTTCATCAGCAAAGACAGTGTGTTTCTTGATCAACCACCTGCCCCAGTGTGAGTCAGCTTACTGCAGGTTCTCAGGGACCCAGACTGACTGAGCTGTATCTAACCACGTGTTCTCAAGAGCTCACAGCAGTGAGAAGAGAGCATGGAGAGCCACACAGTGGCTCTGAAGGTGCACTCCCGTCATGTAAAACACACAGGCAGCAGCCGGATTCAGAGACTGGGGCGATTTGGACAGCTTGACCGAAGGGATACCTCTAAAAAGGAGTCCTGAAAATAGAATTTAGTGTCAAATGTTCAAAACGAGCTTCTTAAATTATTCCAGATTAGGTACTATGAGATTAGGCTTTTCTCCTGATTAGTGACGTACTGGTAGATATCTGGGAACGTTTGCAAGTGCATCTACAGAGTTAATAGAAGGGATAAATCCCAGTGCACTTCAAATTGCAATGCTTTGGAGGTAATACTAAATATTTGTAGTATGGCATGAATCGGGGTGGTGTAGGCAGCCAGTTTACATAATTCAACGTCAGAAAATTAACTACATACACTCAGTATGTGGTTTACTATACAGCGAATGTCCTAATTCACTACTTCTCTTTAGTTGGTCAAGGTGTCATAGCCTTGCAATGGAGTTTTAGCTTTTTAAAAATGAAGCTAATTCTACTATGTCACAGATAATCACATGACACTATTTCTTGGTTTTCCAAACCGGAACTTTAACAGAAAAGTTTATTTAAATATGGAGAGTGCATGCAAGAATAGCAGCTGCGATGTACTTTCTCAGATAATCAAAGTCAGAGATGCATTTAGTAGTCAGAATTTGGAAAAGACACGATGGGCTACATGACTTGCCAGGGGCAGGGTGTTGTCAGTGGAGGCAAGGACGGACCTTCGCACCAGGCTCCTTCAACCTTGTCTTTATTAGTATACCAGATCCCACAGTCACATGTGTATACAGCATTCTGACTGCAGAGAAACCTGGCCATCCACGCTCACTGAGCATTAAGGTCTTTTTCTCCTTTGCACATCTGAGGTCCTAACACCTGTACACCAAGCCCATTGACACTAGGAATGTTTTGCTTTGAAATCATGGAAAAGGCAAGGATGTTCACTTTCATTGCTTCTCCTCCACACTGAGCTGGAGATTCACTACCATTTTCGAAAAGAAATTAAGAACATACACACTGAAAAGGAAGAAATACAACTCTCTGTATTCACAGATGCCAGCATCCAGTATATAGAAAATCTGTGCACACACACAGTCAAACCCATCTTAAAAGATCTCAAGACACATGTTCACTGTTCTTAAGATCAATTTTATATCAGTATATTAGCAACATAAAAACTGAAAATTAAATTTAGGGAACAATTCCTATCACCATAGCGTGAAAAGAAGTATATTGTTTGGCAATAACATAAGAAATGAAAGCAGATACACTGACACCTACAAAACATTGTGAGAAAATTCAAAGAGGGCAAAAGGGTGGGTAAGCCAGAAAGAGAAGAGCGAGTGTCATATATGAATGCATATATATGGAACCTAGAAAAATGGTACCGATGAACCTGTTTGCAGGGCAGAAATAGAAACACAGACACAGAGTACAGACCTGTGGACACAGCAGGGGAGGGAGAGGGTGGGACGAGCTGAGAGCAGGAGAGATGTGTGCACACCTCTGTGTGCAGAGCAGACGCACCCTGAGCAATGCTGCCGCAGGGCACAGGGGCCCCGCCTGGAGCTCCCTGATGACCTGGGGGGCGGGGGCGGGGCGGGGGGAGCGGGGCGGGGGCAGTCCCGGAGGAAGGAGATGCGTGCCTGCGTGCAGTTGGTTCACATTGCTGTATAGCAGAAACCAACAGCAACGCTGCAACACAGTTATATTCCAATAACAAATAAAGCAAAAATAAACAAACAGATAGAGATATTCCCTGTTTACCTATGGGAAAACCCAATATTAAGATGTCTGTTCTCCTCAAATCTACATAGAGATTGAACACAATCCCTATCAAAATAGCAGGATGTTTCTCTATATAAACATTGATTGATAATCTTGTTGCAGGTTTTATATGGAAGCTCAAGGAGTTGCCCAAAAGTTTGAAAATAAAGATAAAACTTGGAGGAATAGACCACCTGATTGGAAAACTGACTGGAAAGTTGTGGTAATCAAGACAATTAGCAATCAACAGAATGGAATAGAGGAGTCAGAAATAAACTTTGTAAATGGTTAGTAGAGTTTCAAAAAACAAACCAGAGCAATTCAGTACAATTACTGGGACAACTGGAAATTAACAGCAAAAATAAATAAACTAGAGATCTAACACAAGGCAAAACTTAGGACTTAGAACTTTAACTCACACCAGGCATAAAAGTGAACTCAAAATGGATCTGGGCCTGAATGCCTGCTTCAAATTATAAAACTTCAGAAGATGACAGAGGAAGTAATTCTTATGACCTTTCATTGGGGGAAGAGATCTTACTATGACAGCAAAAGTAAAGCACGTGAAAGAAAGCAGGTAAGTTAGACTTTAGTAAGGATAAAAAAAGTATTGATTTCAAGTGATACCGTTAACAGTAGTAGTTGAAAAGACAAGCCACAGGCAAGAAACACTGTAATATCCGATAAAGAACTTTTATTCAGAATATATTTTAAAAAACTCTTGAAGCTCTGTAAGAAAATATCTCAGTAAAAATAGGGCAAAGGATGTAAAAAGTAATTTTATCAAAAGAGATTAACAAATAAGTAGTAAGCACATGAGATGTTTACTGTCATAAGTCGTTTAAAAAGCTCAAGTTAAAACCACGATTAAACAAAACACGACACAGCACTGCTCTTCCACTGAAAGGGACATAGTCAGAGGGACTGACGTCACTGAACACTGTAAGAGGTGGAGAAACGGGAAATTTCACGCATCTCTGATGGAAATGCAGAATGTCCAGTTACTTTTTTTTTTTAAAGTTTGGCAGTTTCTTCAAAAGTTAAGGCGAGTTTAACTTACAAACTAGCAATACGGGCTTCTTGATCTAGACACATGTCATTAATTTCTGAGTATCTTACATGGACAGTTAAGGCTCTGAATTTTTAATTACAGCTTTAGCTGTATTCTTCAAGATTATGTTTACTTATTTACTTAAAAATATTTCATGGCATTTCCCTGGTGGCTCAGTGATAAAGAACCCACCTGCAATGTGGGAGACATGCATTTGATCCCTGGGTTGGGAAGATCCCCTGGAGAAGGAAATGAAAACCCAATCTAGTATTCTTGCCTGGAGAAACCCATGGACAGAGGAGCCAGGCAGGCTATTCAGGCTACAGCCCAAGGAGTCGCAAGGAATCGGACACGCCTGAGTGACTAACACTCTCATTTTCACTTCATATAGGACAGGTATATCATGTTAGTTGAAAGTATGGCTTTGTTTTTGTCTTTATTTGGAGATTAAGTATGATCTAAGGAGGTGTATGGGCTTCTCCGGTGTCTCAGTAATAAAGAACCTGTCTGTCAATGCAGGAGATATGAGACCTGGGTTTGATCCCTCGGTTGGGAAAATCCCCTGGAGGAGGGCATGGCAACCCACTCCAGTATTCTTGCCTGGAGAATCCCATGGACAGAGGCGCCTGGTGGGCTATAGTCCATGGGATCACAAAGAGTCAGACATGACTTAATGACTAAAGAAGAATAAAAAAATATTTCTAGTTTCTCTTTTAATTTTCTTGACTTGAGGGATATTCAGAAATGTGTGGCTCATTTTTCAAACATTTGGAGACTTTCTATTTATCTTTTAAGCTAATCTGTAGCTTATTTCTACCATGGTAAGAATTTGTGCTTTAAATTATCTCGGTTCTATAAAATGGTAGATACTTTGTGTGCATTTGGAAAGCGTGTGTATCCTGTGCTCTTGAGTTTACTGTGCTTATTCTACCAGTTCTGTGAATCATCGAATCACCTAGAAGTGTCAAAGTGCTAGCTGCTCAGTCGTGTCTGACTCTTTATCAGATCACCTAGAAGTGTCAAAGTGCTAGCTGCTCAGTCGTGTCTGACTCTTTATCAGATCACCTAGAAGTGTCAAAGTGCTAGCTGCTCAGTCGTGTCTGACTCTTTATCAGATCACCTAGAAGTGTCAAAGTGCTAGCTGCTCAGTCGTGTCTGACTCTTTATCAGATCACCTAGAAGTGTCAAAGTGCTAGCTGCTCAGTCGTGTCTGACTCTTTATCAGATCACCTAGAAGTGTCAAAGTGCTAGCTGCTCAGTCGTGTCTGACTCTTTATCAGATCACCTAGAAGTGTCAAAGTGCTAGCTGCTCAGTCGTGTCTGACTCTTTATCAGATCACCTAGAAGTGTCAAAGTGCTAGCTGCTCAGTCGTGTCTGACTCTTTATCAGATCACCTAGAAGTGTCAAAGTGCTAGCTGCTCAGTCGTGTCTGACTCTTTAAGACCCCATAGACTGTAGCCTGCCCTGCTCCTCTGTCCATGGGATTCTCCAGCAAGAATGCTGGAGAGGTAGCCATTCCCTTCTCTAGGGGATCTTCCTGGTCCAGGGATGGAACCCAGGTCTCCTGCATTGCAGGAAGATTCTTTACCATCTGAACCACTAGGGAAGCCCATTCAATTATTCGAGCCATCTAAACCCTTGCTGATTTTTTATCTTGCTAGTTTTATTAGTATATACCTAATAATATAGCCCCACATTTCAGGAATAACAAAACTAAAGAAAAAGTTTTATAATCACTGTTGGAGACTTTAATGCTGTTGGTTTTACTAAAAAGATTTACTTTTCAAGAAGGGTTACTGAGCCCTGCTTAAATTTGCAAGTTCAGGGATGCAAAAATAAAAGCGTGAACAAAGAAATGAAAGCAGAAGCCGCATCAGATCAGCATGGACCAGAAAAGCCTCCGAGCGTCAGGAGGGCTCCCGGCTGCACGTGTGGGTCCTCACAAGCCCAGGGCCCCTGACCACCACCCAGGGCAGGGTGGCCAGTGCAAGGAGTCCCGGCTGTGACCTGCGGCAGGAGGGTCCTCTCATCGGGTAGTCCCCGCCTGGCCAGGGTGGCCCAGAGGTGCCGCCACCGTGCACACCCTTCAGTGGGAGCTGTCCATGTGCCCTGGCCCCCCATGCGGTTGGCATTCCCTGGCTTCCTCTGTACTGGACACGGAACACAGCCTGTCCTTTGTATCGCCCACGTCCTTGGGGCTAAAGCTCCCCGAAGGAAGCAGCCTTGAGGGCACGTGGCGATGCTGCTGTGGTGATGGCGGATTTGTCCCGGACCAGCCAGGACAGGAGCTCAGTGGCCACACCCAGAGTGGGTGGGACCAGGGTCTTGTGTTCGGAAGTGACTATCTTCACCATCACAGAAGCTTTCCTTGAATAGTTAAATTAATAAAACCCAATGTCACATCCTACGGATAACTGTGGAGTTACCTCTAGGAGTGTCGGTGACTAAAAAAGAGAGAGTGTAGGCCCAAGGGTTTTCTTTGAAGGAGAGCAATAACTGGTGCAAAGACCCTTGAACTTTCAGCTCAGCACAGAAAAGAGGCTCAGACTCTGAAACCCTGAAATGGTTTCCAGAAGACGAGGAGGGAGAGGAGGCAGGGAGCTTTGTGTTGATACAAAGAGCGCAGTTCCGTACACTGGGGACAGTCGTTCTAAGCCTGGTTTGGAACTGACAGGTGTGCAGAACAAGAACCATTTAAAGATTTGACATTTTTTAATGACTTCGTGAGAAGAGCCGACTCATTGGAAACGATCCTGATGCTGGGAAAGATTGAGGGCGGGAGAAGGGGGTAACAGGATGAGATGGTTGGATGTCATCACCGACTCAACAGACAGAGTTTGAGCAACCTCTAGGAGATGGTGATAGACAGGGAGGCCTGGCGTGCTGCAGTCCATGGGGTCACAAAGAGCTGGACACAACTTGGCAGCTGAACAACAACAATGATTTTATCCCTTGCAATATCTGCTATCTCTATGCATTTATAATGTTTTGAACTTAAAGACAATAGATGCCATTGCCACAGTGACAGACATCTCAGAGTAGAACTTGGCAGGAGGTTCTGGTCGGGTCATTGTCCAGGGCCATTGTCCAAGGCCACTGCTGGGCTTGAACCTAGTTGGGTCTCAGAAGAGCCCTGGGCCTGGGCCACCAGCCCTGGTCTCCAGGGTGAGAGCGTGGACCAGCTACAATGAATCAGAGGTCTCCGTGGCTTCCTTCCACCCTCCTCGAGAAGCGCTGATGAAGACTTACACCTGGAGATGTACTCAATGAAGTCACCCTTCCTCTTTGGATGCATGTATCAAGTTCAACAGACCTACAGGACACACTGATTTAAACTTATGATCAACTTACACTGCTCAAATAATTTGTTACTTAAAAAGAAGCTGTCTTCCCATCCTGGTGCTGCCAAGCACTTTGATGTAAAACATTAGGGCTTCTCTTTCCATTTCTTCAAGTAGTATCTCTGAGGAGGAGCAGAGTCTATGTCAGGAAGTGAATGTCCCTCCTGGCCACATGGGTGATCCTTCAGGGTAGCTCTTGGGACACCTTCCTCCACCCAAATTACTCACGAATCAATCGCCCCCCTCAGACTGTTAGCTGCGGCTGATGGCTGAGACAAACCTTTTAGTATCTGGGATGACAAGCTGGGTGTTATTAGAACTTTGACGGGGAAGGCTTAATGTGCAAGCCTGATAAATCATGGCCAAGAGCAGGACATACTGACGATTCTTACTGAAATTTACCCTTTGATCAATTTAGCCCTAATTTCTGACACCAGATAAAATACTGATGAGAACATGTTAGTCACTCAGCCGTGCCTGACTCTTTGCGACCCCATGAGCCCTCCAGGCTCCTCTGTCCGTGGGCTTCTCCAGGCAAGAATACTGGAGTGGGTTGCCAGGCCCTTCCCCAGGGGGTCTTCCCGACCCAGGAACCTAACCCAGGTCTCCTGCACTGTAGGTGGCTTCTTCACCATGTGAGCCACCGGGGAAGCCCAGAGAAAAAGCTAAGCTAGGCTTTCCAACTGCATCTCTTTCCTAGGCCTTGTTCACACCCAGAACATGTCTGCAGTATTGCCCGTATGTCTGCTTAGCCCTGAGAGTCAGTTGGACAACTGCGAAAATGCATGAAATTTGGGAAGCTGGTGTAATACGGAGAACTTCGCTGGGAAGTCGGAAGTGTACCGACTCAGACATGCCCACGTGTATCTCTGGGTTTGAAATAAATTTCAGCTCTAGCTGCATCTCCTCCAGGCTTTGCTGAGACGATAAATGTTTTCTAATCTTTACCACTTCATAAACATGCTGTGTATATTGACATACACTTTAAATGTTCTAGTATTTTACATCTATTAAATTATCAGTTGCTTTCAGTATTTCTGCACAATGGGGCCATTTCCTCTGACAATTTTTCCAGGATGGTGTTTCCTCCTTGATTACCTACCTGTATGGTTATTCGTTTGACTGTAGCACATCACATTGCAAGCTGTGTTTTGCTGTTTGTTAGTAATTGAAAACGACCACCAAAAAGCAGCCTGTATTTCACAGGGGTATCGTGTGATGTTTTACCCAAGTGCCTGAGAATGCTAGACAAACCAGACTCTGGAGCCCTGCCTTTGAACTATGATTTAAAACAGAATTTATAATGTCACAGAATTACATAAAACTGTGTGAAATTGTGCAGATAATCATTTAAATCTCCCTACATGAAAAGATAATTGCTCCAGAAATTAACTGTACCTGGGGTTCATTCATTTGGTCATGGCTAGTTTCTTGTGTAGCGATGATTTGATATTAGAGTTAATTAAGATCAGGTCAGAGTTGCTGAAGGTCAGACATTAATGTGTGGGATCATTGAAATGATAATTATAAACAGATTAGGAAGCCACGGTCTTTTATAAGGGGTTATTAGATAATTACTGTGAGAGTGAACGGCTTACTGTAATAATGGATTATCGACTACTTACAGCGTTCTAAGGGCGAGAGTGAATTACTTCCTCAAGGACTAAAGAATACTGTTGCCAAAACTCAGAGCTCAGTAAATAAAGGAAGTCCAGGAGCAGTGGCCACAGTCCCGCTCCCCCAAAGCGCTCTTGTCTTAGGAGGTGCCAGGGTCGCTGGTGATGCCTTTGCAGGGACGTGAAGGCAGCAGGTCCCCAAGGGAGGAGAAGATACACCCCAGCGTTCCTCATCAGGAGCAAGGGCAGCTGGGAAACTCTCTCCTCTCAGGCTGCTTTGCTCGGAAGCTTTCCTGAATGTCAGAAACCCATGAGGATGCTGCAGGGTGGGACAGGGGGGAGTCAAGTCTTTGGGGTCTCCAGTGCAGAGCGGGGCTTCCTCAGTTCTCTCCTCCTCTGAGCGTCACTGCAACATCTGGAGCCTGGACTGGCCCCAGGCAAAGTGTCTTCAACTCAGACCCTGAAACTCTGAGGTCCTTTGCCTCGGGACGTGGCACAGAGGCAAACTTCGCAGGGCATAAGCTCATCACTTGCCAGTGAATGAGACACAAGAGACACGGGTGTGATCCCTGGGTTGGGAAGATCCCCTGGAGGAGGAAATGGCAACCTACTCCAGTATTCTTGCCTGGAAAATTCCATGGACGGAGGAACCTGGCAGGCTACATACAGTCCATGAGGTCGCCAAGAGCTGGACACGACTGAGCGTGCACGCCAAGCTCATCAGCACCAAGAAACATCCCAGCTTGTGTGCTGGGTCTTAAGACCTCATCTCTCAGTCCAGTCTCCATAAAATGCCTGCAATTCCTTTCAAACGTCATCCTCTTGTGAACAGACTTCTGCTGTTTCTATCTTAACTGAAGTAGAGTTGATTTGCAAGGCCATGTGACAGGTGTGCAGCACAGTAAACCAGGTGTCTATTCTGTTCTGGATTCCTTTCCCTCATAGGTTATCACAGAACGCTGAGCACAGTGCCCTGTGTGACGCAGTAGGTCCTTGCTGCTTGTCTGTTTCATACACAGCAGTGGTTTATGTTCATCCCAAACTCCTAATTTTCTCTCCCCTTTCCTTCTGGAAGCCGTAAGTTTGTTTTCCATGTCTGTGGGTCTGTTTCTGTTTTATATCTTTTTTTTTTTTTTGATTCCACATGTAAGTGATATCGTATGACCTTTGCCTTTCTCTGTCTGACTTACTTCACTAGGTATGACAATCGCTGGCACTGTTGATGACGCTGATCAAGAAAGCTGGTTGACAAGTGATGTGTGTGTGTGATTCTGATGCTGCTTTGTTCAGATGGTGAGCCCTTAGCAGAGACTCTGGGGGAGACTCTGGGTCTGGGCTGGGCGTGGCCGCTGCTTCATCACCATTGACACTGTGGCATGCACCGCGTTCCTGGAACGTGGGGAGCAGCTGGAGTCCCGGATGGGAGCAGACCCTCCCACAGACTCGGCCCAGGATGGTTGCCCATCAGCAGTGGCTGCTGGCCTGGGAGGGCTTCCTGTCTGAGTGGCCCAGAGTGTGTGGGTCTTCAGATCTAGACTCGAGCTCTGGGTCCAGGTTCGGGCCTCCTGGAGTCCCTGGAAAGAGCTTTGGCTTCAGCCTGCTCTGCAGGGTTGAGATCAAAACACAAGAAATTCCTCATTCTTGGCCTCTCACGATGAGATGTCCAGAATGCAGTGTGACAGAGACTGCGTTTGGCATCTTCTCCGAAATGGGGTCTCGTCTGGGAACCGAAAACCAGAGCGAGGCCTGAGGCTCCAGAAGGATGGCTGCCCAGGGCCCCCGTTCAGCCCCCTGATTACAGACTGGCCAGGGAGTAAGGACCGGTCCTACTGAGGGCCACGGACTGGATGAAAACTGCAGTGTTTCGATTCATGCCCCTTAATGAGGGTCCCTGAAAAAAAAAAGAAAGTCACTCAGTCGTGTCTGACTCTATACAGTCCATGGGATTCTCCAGGCCAGAAGACTGGAGTGGATAGCCTATCCCTTCTCCTGGGGATCTTCCCAACCCAGGGATCAAACCTAGATCTGCCGCATTGCAGGCAGATTCTTTACCAGCTGAGCCACCAGGATCCCTAGCCAGGTTTTGACTGATTCCTGGCTTCCTGGATACTGCTCCCTGGCCCTCCTTACTAGTCACATCCAGGCCTGTTTTGTAACGCAGGCTCTCATCTCCTCCTGTTTCTGTCCCCTGCATCAGAGATGCTCAGGGTCTCAGTGGTCAGGGACGAGGGCCGCAGAGAGGGCACCAGGCAAGGTGTGCGCTGACTGCCGCTTACCCCACGTGTCTGGGTCAGCATCTCAGTGGGCAGAAGCTGGAGGCGCATGGGAAAACACTTGGTCTTTATCAGTCATCTGCCTTTGAGGGTTTCCAGTGGGCAGAGTTAGGCTCTGCATCTCCAGGGAAAATTCCAGCTCCAGAGATGGTTGTGGGCGGGGGCTGGGTATGCACCTTGGTCTCATAACCTTTTCTCTCGAAGAAAGAGGCTGAGTCAGAAGCGCCATTTGCTGAAGCTTTGTGTTCCTGGGAGTCCCAAGGGGGTGTCTGTGGCTACATCATCACACCGTGGGTGTCAGCACTGCCCTGGAGGACAACACCCCGTCGCAGAGCATCTGGCAGATAAAAATCTGCAGTTTCAGCGGGGTGTCGGAGGCCAACCTTCAGAACAGTGAGGCAGACTCTTTGTCCCTCCCCATCAGGGCCCAGCGGGAAGGAGGGTCTGGCCGCCCATGGATCGAGACCCATGTCTTCCACTGAAGTGTGGATATCCTGGAGCCTTACTGTGGGGGCTCCTGGATTCAGGTGGCGCCATCATGATGCATGTGCTGGTGACGCTGCCCCAGGGCAGGGGGCTTTTCTCCGTGGCTGCAGCCTGGCAGCCCGCAGCACCCACCTGTGTGGCCGTGGAGAGAAAGTCGTGTGGGCAGAGCCGCGGCCTCACCCCAGCCTCACATAAAGGACACTCAGAGGGCAGGCAGAAAGGGAAGCAGGCCTGCGGCAGAGGAGGAGAAAGGCTGGGGTGTGAGTTGAGCATTGACTGCGAGCTGGAGGCTCTAGCAAAGTTACCACCTGCCCTCCCACCCGCCGTCCCCCCATCCTGGCCAAATGTGTGGGTGACCAGCTGTGTCCCTCACAGGGCGGTAGCACTGTGCACACAGACCCGTGGGGCAGTCCAGGGAGACCTCACAGGGATAATGGACTCAGCGACGGTCCCAGGGACGGTGGGACGTGATGGTACTGGCGTCACAGTGAGGAGGCAGGAAGCAGGGAGCTGGCTGCTGCCATGCTTACGCTGGGGCCAGGCCTGGCCTCGGACCCTAGTCCTCTGCTCGTGTCAGGGGCCCACACCGCAGCCAGGGAGGCAGGAATCCAGCCGGGGCCCTGCTCCAAAGAAAACTTTCCTGTGGTAGGAACTCCTCAACGTCCAAGACATTTTATTAATATGTCAAATGTTTATATTGGAATGCATGCCTTTCTTACTAAAATCTCCTTCACTCAAAATTCAAATGCTTTATTTTGTTACAGATACACATGGAAATTTGACAAAACCATGGCCAAGCATAAATTGCTATTTAGGTATCATTTGCATTTGTGTAAATCTGGTCAGGCTACCTGTGACTTTTAATGATGACTGTCTTTCCAAAGAGATTGGGTGGGCCCAGAAATCTGTGCAGAGCCCTTACACGAATGTACATTTGATAATGGACACTTGTTGGATTTGTAGAACTAGTAGCTGCTTGGTGAGTTTTCTTTTCTTTTCTTTTTCTCTTCTTTCATATATTGGCCCAGGTTGTTTTAAACCTGGAGTAAAATAAAACACAGCCTCTTATCAAGGCACAAGCTCTAGAACTCATGAGACACAGAGAATCCAGGGCCAGTGTGATGAGGCTGAGAATTCCTGTATAAAGTCAGTCTAAAGAGTTTTGCTAAGCTACTCTTTGCCCAATCTCCTTTGACAATAGAATGCTTTCTAATATAAGAATGTATTCGGCTTGCTCGCTCAGTCGTGTCTGACTCTGGGATCCCGTGGGCTGTAGTCTGCCAGGCTCTTCTGTCCATGGAATTTTCCAGACAAGGATACAGAAGTGGGCTGCCATTTCCATCTCCAGGGGATCTTCCCAATCCAGAGACAGAACCCGCGTCTCCTGCCTCTGTCTCCTGCATCACAGGCGGATTCTTTACTGCTGAGCCCTGGGGAAAGCCCCAAGAATGGATTGACAGGCCACAAAACAGGGTCCTTCCCACAACGCACCTGGGCCCCACCTTTCATGTTTAAGCACACCACATGGGACGTGCTGGGCTCACGTCAGGTATTCAGAGTCGGGCCCACATCTGAATTCAGGAATCCTCACATGCCGCTGTCGCCAACGTTCTGTGATTCCTTACTGGGAGCCTCCGCAGCAGGAAATCTATTACTATCTTTTCTGCCCAATAACTCCATGAAAGAGTTATCAGTGATGGTTCTTAAGAATCTACTTTCCATTTTCATTTAGAGACATTTAAATCATATGACTATAAGCTTCCTTTATCGTTTTGCAAAAATTGACTATTAACTAGAGTATGAAAGACTTAACCCGGCCAGGATTGAACTGCAACAGAGCTTTGATGTGGGGGAGACAGCCAGTGCTGTGAATCTCAGGCCATTTTGATGTAAATTGAAAATTCCAACAGTCCACAAGGAGAATGGACGGGAGCCTTAGACTTGCAGCAGAGGCAGAAGGGCATTTATAGGCTGTGTTGTTTGAAGAAATGTTGTCCATTTCCAAAGCAGTCTTACCAGATGGATTTTAAAAGTGTCAGTTTTAGTGGGTGGTCTACCTGGGGGGCTGAGATTCTCCCTGCAGGCTGAGAAGCTCCTAGTTGTCAGCACTGCATAGAAATCTAAGAAATCCACCATAGGAGTTTCCACACTGAGTCATGTTAACTTCTAGAAATGGGCTTTCCTGGTGGCTCAGACAGGAAAGAACCCGCCTGCAGTGCGGGAGACCTGGGTTGGAAGATCCCTGGAAAATGGAAAGGCTACCCACTCCAGTTTTCTCGCCTGAAGAATCCCCATGGACAGAAGAGTCTGGCGGGCTGCGGTACGTGGAGTCGCAAAGAGTCAGACACCACTTAGCAACTAACACTAGACTACTACTATTAGCTTTTAGAAATAGACCCTGAAAAATCTCTCTTTTTCCTCCTCTTTCTTTTTTCTAAGGTGGCTGTGGTCTTCAGTGTTTAACTGTGAGCTATCGATTGTTTAGTGAACATAGTGGGTGCTTCCCCAGCCTCTCCTTTGGCCATGGGGTCCCCGCCAGCCCTTCCCCAGCCTCTCCTTTGGCCATGGGGTCCCCGCTAGCCCTTCCCCAGCCTTCCCGTGTCCCCTCAGTCTCTGCTGTCCACTCTTTTGACACCTGTCAAAAGCACAGGAGGCAGAGTCCCGAGTTCTCCCTTGTACCAGTTATGCAAATTTTGTGCAGAAAACTTCTCTTTCTGACTCGTTTTCTCATCTCAGGGTAGAACAATGTTTTTTCCTCCCCAAGACTGGGGCAAAATCAAATGATTTTGCAAAGCTCTTATCTGGCTCAATGAGCTACAATATGATTAAATGATTTCAGTGAAATATATCAGACTGCAGATGTAAATAATTGACAACTAGCTCTATATTTCAAGCCTTAGAGTGTCATTTATCCTTCAAAGAAGGGCAAGTGCATTCAAAGGCAGCATTTGTCCAGAGACCAGCAGCCTGCTCCCTGGCCTCAGGAAGCCTGGTTTAAGTCCATTTAATTCATCCCTGCCTTATCTAAGTCAGTAACACGAGAAAAAGAAGAAAACACTTATCTTCAACAGCTCAGCAGTCCGGCTTTCTGCTGACTCCCACGGGCATGGAGGGAACTCCCCAGAGGCTTCCACAGCACAAAGTTTGAGTCCACCATTCTCAAGCTCTTCATATCCAACTGGGTGTTTTCGAGCTGAATATTCTGAAAGCGGTACGTCATCACTCGCGTGTTCTCTTCTTGATCTAGGTGTCTGTGGCCTCGGCACACCTATTCCTGTACCTCTTCTGCTGTACGTACATACGCGAGGGCTCAGTCATGTCCGAGTGTACGCGACCCCAGGGACTGCAGCCACCAGCCTCCTCTGTCCATGGGATTCTCCAGGCAAGGATCGTGGAGTGGGTTGCCAGTTCCTGCTCTGGGGGCTCTTCCCGACTTCTGCTGAGCAGCCATCAGAATCCACGGCAGGCCCGTTTCTTTAGAAAAGCCTCTTAGCAAACACACCTGTGCAAGCAGCTCCCCCGAAAGGGCTCTGCTATTTTAACTTCCACTGAAAAGTCAGCGGGCTCTGGGATGACTTCTCTCTGGGTCAGCTCGGTGCGTGGTGGGGCCCACATGGAGTATGCGGAGCAGAGGTGGGCGGTGCAGATGGCAGACGCTCGGGGGACAGGCAGTCACAGTAGCCGGTGGGGATGTTGACTCTGGCCGGAGTCTGAGCTACCTTCCACTGAGCATCTGGCCAGGCCGCTCTGAAGTTCAGGAAAGCAGCGACCCAAAGCCCTTGGACATTGAGAAGGGAAAGTTGTCACTGCAGAAATCTCCCTGAACTTGCCCGTGTGGTCTGCCTTGGCGGAAGGCCAGCACCCTGGGCACTCCCCTGGTGCCCTTTCTCACTTCGCCGTGGTCGCAGACGCTCGTGTGGCTCGTGTGGGGGCATCATTTTCCTGCTGGGTGGAGGCTGAGGCATCTGTGTGCCTGTTAAAAATATTTTCTTCACTGGGCCCTTGTGTTGAAAGTCCCTTGTCCATTTAATTGAAAGCTGAGGTTAAAGTAGGAAAATTGAAGTGAGACATTGAGAGGAAGCTTACTAAAAGAGACGAGCTCTTTAGCCTATAAAAACATGATTTTTGTTGACTTGGGGTTTCGTTTTGTTGTTTTTTTCCTTTTTTATGAAACTTGGTGTTGGGTGGGGGTGGCACGTCCAGTCTTTGAATCAGTCGACTGTGGTCAAACTGTGCCTGCATCCCAGACTACTACAAGCAACCACACTGGTTTTAAAGACTAATAAAATAATGCCGTTTCTTGTTTAATGTCGTAAATTATGAATGATTCTATTAAATGTCCATATGGCGCTATTACCATGTGAAAACAGACCAGCGCGGAGCCTCACACCTTGGGCAGCAGGAGGAGCCTGGTGGCCCCCGGGGAGGCCCTCTGCTGGCCCTTGCGGCGTCCACCCTGCAGGACGGCCGTGGCTCGGGGCGTGTGTGGCTCCCACCAGGGCGGGTGCTGGCTCGCTCGGGGCCAGGCACACAGGACTCGTTTGATCCACACTCCCCTGGATGACCAGGGTGGCCCTGCCGTGCATCCAGTCCCTTGTGGTGCCCCTAAATCGCTAAGATGTCTTTCCACGTCTATTTGACAACAGGCACATAAGGAAGCGATGGTGCTCGTCAATACAGTGAGGACTTCCTCTTTACAACCCAAGTGTCCAGTTAGCGACCACCCCAGCTGCAG
>NW_011494949.1:1841160-1841846 GCF_000754665.1 Bison bison bison
GAGATTCTATTTGTGTGTGCAAGTGGGATGTGGTAGCATGGAATTTGGTTCGTAATGGTTGAGTTAAAGAGAAGATATCTCAACTGGACCAGGGAAGAGACGTCTTTATTTGTGTTAGCTCCCCTTTTATTTCTGGGAAACTTAACCCCTGGCCTAGACTAATGTCACAGGCACATATTATAAGGCTGCTGTTGTGGGTTGTTTTTTTTTGAGCCGTGATCTTTTTCCTTCCTCTCCAGGCTAGTCTTTTCTTCAAGTAGATAGTGTCCAGAAGAAGACAAGTGAGCTCCTCGATGTTCTCCTTTTATGCTCTGTGCTGTTTATCTCACACCTGGAGTGAATTCCTCGATGTTCTCCTTTTATGCTCTGTGCTGTTTATCTCACACCTGGAGTGAATTCCTCGATGTTCTCCTTTTATGCTCTGTGCTGTTTATCTCACACCTGGAGTGAATTCCTCGATGTTCTCCTTTTATGCTCTGTGCTGTTTATCTCACACCTGGAGTGAATTCCTCGATGTTCTCCTTTTATGCTCTGTGCTGTTTATCTCACACCTGGAGTGAATTCCTCGATGTTCTCCTTTTATGCTCTGTGCTGTTTATCTCACACCTGGAGTGAATTCCTCGATGTTCTCCTTTTATGCTCTGTGCTGTTTATCTCACACCTGGAGTGAATTCCTCGATGTTCTC
>NW_011494949.1:1841946-1863648 GCF_000754665.1 Bison bison bison
CTAAACGTCCATCCGAGATGACCCGGCGCCATCCACGGTCGGCCGAGGCATGACTCTGAATCAGTGTGGGTGGACCGTGACTCGCTGTCAGACGCCGGAGCAGCTGGGAAGGTGGGCCGCCCCCTGCCCGTCAACGAGAACTGGGAGTCGGCTCCAGCCTGCACCCACCCAGGGCAGAGATGCGCCTGCCCCACGGTTGAGAGGCTCTGGGGACACCCCCCACCCGCCCACATCCATCAGATGTGCTGATGGGCATGAATGGGGTGGAGGGGGAGTCCCTTGCCTGCCTGCACCTGTCAGCAGAGCTGATGGGCAGGGAAAGGTGGGCCCCCCCCCCAGTGCTGTCAGTCAGCTGACAGACAAGTGTAAGCGGGCAAGGCCCCTGGCCTCTTCTCGTCAGATGGGGGCGTCGATGCTTGATTGGCGAGTGGATGGGGTTCCGCTTGCCTGGCAGACTGAAGGGCCTACGTTGACTAGAGTGAAAGGCAGGGCTGGTGTGTGTGTGTGTGCTTGTGTGCGTGAAACTTTTTCTAATGTGGAGGCGTGGCCCCCCATGCACATCTCGGGCCATCCACTGAGCCATAACGTTTGTCTTATAACGACTGGGGCAAAAGCAACCTTTGTCCAAGCGGTTTTGCTATAAATGGGACTTTCACATAAATGTGCTTTCGGATATGAAGAAGGAATATGATAAGATATGTTAAGCCTGAGCTTCAGATTGATAAGACATAAATTTGGGTATATGATACACTTGGATATGTTATATTCTTTTCACATGGATAGCCAAAGATAGTAAGCTTGTGGTTGCTAAGTTCTTCACCCAGTGGTTTTATTATTATTTTTTTCTTTGTTAGGTTAGAATTCCTTCACCCCCAGAGACATTTAAAGCAAGGATCTGGGTGCAGGTCTGAGTCGGGAAAGTTTGTTTTTGATGAGAAATGCTGTGTACTTCTCAGTTAGGACGCAATTGTACTGTATTGCGATGTTGAAGCTTCCACGTGAACCAAGCTATAGCCACGTTTTTATGGAAGCGTAAGTCCTTCTGAAAATGGGTCAGGAAAGAAGGTGGGTGATGGAGCCCATCTCCCTGGAAAGGGTTCAGTAAGGAACAGTGGGAGTGATTTATGACTCTGTGCCTGGCAGGCTCTACGCAGCCTGCAAAGACGCACAAAAAGTGTTTTAGGGATTCATTAGGTACACAAAATACCGTCACTTAATAAAATCTCAAAAAATCTGCAATTTAGAGAAAGGAATGTGGGCAATTATTGCAACCCCATTCTGTTTCCATGAATAAAAAGTGAAATGCCTCTGTTCACATGTCTGGGGAGTAGGGTGTCCAGCTGCCAAGTGTTACTTTAAGATGGAGCCCTGTGTCGTTCCGAAGGTTAATTTGATGAAGGATAAATTTTTTAAGGAGGGATGATTGCTCTCAAAATTTTCTAATTGCATCCAGTAAAACTGATCCCAAGGTCATACAATCTCAGAAATTTGTGCAGGAAGGTCTAACAGCCGATCTACCATTTGAAACCAAAATTAACCCATTTATCCAACAGTATACTTTCGTTAATCAAAAGATGACACTGGAACACTGATACTGGTAGACACACTGCTTGACCCTGGTGGACAATCAGTGTATCCCTCACATCATGAAACACGCTTGTTATTCCCACATTCCCAAGTCATTGATGAATACGGTACCCAACCAGACGTTCAGAACTTGCTATGCTTTGCAGCTTTTTGCTTTGTTTTGTTTTCAGCTGGAGGTATAGAGGGCTTCCCTGGGCTCATTAGCGGAGATTCTATTTGTGTGTGCAAGTGGGATGTGGTAGCATGGAATTTGGTTCGTAATGGTTGAGTTAAAGAGAAGATATCTCAACTGGACCAGGGAAGAGACGTCTTTATTTGTGTTAGCTCCCCTTTTATTTCTGGGAAACTTAACCCCTGGCCTAGACTAATGTCACAGGCACATATTATAAGGCTGCTGTTGTGGGTTGTTTTTTTTTGAGCCGTGATCTTTTTCCTTCCTCTCCAGGCTAGTCTTTTCTTCAAGTAGATAGTGTCCAGAAGAAGACAAGTGAGCTCCTCGATGTTCTCCTTTTATGCTCTGTGCTGTTTATCTCACACCTGGAGTGAATTCCTCGATGTTCTCCTTTTATGCTCTGTGCTGTTTATCTCACACCTGGAGTGAATTCCTCGATGTTCTCCTTTTATGCTCTGTGCTGTTTATCTCACACCTGGAGTAGCGTGTCCAGTTTGGGGAGCCACTTGTAGGAGGAAAAATGGAAGGGAAAATCCCGGGGCCGGGGAAGCGGGCTGCCAAAGGGCGAAGTTCTCTGACAACGTGACATGAGTAATAGTTGAAGGCACTGGAGACGCTTAAACCAAGCGATAGACTGTTTATCTGGGAAATTAAACTATTTGTAAGCTTTTCCTTCAAAAGAGACATTAGAGGACAGTCTTAGTCATCTTAGAGACCTGAGCTTGTATCATCCAATGGGTCAAGTTACAGTTAACAAGCGTATTAGTCACTCAGTAATATCCGACTCTTTGCAACCCTATAGCCTGTAGCCCACGAGGCTCCTCTGTCCATGAAATTCTCCAGGCAAGAATACTGGCGTGGGTTCCCACTCTCTTGTCCAGGGGATCTTCCTGACCCAGGGATTGAACCCAGGTCTCCTGCATTGCCAGCAGATTCTTTACCATCTGAGCCGCCAGGGCTGGTGAACAAGGCATGAGCTAAATCCAACTACGGTCTGGGCAGTAGTGCTTTTGGCGGTGCAAGAGTCAGTGAGTGATTGTAAGAACGTCTCTTAGGATGTTGGAAAGAAGCCTCCTTCCTGTCAGTAGGAGTCTGAAGTCCGAGGGTTTAAGGGCTTCCTCTCTCGGTGTAGGATTCAATCATAAAGCTATCTAGAATACTTTGGGTCAGAATGAAGTCATATTTTCCCTGTTCATTACAGATTGTTTGGGCTTTTATTTTTTTCAGACTTAACACTATGAAGGTTTGTTTTTAAACGTAATAGATTTATCAAGTTTTCTCATATTAAGGCACAAGTTGATTGCATATTCAGTTTGGGTGGTTATATGTCACCTTGAAGACAACCAGCTAATATGAAAGAAAAATGGAATGGGCTTTAAAATGGTAAATTTTGACTGCCTGATAAATAAATATACCCTAAAGATTCAATAATTCATCACTTTGAGTTATTTATCTCTCTCAAAAGATTTCTGAAATCATTCTTTACTGTTTCGCTTGATTAATTCTTTGATCTCCACGATGAAGATCACTTTATCCATGGTCACTGCACAGGCTGAGTTATTAAACGGATGACGGGGGATAAGAAAGTTGATGTTAATCAGTTAAAACTGTAAAGAGGCTGGGTGAGTGAGCTGGGAACGACGGGTTTCCTCCACCCGTGGTTTGCAGAGCAGCGGCTGCTGTGTGCTTGTCTGTCCATGAAGTCTAAGTGGCCGGTTTGCAGGCAAACTGGGGCCGGTGCAAAGCTACTACGTGCAAGGGAATGTCTGAATTACTTGCCTGAAGTACCTACTTGAATTTCTTTAGGGCAATCAGTTGCCAGTCTTTTTATGTGATGCCACCTAAAATATGTACATCTTTATTTTTATTGTAGCAAAACACACATAACACAGAATCCACCGTTTTAACCACTTTTCAGTGTGTGACTCTGGGCCTGAGCACATTTGCGCTGTGGTATAACTTTCACCACCTGCCACCCACGGGATTTCTCATCTTCTTAAATTTAAATGCTGCAGCCACTAAACACGGAGAAGGCAATGGCACCCCACTCCAGTACTCTTGCCTGGAAAATCCCACGGACGGAGGAGCCTGGTAGGCTGCAGTCCATGGGGTCGTGAAGAGTCGGGCATGACTGAGCGACTTCACTTTCACTTTTCACCTTCCTGCATTGGAGAAGGAAATGGCAACCCACTCTGGTGTTCTTGCCTGGAGAGTCCCAGGGATGGGGGAGCCTGGTGGGCTGCCGTCTCTGGGGTTGCACAGAGTCGGACACGACTGACACGACTTAGCAGCAGCAGCAGGAGCAGCAGCCACTAAATAAAGGTCCCCATTCCTCCTGCACCTCCAGCCCCGGCAACCACTGTTTCGTCTTTGTCTTTCTGAATCTGCCTCTTTTGGGACCTCGTATAAGTGAGTCATATAGCATTCGCCCCTTTGTGTTTGCTTGTTTCTGCTAGTGTGTCTTCAAGTTTCAGCCATGTTCTGGCATCTGCCAGAATTCCATTTCCTTTTTAAAACATTTTTGATTGGAGTATAATTGACTTACAATGTTATGTTTTAGTTGCCAGTCTTTATTGAGAGATGAACACAGTGATGATGCTTAGAGTTTAACTGTGGTACCTAAGTGAAACGGTGGGAAGCACACCGACCTTTACACACCACTGTCAAGAAAGCTGTTTTTCCACAGCAAGAGTTGGGTACATTTGCAAGGACTAAATTCAACCCTGTTTTTCATTGTTATTAGTATATTATAGGAAAGCTGGATATGAGTTATTGCACCCTGACAATTCTCAGACATTCTCAATCAGGATCCAAAATGCCACGAAAGAGGCAGATGGTGGGAGACAGCCAGTTTGACAAAGGTGGCCCGAGGGGACCTACAGAACCCCTCTGAACAAGCGAAGACCTGAATCGTGAACCCATCTCCTCAAAGCTGCCTTTTCTCTTAAGTGGATAAAGCGTCTTCTAGAATAAACAGTAGCTGATAGAACGTCTCCAGGTAGAGGAAGTTACCTCTGATAGAAAGATCAGAATGACACATGATTAATAAAGATATAAGCAAGTGATTAATGCTTGAAACTGCTGGGTGACTGTATTTATTTCACCTGCGTGGTTGTACACTCACCTCTGGAAATGGGTTGGGGCCTCCAGGGCAGAGGAACAGTGAAGGGCTGAGGGTCTTCACACTGGACTGTGAGGGAGGGTTCACAGCCCTTGAAAGAGAAAGCACTCCAAGTCCTCGACGCGGAGACCAGGGGTGAGCGGAGGCCTTATCACCTCTCCCCCACTGCCACCCCATCCCTCCTCCATTCCCTCCTCTCCCTTCTATTCTGAGGCTCCAACGGCTCTGTGATGGTTATAGAGAGGACATTCAGCTTTATTTAACAACACTTCCCCGATTATAGCAAATGATTTTTCTGCAAAGGAGGAAAGAGGGATTCAGGGACGGCTGTATTGCCAGCTGCTCTTGGAATCCTGGGGTGAATAGTCAGATGGGTTCCTGGGGCCTTTGCTAAGCAGATATTCACCACTGGTCTTGCAGGATGGATGCACAAGGTCTTCTGAACTTTCTTGCCCATGAAATCCTTTTCCATGGACTACTTATTAATATCTCAGAATGCAGTATGGAAAACTCTCATTCAGTTTATCAATTCTCTTACCAAACCCTTTCTCCATGGATGAGGCACCAACAAGCATGACCCTTGGTCAGGTCTGAGGCTGTGACATCCTAAATCGGCAGAAACAAATTGGTGGCGCTTTACCCTTGCGACACTTCTCTTCCAGGATGAGCACTGAGCAAGGACTGCCATGATCTCCAAAATGCATCCGAAGTTCCTGTTTTGTGAAATGTTTTAAGAAAAAAGATGCTAATGATCCGGTAACTTCGAGAACTACTTCAAAGTTGACCTGCTGTCTCAGATGTCCAACCCATGTCATGGAGGTCCAGAAAAATAATAACAATTCTGGAAAAGCATTAAAGGAAGGAAGGTTTAAAACAACAAAGACATACTTGTCTTTAAACTAGAATTCCACAACCTAACGGGCATTGAATGGTTGTTGCTGCTATTGTTTTAAACTGCAGAAAAACCTCCCGCATGCTAGTTTTCTGGAACACACTTGGGAACGTGCTGACCTGCAGACGTCAGTTCAAAACTTCTCTAGGAACCATGGTTGTCTTAACTTCCTACCTTTCCAGCATTCAGGAGAGTGTGAAGCAAGAACAGGGAGGGGCCTTAATCAAAGACGCCCCTGGAATTCTTTATGAGAGTGAAACAAAGCCTGAGATAGGATTTAACTACCTGTACTTTAAACTGAGCTGCCCTTAATCTCTGCTTTGCAGCCCTTTCTTTCACACCTGGATGCCTTTCATGGAGGATGCTGGGAGCCTGGCTCAGACACGCCAGGTTACAACTGGGCTCGTTAACATTCGGGGTGTGAGAAGGCACTTGGTGCCCGTGTGGGTACTTCTGGGGTAGCTGTTCTAGTTACAACATAAATGCATCTGATCTGGGCACATCGCAGCAAGCTGACACAGCTGGGTAAGTAACAGCATCACTGCCGAGGGACTTTGAGTTTATTCACATATTTAGACTTTAAAAATGATTACGAAGTAGGCGGTAGTTAAGTAGGACAATTCCTTATCATTCCGTAGCAAACGATCTCACAGTTTGTCTCAAAAATTATTTCACTGGAAGCTAATGCACAAGGACTCCTTGTTTAACTAGATTTGTGCTGGTTTATGGAAAACAAACCAGACAAGTCTTTCTTCATCCTGAAATCTTTAAATCATTGCCTGCAAGAGCTATAAGGCTGTTCTCCTACCCACCCCCAACACTTTTCATTGGATGTTGTAATAATTGCAAATATCAAGACACTCTGTTCGTCGTGTGATTAAGTTTAACATACAACAATTGTAAGTTTTACCTATCTGATGGCTGAAATTCTTTTATCAAAATTTTTATTGATATTATCACCATCATCAGAACAAGCTGATATGGCAATGGCCCAGGAATTTCAAACGTATCCATGTAGATATTTTGTAACTAATAACCTATAAAATGAGCAGATTTTCTTTATTTTGAAAGCTAAAGGAATATAAAATAATTTATAATTTCCATTCATTTAATTTGTGCTCCCAGAAGAATTTTCAATTACCGAGAGAATAACTTTTACAAAAAGAACATCTGTGTAAATTGAGTATTTACCATCTATTAGGAATTTTGTGACTGTTATCTCTGATGCATACAAGGTCGGAAGGTTTACACGGTGAGGGAACTGAGCCATGAGTGGTGACCAGCAAGGAACGAAGCCAGGGTCACAGGCACCTCTGGTCCTTTCTGTAAGGTCGGGCAGCCACACAGCAAGTCTCTCCAGGGACAGAGTATCAGATGTACCTAAAAGAACTCTACTTAATGCACTGTAGTGTCCAAAATGGAAAGGAAATCCAAAAGGGAGGAGATATATATGTGTACCCTGCACCCCACACACACACGTATTCCCTGGTGGCTCAGATGGTAAAGATCTGCCTAAAATATAGCAAATCTGGGTTTGATCCCTGGGTGGGAAAGATCCCACGGATAAAAGAATGGCTACCCACTCCAGTATTCTTGCTTGAAGAATCCCATGGACAGAGGAGACTGGTGGGCTACAGTCCATGGGGTCGCAAAAAGTCAGGCATGATTGAGCAACTAACACACACACACACACACACACACACACACACACACACTGCTGTTTCATTTTGCTGTGCAGTAGAAGCTGACCCAACATTGTACAGCAACTAAACACCAATAAAAATTAATTAAAAAAAGAAAGAACCACAGTAACCACACCATAGTCAGAATGATATTATTATAATAAACAATAATATCATTAAGCTTAATGACAATATTTTACTCAATTACATAAAAAATACTCAGTTATCCTTATTTACAAAAAAAGCACAGAATTGCAGAGGGAGACTGTCATCTTGCCTCCATTTGCCAGTGCTCAGAAGCCCACCCGGGCCAAGCCGGAGAGCTGCCCTCAGCTCCTGGCGGAAGGTCGAGTGCGTCAGTATGGGCACCCCTCAGCAGCACTCCCCTCGAGCGTTTTCCTTCCGTTCAGCTAAGACACACTAGAGCACCGATCGCCACCAGCTCGCACCTGTCCCTCGGGTATTCTTCTGAAAGTTTCTAAGGATTGCAGAGAGACTGAATCCATTTCCCCCGAGCCCCCAGTCCTGCCTTCAAACCTGAGAGACTTTCCGTATCCTCAGGGCTTTCTCTTGTCAAACCCTAGTTATTGGTTTTAATACATACTCATCATCACTAGTGATACAAACAAGTAGAAAGAAGTCATGTTTGAAGGGTAAGTATCTTTCCTCTTCTACACAAGATGGTGGATTTATTTCTTAATGTATTTCTTTTCCTCTTCTGGATCCGTCTCAGAGGTTAACCTATTAAATCGGCTGGTAGCTCTCCTCAGCACGGTATGATCGAGAGGTTATGTAAACCCAACAGCACACACAGAGTTACTGTGGTGTCACTTAGCTTTTCAGATAAAGATCACACCAAACCCACTACACTGAAACTGAGTTTTCTCACTTCATACAGCAACCCGGGCATTCTCCCAGCCAAGAGCTATACACATCATTCTTGCTAATGGTGCAATAATATTTCTATCAGTCCTGGATTTTTCTTGCTGATACACACATACAATATTCTTGTTCAGGTATTCTTACATTTTATTGCTTTTTACATTTCTGTATCTTATTTTACCAGCAACACAAAGACTGTTAGAAAAGAGTACACACATCTTTGTTGAATAAATGACTCCCTAACAGGCTGTAGCAATTCAAATTCCTAGCAATAATTTATGAAAATGACTATTTTCAAGCACTCTCATCCATACTAGCCATGTTGCATTTTAACAGTTTTGCTATTTTGGGGGAGTTTTTAAAAAAACTTTATTATTACTATCTTAATCTGCATTTTTCTGATAATGGGATTCAGCTTCTTTTCACATGTGTACTGGCCACTTGGATTATGTTTACTATGCTCGATGCTCCACTGAGTGTTTTTTGGTTGTCTTTTTCTTTGCAGTTTGTAAAATACTGGTGATATACACTCTTTGCTGTTTGTGTATTTTGCAAATATTATTTTCCAGGACATTGTTTGTCTCTGATTATTTATGTTATTTTTTTTACCATATTTTAAAGATGATCAGGTGGCATCACTGGCTTGATGGACATGAGTTTGAGCAAGCTCTGGGAGTTGGTGATGGATAGGAAAGCCTGGCGTGTTGCACTCCATGGGGTCACAAAGAGTCAGACACGACTGAGCAACTAAACTGAACTGAAAGACGGTCAAATAGATCTGCCTTTAATTTATGGCTCTTTGGTTGTCAATAGCACAAATATCTCCCAAACACTCGTCAAAATTTCTGTATGTTTTTGAAGATTTTGTTTGAATACAGTATAAGTAGATATTTAGCTTTGTTTTCTTCTAAATGAACAACTTATTATGTCAACACTATTTATTAAATACCCTCGTGTCACCATCCTGAACTGAAATAGCTCTGAAACTGTCTGTGCCTTACACCTGGCCTGTCAAACAATTCTGTTCAGTTCAGAATAAAATTTTCTTCTGATTAAAAGTACATCATATGTGTATATTCTTTGGGAAGAATTAGTATTTTTAAGATTTTAAGTTTTCCTACCCAAGGAAATGATATTTGTGGCTAGTACCTGCCAGTCCTGTTTTATGTTCTTTAATAGGATTTATAGTATGGATCTTTTATCTTTCTTGTTAAACATATTCCTAGGTATTACACAGTTGTCATTAGATAGGAAAAATAGAATAATCTGTTCTCATTTTCATTTCTAATTATGGAAAGTATAGAAGAAAACTATGGCTTTGTATATTTATTTTATATCCAGCCACTTACCAAATTTTATTGTATGGTCTAGCAATTTGCTTTATTTTCTTTTTTCTGGGCCAATTTATTTTTAGTGAGGTATAATTGATGTATGATATTATGTTCGGTACAGGTGTAAGCATAACGATTCACAATTTTTTAAAGATTATACTCCATTTATGGTTATGAAATATTGGGTATGGTCTCTGTGTTGCACAATATGTCCTCGTGGGTTGTATGTTTTATGCATGACAGCATGCAGCTCATTAGTCCCTTGTATGTTTTATGCATGACAGCGTGCAGCTCATTAGTCCCTTGTATGTTTATACATGACAGCGTGCAGCTCGTTAGTCTCTTGTATGTTTTATACATGACAGCGTGCAGCTCGTTAGTCCCTTGTATGTTTTATACATGACAGCGTGCAGCTCGTTAGTCCCTTGTATGTTTATACATGACAGCGTACAGCTCGTTAGTCCCTTGTATGGTTTATACATGACAGCGTGCAGCTCGTTAGTCCCTTGTATGGTTTATACATGACAGCGTGCAGCTCGTTAGTCCCTTGTATGTTTATACATGACAGCCTGCAGCTCCTTAGTCCCTTGTATGTTTTATACATGACAGCGTGCAGCTCGTTAGTCCCTTGTATGTTTTATGCATGACAGCGTGCAGCTCGTTAGTCCCTTGTATGTTTTATAAATGACAGCGTGCAGCTCGTTAGTCCCTTGTATGTTTATACATGACAGCGCGCAGCTCGTTAGTCCTGCGCCCTTATGCGGCTCCTCCTCTGATTCTCTCTCCCTGCTGGTAACTACTAGTCTGTTCTCTATGCCTGTGCGTCTGAGTCATTTTTGTTGTAGCCACTAGCTTGTTTCATTTCTTAGATTCCGCATCTAAGTGATGCCATGCAGTATTTGTCTCTCTCTGCCAGACTTACTGCACTTAGTCTAACGCCCTGCAAGTCCACCTGTGTTGCTGCAAATGGCAGAAGCCCCTTCTTCTTACGGCTGAGTGTCCCGTTGTGTGCGTGGGCCACATCTTCTTTATGCATTCATCTGTTAGTGAGCACTTAGGCTGCTCCTGTATCTCGGCAATTGTGAATGATGCGGCTATGAATCTTTTCAAATTAGTGTTTCGTTTTATTTTTGGTACACACCCAGGAATAGAATTGCTGTGTCATATGGTAACTCCAATTCTAGATTTTTGAGGAACGTCCATACTGTTCTCCACAGTGACTGCACCAATTTATATTCCCACCAACAATGTTTGAGATTACCTTTTTCTCCATTCTAGAATTTTTAATTAGTTTTTGCTTTTCTCAATATAAAATGTCATCCACAACTAGAATGAATGTGTTTCCTGTTCTCCAGTACACAAGCTAATTGTCTGAGATTTCTTGGGATATTATCTAGATTCTGTAAAATACTTTTGTGTAATTGTGATTTTTTTTTTGAACACTATCCCCCAGACATCTCCATCTTGCACTCTCCTTGAAAGCCTGTATGTGATCCATCACGAAGCTTCCAACTCTCCTGAACATTCCCATAATCTTTCCCGTCCTGAACATTTCCGTAATCTTTCCCGTCTTCTTCTTCTGCTGCCACAGTCTCAGGTCCTAGTTTCATCATGTTGATCGTTTTATTAGAATATTTTTATCATTGTCCTCTTTGACTCTGAGATCTCTCAGAGGTGTATTTCTCCACCAAAATTTAGCAAGGACCCTCCTTTCATTAAAGCATTCAGTGGGCTCTCATTGCCCACAGGATAGAGATGAGGCTTCTTCTCTCAGGGCCCTTCACAGCCTGGCATTTGTCCATTTATTGGCCGTTATCCATGCTGACACATCCCCATGGACATGGTCTCTGCCAAGCATAGGAGCACTTCCCACCTGCCTGACATTTCCTTCCAATGTGTCTCCGTTTTAAACTCTGGATAAGTGCTTGTGCATTGTTACATTGACTTCTTTATTGCAGGCATGTGACTTCTTGATTAGTGTTAGACTTTCAGAAACTGGTATGAAACCTTGATTTCAAGTTGATTGTTGGGATGGTTTGTAACACATAGGACGCCGATGTCTCTGACCCACCTCTGGAAGATGCTTTTAATCCTATGCAGTGAATTACTTGATTCAGGTTCGAGGAGGCTGAAGAAGCCGACCAACTGAAAAGGGTATATCGCAGCATAAATAATTGTGGACTTTGTGACAAAGTAGTAAATTAAATTGATCTTTTCAAACTAGTTGTTTTTTTTTCCTAAAGGAGATATAAATGGAACAGCTCTAGATAGAATGGGCCTAGTGCAGTTAAGACCAGAGATATGAACAAACAGACACAAGCTTACCTTTCAGCGTTTAAGGATTATTCCCCCAGAAACAGGACTTCCAGGTGGTGCAGTGGTAAAGAATATGCCTCTTGATGAAAGAGATGCTGGAGACTCAGATTTGATTCCTGGGTTGGGAAGATACTCTGGAGGAGGAAATGGCAACCCACTCCAGTATTCTTGTCTGGCAAACCCCATGGACAGAGAAGCCTGGAAGGCGACAGTCCTTGGGGTCACAGAGCCAGACATGACCAAGCACACACTCGCACACATCCAGACACAGCAGAACATGTTGCCAGGATGAAGTTTCATGAACTCAGATTTCTGTTTCCGTCTCACTTACACAAGGCAAACCTCGTTCTTCATTTCACTTTATTGCCCTTCACAGACATGGCATATTTTAAAAAATTGAAGGTCTGTGGCAACCCTGAGCCAAGAAAGTCTTTTGGCACCATTTTTTTTCCCCAAAAGCATTTGCTCACTTTGTGAGCAAGGTGTGACTCTGTGTCACATTTTGGTAATTCTTGCAATATTTCAAACTTTTTTGTTATCATCATTTGTGTTATGGTGACTGTGATCAGTGATGGTTAATGTTTTTTAGCAATAAAATATTTTAAATGAAGATAAATACTTTTTTAGGCTTTATAATGCTACTGCACACTTAATAGATTCCAGTAGAGCATAAACATAACTTTCACATGCACTAGAAACCGCAACACGCGTGTGACCCGCTTCGCTGCGGTGTTTGCTTTGTTGCCATGGTCCGGAACCAAGTTGACCATGCCTCTGTGGTGCCCTGTGTGCTTCTGAGAGCTTCTCGCCTTCCCCAGCATATTGAGACGCATGTCCTATTCCTCTTCAGCTCTCTCATTCCAAGGAGGAGAAGGAGGAAGAAAAACCTAGTCTCCGGCCAGCCTGCGAAGCGGCTACTGTCCGTACTATGCTGTTCCACTCTCCTTTCATCCATCTTACACTTCTTCCAGTCTCCTGATACTCTGTTTTCTCCAGAATTTGTAATATTTTCATATGATTTTGACTCTATTTTGAGACAGTTATAGAAGCTTGACTTAAAGTCCTTATCATTCAGTTTTTCATACATAAACCCTCTACAGGGATTCAAGTTCAGGGATGTCTTCCAGGAATCGATTCACAGGGACAGGGAGAGTAAAGATACTACAAACATGAAATTATCTTTATTCTTGAGAAGGAGCCACCAAGAATCAGCCTAGTGTCTCCCTCCTAGATTAAAACTGTGTAGGTTGTTAATGATCACCTACTGTGGTTATGGACTTCCACAGTCACAGAAAAGTCATGGGTCCCTGGAGAGCGGTGTTGCTTCTTCTTCAGTAGCTGTAAATCTGGATCCTTTAGCAGCCACTGACTTGAAATCAGCTTGCAAGAACTTCTTCTGCTGGTTTTTCCTCCCTCTCCCTTTCTCTCTTGTTTTCTTTTTCGATGTTCCTATGTTTATTTCTCAGAAAAAACTCATCTTGGGCAGATTCTGAAGCACAGTCAAGAATGGAGAGAGAACTCATGTCAGGAAAGCAGAAGAACTGAGCCATGCCTCTGCATCCACGGTGTGGCCCCAGCCTCTGCATGGAAAGTGGTTACGAAACCTTCTCTAGCAAGACTCGGTCATCTGGCCCCAGTGCAGTGAGCTGCGGTTCACCAGAAAGTGAAAGTGTTAGTCACTAAGTCGTGTCCAGCTCTTTGCAACCAGGCTCCTCTGTCTATGGGATTCTCCAGGCGAGAATACTAGAGTGGGTAGCCATTCCCTTCTTCAAGGGATCTTCCCAACCCAGGGATCGAACCTGGGTCTCCTGCACTGCAGGCAGATTCTTTACCATGTGAGCCACAGGGGAAGCCCAATCCCACTCTCTGAAGTATTATACTTTATTTTTTAATTTTATGGCCTCAGTGTTCCCTGAATCTCCGTCTGAAGGGGAAGCCAACCCCAGCTGAGACATGCTCCACCCCTCACCCTAACTGTGGTCGGATCCCCAGTGTTTTCAATCAGCTCAGCTTGGAAAGCTGCCCCGACACACAGTTGGAGGACTTCCTGTCCTGATGTGAAGCTGAGATCTTTGGTTAAGTGTGGATCTTTTTTGTATTAATTTGATCTGATAAACTGCTGCATTATGATATCATTTCTCATACCCTGGTGTCTCCCTTCATTTTGTACCTGTGGTTAGCATAGAACTGGTCCGAACCCTAGTCCGAGTCCTCAGCTTAACAAAGAATCCTAGGAAACATGAAGAGTGTTCACCAAATTGTCTGAGGGCTGCAAACATTTTAAAAGGAAGTTAGTTTTTACTTTCTATGCTTTGTGATTATCCACAAAAATTAAAAATATCTTTATTTTACATGAGAGAAGAGAACAGAAAAGAAAAAAAGAGCTGAATAATTTTGCTAGATTATTCCAAACCCAGGCAAATTTTTTAAATGAACAATAAATTTACTGAACAAGTATATTGTCAGGTGTGGCTGGAAAATGAAACTCAAGCTGTGGCCTTTTAAGCCTTTCATCAGATGTTTGGTCGCTCATGGAGAGGGCATTCAGAAGCCAGATTCGACGGTCCATGACAGGGGCGCCTCCTTCTCTTCTGGAAAACAGATTATCCAAAGAACACGGTTGGCATCTCAGGACCAGAGCTCACGTGAGCGTCTCTCTGATCAGGAAGTGCTTTCCTGAAAATACACTTTCAGTTCCATTCTACAAATGTCCAGAAAAAATATGTTTTAAAGCTTTTTTTATAGAAAAAATTGTTCTCTCGCCTTTTGTCAACTAAAACTTTTAAGCCATGGACTTTTCGCAGGAGCAAGGCCCTAGTAAGTGTCTCATACAAATCCGTAAAATTGGTAGATGAGGAAACTGAGGCTACAAGGAAAAAAAGGTGAATTTTGTTGATTGGATTTCCTTAATCTCACTGAGGGATCCTTATTTATTCTCAGAGAGGCTGAATGTCCGGGATTTTGTGCCTTTAGTAACTAAACCCTACAGGCTTGAAGCTAACACACTTTTTTCTTTGGAAATAATTTGTCCCTTACTTGAAAATTCGCGATGCTGGTTCTGCTCCACCATCTGTGGAGGGAACACCCTCAGATTCAGTCTTTCACCGCCTTGCCTGGTCCACGGTCTCCCCAGTTAGTAACTGACTCCAGAACATTTAGAAACCAAACGAAGACTGGATTTTGCCATGTTTGCGTCATTAGCCCACTGAAGCGCTGGGCAACGCACCGCAGGAAAACATCTATAAACGAAAAGTGGAGCAAATCCAGCTCATTATCAGTCATTTAAATTTGGTCTCTTTCTAGAAATATAACCACAGAGATTTTTTAAAAGTTAATGGAGTAGACACAGAAAAAAAGATTTCATAGGTCAGGCACCTTGGGATCCAATGTTCCTATTACTTAATTTTTCCATTCCCTAGTGTTCTTTTTTGTGACTTGCTTGTTGTTGGATATCTTTCAGGATTATTTTTTCTTTCATTTTTCTGAAGTTTTACTGAAATACAGTTAATTTACAATGTTTTATTAGTCTCGGATATACAGTAAAGTGATTCAGTTATACACACACATATATAAATGTATATAGTCTTTTTTTACAAGAATTCTCAGAATTCTTATTTTGAACATTTCAGAGTTCCTTTCACACCCGTGTAAGGGTGTGTGTGTGTCTGTATATAAAATATTTAATGCACATTTTGCATAGATATCTATTAATGTAAAATATCCTTCTATAAATCTTCAAAGTTAAAGTGTAGGAAATGCTGTGAAAGCATGCATAGCTAGCTCCTTCATCTAGAATCGCATAGGGCCACACAGACTGTGAGCTCCGGGAAGTTAGAATTTCTGCCTCTCTCACTCAGACTTTTTCTACAGAATCTTAGTGCTGTGGCACAGGGAAGCCACTTAGTAAACATTTAATGATGAATGGTTAGATGTAAAGAGAAATACATGAATGCTGCCAAATTTCTTATCTTTGCCCTTTCGTGGGAGAGCTTTAGTATTTATAAGCATAACGGTTAGTGTAGATGGAGAATATGTTGTCATTTTATGTACGGTCATTCATGGAATTTAAAAGGCAGACAATGTTTAATTAGCTAGAGTGATGTCAATAAAGAACAATAAAAATATAATCCCTGTAAGAATTTTTTTTGGAAACAGTGGGTGCCATCAGACACTTTTCCATACACTGATCGTTGTCATTTCTCTATGATTTATGTCTGTAAAGCTATCTAAATATCAGAAATGTGAATAATTGCTTTTTTACTTATCTGTCTTTTGGAGTTCTGGAAGGATACTTTAAGGATGTTGGAAGGAGAGTACAAAATGGAAAAGAAAATAATGCTAAGTGCTGTTTCTAATTTCATTGGTGCAACCAGAGGAAGGCTTGGCCCAGTGGACGTGCCTGTATAGCCCAGAACTTCAGCAGCCACCCTGAGGTCCTCAGCCATGCAGACGTGCATTTACACAGACTCAGACTTAAGGCTCATTGGAAAAGACCCCGATGCTGGGAAAGATTAAGGGCAGGAGAAGGGGGCGACAGAGGATGAGATGATTGGCTGGCATCACCAACTCAGTGGACATGAGTTTGAGCAAACTCTGGGAGATGGGGAAGTACAGGGAAGCCTGACGTGCTACAGTCCACAGGATCGCAAAGAGCTGGATACAGCTTAGCGACCAAGCAACAACAACAGATTTAAGGAGGTGCCAACATCCTCAGTCACCAGGATAATTCATATTTCACTGTAATATTAAAAAGAAAATAAAACCGCTGCCAAAAAATTCATAATAAATGAAATATCATAGCTTTAAATAAAGACCAGATCAGTAAAAGGTCATTAAAGCCTCTGATTGTCTAGCCAGCATTGAAGAATAAAAGCAAATTGATGAGAAGCACAGGGTAATTTGACCAGGGTCAGAGTGAGGGGTGGGGTATCCCGAGTTAGACCTCTTCTCTGGATTGGACTTCCTAACTCTAAGTCTCTCCTGGGAGAATAAATTCCTATCTAATCAAAATTTTCCCATCCAAAATCTTCTCATCTCAGGCATACTTTTACTAAAAAATGATGTACATAATATTTGCAAGTTTCATGTAGTACCATTTAAAAATACCTACCATCTGTGGGAACCAGCCCTTTTAAGTATTTAAATACTTTGGTTTTTTTAAAAAAAACTGTGGTCTGCCTAATACTTATTTATACTATACAATGAAAATATTAATTTTGGTCCTACAGAATAACTCCATAATTAGCACAACCCATCATTATGTGACTTCTGATCAGCCAGGAGTCTAATTAAGCAACTTGAAATATAAGAGCTACATATAGTAAAACTTGCAGAAAACCTGGCCTGTCAGTCATGGCGTCTTATCCCGAACATGGGTGTTAAAATAGCAGTGTTCTTTCCAGTAGATAATGAATCCTTGTGATGGTCACTGCACCGCCTTGGAGGGTAATTTCTCTCCAGCCCCAGGAGGTGGGCTCAGATACATAGACGCTGTGTGGTGTGTTTGACACAGAGGCTCAGGCACGCTGCCCAGGGGAGGGGGCTCGTGTATTTGTTGCTAAGATTCAGGGCACTAGTGTATTTAAGATCCTTGGTTTCTTATAAATGTCAGATGAAATAAAGCCTAGTGAAAATGTCCGTGTGTGTGTGTGTGTGTGTGTGTCTGTATGCCCAGCATGTTTCCAAATTCTTCTGGAACTTTCTGCACACTCTCTGTGGGCCTTCGGCGTCTTCACTGCTGACAGCCCAGTGGTCCTGGCTCCCTGATTCCAGGGGTGCTTCCTGGCACCTCCATATCCTCAGGGCTGCCTTATGGGGGGGCCTCCCCTGCAAAAGCCCCTTGCTTGGAAGCCGGGTCCTCCTCAGGGAGACCCGAGGCAACCCTGCAAGGTTGGCCCAGCCACCCCAGGAGCCTGCTCCTGGTACACAAGTTTGGGGGCCCGCCTGTAAGCCATTCCCTGCAGCGATTTCAGGTCAGGACTCAGGGCATTAGGCAAATTACATCCCAAGGGGAAGCTGCAAAGAGAAAGACACAACCTCAATCCTCCCCATAACTTAGGTCTTAAAAAGAAAAAAAGAAAAAAAAAAAAGACTTGATCCAAACATCCATGTCTGCAGAAACCCCTTTTTTGTTAAGTCTCCAGCCTCATCATTGAACTTACAGATGAATGTGGTTCCAGGCATCAAATGAGCCACCAGCCTCTCAAGTCGGCTGGGTCATGAGTGTCTTCTGACTAAGGGCAGCCCCAGTGCCTGGCACCCTGCACGTGTTCTCCTGGCCCCTGGGGGGTCCCTCCCTGGACTCTGCACAGCAGAGCAGTGACCCGGGGGCAGCGGAGGCCAGTCCCCGCCCTGGAGGCCTCACATCCCTGCAGAGCGGAAGGCTGGCCCTGGGAGCACCTACATTCTGTCTGTGCTGCCCTGCCCTGCTGCCGCTGAGCACCCCCAAACTCCAGGTGAGTCTCCCTGGGGCTCTGAGCCCATGCGCTCTGTCCCAAGGATGCTGAGGGGTGAGGGGTGACCACTGAAGGGTCTGCTAGGCAGCTGCTCACCCAGTGATCTCTCTGAGCACCGGGCTTGATAGCTGGAGCCTACCTGTGCATGCAGCCTCATGGGGAACCCCACCTGTGCACCAGGCCTGATGGAGGGACGGTGCCCATTCTTGGTGGACCTTGCTTATGGGGTTTCCAGGTACCTGGTGCTCCTCTGCAGAGAAGTGCCAGGGGCTTGGTGGGCATGCGAGTTGAGGGGCCAGCTGGGCAAGCCTCCTGTTGTTGCTACAGCAAATGACCACAAACTGGGCAGCTTGAAGCCACACTTACTCCCTCGCAGTGGTCAGGCATCAGGTGCTGGCACTGCCGAGCTCCCCAGAAGCCCTGGGGAGGGTCCCTCGTTGTCTCCTCCAGCTTCCCATGGGCAGCGGACCTGTGTTTCCCAGCCTTGCCTCTGGGTGCCTCTGGTTTCTCCCCATGTCTTCCTGTGGCTGTACTTCTGGTCTGGTCTGCATGGTCCCACCTTCTTACAAGGACAATAGTCACTGGTTTGGGGCCCATCTTCCCCAGTATGACTTCATCTTAATTTATTACCTCTGCAAAGACCCCACCTCCAAGTAAGGCAAGATTCGGAAGTTCTGTGTGGACATGAATTTTAGGAGAGAGCACTTCACCTGGTATACTGCCTTGGAGATAAAGAGTAAGTGTGCAGTGTGCTTTAAACAAGATGGATCGTATATTCCCTGGTAGAAAATGTGACAACACTACAGAACTTATAGGCATTGGCCACTGCATTGAGCTTTTAAATATTTACTTGGGTTTTGAATTTTGTTTCCTTTACTGTTTTACTATAATTTTTTGTAAGTCTGTGTCTGCATATCAAAGTAAAATATTTTGATGTGCAAATATTAGTCATGTATCATGATTCGTTTTCTTTCTTTTCTCTTTCCTCTCTTCTCCCTCCCTCCCTTCCTTCCATCTTTTTTCTTTCTTTCTTCTTTATTTTCTATTTTTTTTAAAAGACAACATTCCTGTAAGCTTTGAGGTTAGCAGATTCAGAGAGAAAGAGGAAAGGGGTCGAACTGGGGGATAAAGGCTTAAAGAACTCTGCTTTTCCAGTGCACAGGCTTTCGTCAAAGATCTGCTTGCTCTCCTCAGAATCTCGAAGACCCAAATAGAATCCCATTACTTTGACAAAGCAAAGTGGGCTTTCTGGACACTTCTATTCTCAGGCTCTGACACAGATCAGAAGGAAATCAGGTGAAGAAAGAACCCTAACCCAACCCGCCTCCTCTGTCCCCAAGCCCTCCCCCAGGCTCTGGAGTTCTTTCGAAGGATTTGCAGAATCACTGCATTTTAGTTAAATACTGAGATTCCTCCACTGAAATTCTACAGCTCACCTACTGTGTGCACAGAGCAGGTGGCTCCTAGCAAGTGCCTCCGGAGCAGGTGTCGGGATATGAACACACAGACAGCGGGTCAGACACGTCAGCTCTGGGACTCAGGTCAGCCCTCCTCCCCCGAGGCAGGTCCAGGTGTGCAAGGCCTCCAGTTTGGGGCAGTCTGGGGAAGCCCACCCCTGAGTCACCCTTCCCTGGCCCTTTGGGCTCAGACACGCTGTGGCAACATGCTCCTGGGGGGTCCTGGCCTCCTGACTCTGGCGCCAAGCCCAGAGCCTCCTGCGTGCCCGGCTCCACCATCCCAGCCACACAGCACCGTCCGAAGGCCTTGGAAGAAATGGTCCAGGAGAGGGGGCCCAGAGCAGGCACAAAGCCCGGCCTGGTTCCTCCCCTCACCTCCCAGGAGAACAAGGCTGGGGCGGCAGCCTTTGTCCAAAGCCAGGCTGATGGGTGGAGAGAGTCCTGGGCAGAGTGAGAGTAAAGGGACCCTTAATCCCAAGCACAGCGTGGGGAGGGCCCAGGATGGGGACTGACACCCGGTCCGGGCTGGGGCCCAGGTCTCGGAGCTGTCAGGAGGAAGGTCAGAGGACAGGTGAGGGGTGCAGGCCATGTTGGGGTGAGGGTGTAGCGGAGGACAGTCAGGGAGCCCCGTGCCCAGGAGTGCTGTGACCCCGGGTGGCGTGTGGCCACCGCCTCCGTCCTCTGAGAGCAAACAAAGTGGGCTCGGGCCCTGCTGCATCTCTAGACACTGTGCTGCAGACAGGACAGGCCCACGGGGTCTTCCCGGGTCCACCTGGCTCCGTCGTGCATCCCAAGTCCTCTGCAAGAACGAGGATTGGAATCAGCGGCCTACTGTGTGGGCGAGCTCCTGTCTTCTGACCCAAGACTCACCAGGGAAAGAAATCAGCAGGTTCCTCCCACCCAGAGCCTGCCCTCTGCCCTCTGCCCCTCGGAGCCCCCTCCCGACCCAACGCCCCCTCTTCCTTCTGTCCTTGTGCTTCTCCTCCTTCCCTGGAGGATGTGCATCCAGGATCCACTGGGCACTGGCCTTGCTCTAACCACAGTGGAGCTGCTGTTGTATTGGCCACATTCACTCTCTTATTCTGTGTCCCCCAGGAAGTGAGGTCCCTGCACCCAATCAAACGCCCCACATGTCAGTCCAGCTGGAGGCTGGACAGCGCACCCTGCCAGATGCAGCTGCCGGCGTGGACAGACCCGTGTGCAGCACATCACACATGCGTGTTCCAGAACGTGTGACCACTGGGGCTGCCGTCTCCTAGAGACACTGGAGGGACATGCCCTGGGGCGTCCTTTCCAGACCCCAGGGGCCGCTCGTGATGTCACCACATGTCAGCTCAGATGGACCACGAGGCGCCTGGATGTTTGGTTCTGTGTTGCTCTGGGTGTGACTGTTTCTGGATGAGGTTAGCGTCTGAGAAAATCTATCACCCTCGGCCCTGAGGGTGGCGTGTGTGCTCAGTCGTGTCTGACTGTGGCCCCATGGATTGCAGTTCTCCTGTCCACCGGATTCTCCGAACGAGAACACTGCAGTGGGTTGCCGTTTCCTTCTCCAGGGGATCTTCCCCACCCAGGGATCGAGCCCAGGCCTCTTGAGTATCCTGCACTGGCAGGAGGGTTCTTGACCACTAAGCCACCTGGGAAGCCCCATGGTGAGGGTGGGCCACACCCAACCTGCCGGGACCCTGACTTGAACAAATGGCTGAGTGAGGGAGGTGTTTCTGCCTGACCGTCTTCTAGCTGGGACACTGGTCTCCAACGGCGGACCTGCACTCAGGCCGGGGTGGGCACCACGGACTCTTCTGCTCTC
>NW_011494949.1:1863813-1880743 GCF_000754665.1 Bison bison bison
CCCTCTCTCTGTCTCCCCCTGCCCCCGTGTATATATCTATAAAGTCTCTTATTACCTCCCCAGAGAACCCTGACTAATATGCTCAAGATGCCAGGAATAGTCATCCCCATTTATCATCTCGGCACAATGGATCTTTTTCCTCTTGGTCTGTATTTTAAGTCATTTTATAAATAATTTACAATGACAAGAATTTTAGCATTGCAAACCTGCATTTTTAAAGAAACTTTTAATTTTATACTGGAGTATGAAAGTGAAAGTGGAAATCGCTTGGCTGTCTCCGACTCTGCCACCCTGTGGACTGTAGCCCACCAGCCTCCTCTGTCCCTGGGCTTCTCCGGGAAGAGTACTGGAGTAGAGCTGATTAACAGTGCTGGGCTAGTTTCACATGTACAGCAAAGTGACCCCATTATACATAAACATGTATGCCTTCTTTTTCCAATTCTCTTCTGTTTGGTTGTCACGTAACATCGAGCAGAGTTCCCTGTGCTCTAGGGCAGGCAAGCCCACACTTCAGTTTCGCGTAATCCAGTGTGCCGGTCTACATGTGTGACATGGATTTGTCCTCCGAACACACCATCAGCTCACGAAGCTACCTGTCTGAACCTGGAACAAAGCTTTCCTGCAGAGACTGATGAAATATTCTCATCATTTCTCTGAGAGTTCTAGATTATCACGGCTTTCTTTGAGTTCTTTTTGAGTTTGCACCATTCAAACACAATACTTAAGGAAGTTTTTGAAATTTTGGACACCTCATAATTTCTTGAAGAGAGAAAGTGGCCATCTTCTTTGCTCCATAGTTTCAAACAATTTTCATTTTTAGTTTTATAATCCTTAATTGAAAGAATAAATCTAATGATTTTTTTTCAGTTTTACATCATCTGTTTTCTTCCAATCATTTTATATACATGCATACCTACTATTTGTCCACTTAAGAACCATATTAAGTACACTTTCATGCAAAAACATCAGTATCATAAAAGTTGAAAGGTTACCATCACCTTCCAGGGTCTTGCCCCAGTCGCTGCCTGATGTAACCCTACTGTTGGGTGACCCCCGGGTGACAGCACCATGTCTCCCTTTTGTCTGTAGGATGCGTTGTTCACTCATAGATTCTCAAGTTTGAGAAAACACATTAGGTCCTATGCACATACTGTGAGATTTCAGAGAGCTGATATCTATGTATTAACCTTCCGAGTTGCCTAATCATGGTGAGACATCTTTCACTTTCATCTCTTTTCTTCCTCCCTTTTTGGGCAGAATCTGAAAACTTCTGAACTCTTAAATATTTTCAATAAAACTAAAACAAAGTACAAAGTTGTCAGGTCAGTTTTACGTCTTCTGGAAAGACAATGAAATATTTTGAACACCACACACACACACAGAAAAAACAAAGGATGATGACATAATAGCAGTTTATTTCATTACTTTTTATCCTTCTAGGTGATTCCATCATTATATTTATCATTTTAGTTTTTTAAAGGACAGTTTGAAAGAATGTACAATGAATAAAAAATTGCTAGTGTTAAAATGGTGAAATGTTTCAAAATATAGAAAAAAAAAGTCAGTGAGATCCCTATTTTTATTTTAGAGTTTATAAAAGGATCCAAGGGACCCAAATGGTAATTGAAGGTAAAGTAAATTCTATTTTATGAAAACAACATTATGTGTGTTTGTGTGTGTGCTCCTCCAGTGGCTCGGCAGGTAAAGAATCCACTCTCCAATTCAGAAGATGCAGGACATTCAGGTTCGATCCCTGGGTCGGGAAGATACCCTGGAATAGAAAATGGCTCCAGTATTCTTGCCTGGGAAATGCCATGGACAGAGGAGCCTGGTGGGCTACAGTCCATGGAGCCGCAAAGTGTAGGACACAACTGAGCGACTGAGTATGTATTTTAGCATAAATCATATTTTAAATTCATACATTTCTCTTTGCCCTTTGAAAAATCTCTAATGAGAATTATGAAATATCAATCCAAACAAATAGAACTGCTCAAAAAAACTCCAAACTCAAAGCACATATTCTGACCCTGATGGCACACTCAGTTCAAAGCCTCACTTTCTGAGTTGCTTTCTTGAAGACAAATCATGATGTTTCCAGGTGAATCTTATCACCTGGAAATTTGACAGTCACTTAAAGCAAGAGGACTGTTAACTACGAGATGATGACAGATAGGCCCTACCCTACACCCCTGGGAATTGCACTCCTAACACGACGCGCTGTGTACCAGTCACGAGCTGCGTGAGAGGTTCTGTCTCGGTCCAAGCCCTCCCTTGGCCGAAGTTTGTCACATGTATGAGGGATTTCCTGAGGTTGGGTCTCGACTTTGCCTGAGCTCCAAGTCCGTCCTGGGCGGCGACATCCCAGAGGAGAGCTGAAGCGAAGGCCAGAGACATCTAATGGCTTAGGACAGATTTGTTTGCATTTTGCATATAATCTAAACCAAAATAGCTCCTTGGCTTGAATCTCAGAGATTACGCAGACAGTGCTAGCCGTTTCTCCAGAGCCAACCTGCGGCCAGGTTTTGCTGGCTGGCTTCTCACCGTGCCATCTGCGTATCAGTCACTAAGTCGTGTCCAGCTCTCTGCAACCCTATGGACCATAACACGTCAGGCTCCTCTGTCCACAGGGTTCTCCAGGCAAGAACACTGGAGTGGGTTGCCACTCCCTTCTCCAGGGATCTTCCCAACCCAGGGATTGAACCCGGGTCTCCTGTACTGCAGACAGATCTTTACCACCTGAGCCACCAGAGAAGCCCTCATAGATTCCTTGTCTGGCTAATTCTTGAATCAAAGGTGAGAAATCGGAAAAAAAACTAAATTCTGAGACAAAAGCAAACAAAAAACCTTCCTTTCGATTTCTAAACAAGTGAAGCTAGAGAAACAAAAAGATGTTCTGCTGATGAAAACTCCTGGCTTCGTGTCCCTCAGAGCCCAGGAGGGATGCTCAGGTGAAGCTGAGCCTGGCCGGCAGGATGTTTGGGACACGGAGCCAGACAGCACAGCGCCTGCATTTCCAGCCTGGACGGTCCCCAGGGTCGCGAGGAGGGCCAAGCCAAGAGGTGGCATTCAGCCTCGTGGGGCTGGTACCTGCCTCCAGACTGCAGGTACACACACTTGCTCTAACGTGACGAAGGCATCATGGCTGTTTTATACGTAAGTGGTCTGGACAGCTTGACCTGGGTGTGCCAGTGAGACGTCCTGGACATTCTCCGTTTTGTTACCAAAGAGCTTTGGATTCTGACCTGCCCTGTGGTCGGTGATGCCTCTGGGATACCTACTCCTAGAGAGAGTTCATTTGCCTGAATTGCTTTTTTGAAGCAAAGAGGGAAGACAAAATAAAGGAGCTAACATGATGCTTTTCAAAATGAGTTTAAGTGATCTTCTTTCAGAGATGTGTGCTTGCCCACGTAATGTCAGGCTTATTAAGACCATCTTGCCAAATGTCCCACCTTTGGAGATTAGTATTCCTGGAACAGATCACTCTAGTGTCAGTGCAACAGATTTCCTGGCAACGCAACCCTGCTGAAGGGTGAGCATCATTATTCTTTAGGGCGAGATGCAAAGAAGAATGAGCCCCGATCCAGGAACAGCCATGGCTGGGTTTCAAATACACTTGTACTAATGGTCCTTGCAGCAGCGGTCCTGTGCGTTACAGATTACCCCAAACACCCGGGCAATACTTACACTGGAATAAATATCGGCTTTATGTAGAATACAAGTGTGCTAACACTTTGGGCAATTAAAAAGAAAACATGTATGGCTTCTTGAAACAAAAAGAAGGGATTTTTTTTTTCTTTACAGCACTGAATACTTTTTTTTTTTAAGATTTTCGAACAAGAAAGACAGTTCCTTCAAAACACAGTGCATCACCTGATTGGAAAGTTGCTGCAAAACAGAGAGTTATCACAGAGGAAAGGAAGGGAAGTCAGGGTGTCGCAGAACTGCTGTGATGCCTGAGTGTCCACACACCTTTCTGCAAGCACAAACTACCCACAAAAGCAAGTAGTTTGGTTCAATGAGCAATGATTTAATTTCAAAGTGAAAACCAAGGCACGCGTTCAGTTTTTATGTAACTTATCTCTTCTGATAAGCATAGAACAATTCATATCACATTTACATTAAAATAGAAGTGTGGTGTCTATGTCCCTGCCATTAATACAGTTGCTATCGTGAATTAACAGTGCAGACGGTAATCTTCTATTAAGGCAAAGGGAACAACAGCCATTCATTGTCTGAGTGTCTGCTGTTTACAGTTTTTTTGGGGCACTAGACAGAGACAAACAGCACACGGAGCAGACCTGCGCAGTTAGGGGATTTATCATGTGGAATAAAATCAGCAAATGCGTACCAAGCAAAATGTGCTAATCTTTCATATCTTCTGAAATTTCATGTTTCAGTGAAATACTCTATGAAAAGTTGTGATTCAAAACGGTCCTGGAGAGATAGGGAGTTAGGGGTAGGCATGCACACACTGCTATTAATGTATTTAAAATGGATAACCGACAAGGACCTAGCATGCAGCACGTGGAACTCTGCTCAGTGCTATGTGGTAGCTGGGATGGGACGGGGGTTTGGGGAAGAATGGATGCGTGTGTATGTATGGCTGAGTCCCTTCCCTGTTCACTTGAAAACATCACAACATTGTTTGTTAATCTGCTATACCCCAATATAAATAAAAAGTTAAAAAGAAAACCAAAATGGCCCTCGTGGGACGTCCCTGGTTTTCCAGTGGTGAAGACTGCCTTCCAATGCAGGAGGTGCAGGACCGATCCCTGGTCAGGGAGGTAAGAGCTCACATGTCTTGTGCCCAAAAGAACAAAATATAAAATAGAAACAATATTATAGTAAATTCAGTAAAGACTTTTAAAATTGTCCACATCAAAAAAAACCGTTAAAAAAATCACTCCAGTGTGTTTACTTAATAAAATAAATTTTGTTAATTTTACATGTCTTTCTCCTTATATATATATGTAAAATTACAGGCATATATATATCCGTATTAATATCTAAATTTATATCTGCATCAATATCTCTACATCAGCTACATCTTATTTACTCTGTTTCCGTCCCAGTGAGCAATCTGTTAAAAGTACGAGGCAGCTACTCAGAATGATCGCGTTATCGGAAGCGCCTGTTTTTTGGGCTCACAGCGTCCTAACTATCAAAATATGTTGTGTGTGCCCTTTCCAAGGTTTCAGAAGAGTTGAAGCAAGTTCATAATGGAAGCCACTGTTTGCTCAGATAAAACAAACAAGTCTGGGGCTTCTCGATGACTGGACAGGGCATGGAGGGGATGTCCAGAGATAAAGGGGAAAGGGGACTGCTGGCTCATTACCTCAAGCGAGGTGCTATGCAAATAAGTTATCAGTTTTCTAGCAGGCCTGACCTGAGTCACGTATTCGGAACTACGGCCGGCCTCACGATTGCCTGCTGGAGAGCTCTTTCTTTCGGGGTTGCCAGACAACGGGCTGGGGTTCTGTAGTAGTTGCTGGGTTTTTAGGCATCACTGCTGAACTTTTACCAAACACGCACATACTCAAAAAGCTCCTTCACTGAATCAACAAAGCCTCCCCAGCATGTGGCCTGGCTGATGGACACAGGCTATACCTGGACAGCTCCTTTGCGTTCCCATCAATAAACTGCTGAGGTTTTGAACTGTTTAATCTCAAGAGGGCCAGATGACAAATGAATGCTCTTTCCAGGTTTTATTTCCTACCGAGGTCATCTCTGCAGAGTCTATCACGAAGGGTTTCTTTCTGCATCAAGCTTGTGCTAGGATGGCTGTGTCTTTTCAGATATTCCTGAGGGTTCCTAGAGAAGAAGGGGTTCTGCCTCCAGACAGCAGTGTCCGCTCCTGCCCGAGTTTCTAGACTATTGGCTTGTCTTGCGGATTTCACGTCTGTCAGCCTCACAACTGTGGGTCCTAATTCCTTCTTAGTTCTTCAGGCGTGTCTGACTCTTTGTGGCCCCACAGGCTGGACTCCACCAGGCTCCTCTGCCCATGGGATTTCTGAAGAATACTGGTCTTTTCGACCCAGGGATCGAACCCAGCTCTCTTGCATCGTAGGTGAATTCCTTACCATCTGAGCCACAGATTTCTTAAAGAAAATCTATTTTTGTTGAGAAAACATTTGTTGGTATAACATTATATCTATATATAGCTACATATCGAAAGTATAATAGATGAATATATAGAAGATAGCTGTGTTGGACTTCTGTTAAAATATGGGGACTAGTCATTCAATTCTCTCAGTTTTTGCTGTTTTGGTGTTTCAACCTCTATCCATCTGTCCATCTATCATTTATCTACCTATCCATCCACCCATCTTCTCTATGTTCTGTTTCTCTGGAGTACCCTGACTGGTACACCATCCAAGACCAAGACTCTCTACCGGGTAAAAAGTGAGAGTCCACAATGAGAGCAAAGCTTCTCAGTGTTCTCAGATGGGTCCTCAGATTTTACCATGGGAAGAGCCATTTAGAACCCTGTGAACCAGGACTCAGAAGTCTGGGGAGGAGAAGTGGAGGACAAAGATTGCCCCAGGGACACCGACCATGCGTCTTGTGCCAAAGTTCCTTGAGGACATGGAGAAATGTAGGTGGAGTTCGGGATGCCCCTCCATTCTTTCAGCCAAACAGATGCTTCTCAGTAGCTCCTAGAAGCCTCTGGGTACAACCCTCTTACTAGGGCTCCACTGGAGACGCCCACACAGAGGATGGGCTAAAGGTTGACCAGAGGACCAGTGCCTCCCACCAGATGCCATGATCAGGTGTGTCCGTCTGGCTTCTCTGTCTCAGGACCCTGGGAGGTGGGTCTTGTCCGAGCATCCAGGGGCAAGCTTCACATCCACTGGGCATGTCCAAGCCAGCTGGGCCTGCCTTTTTAGGCCTGTATGTGTGTTCAATTGCTAAGCTGTGTCTGACTCTTTGTGACTGCAGCCCACCAGTCTCCCCAGTCCATGGGATTCTCCAGGCAAGAATACTGGAGTGCTTGCCATTTCGTCCTCCAGGGGATCTTCCCAACCCAGGGTTGGAACCCATTCCATTCTGCATCTCCTGCCTTGGCAGGTAGATTCCCTATCACTGTGCCACCTGAGAGTCTCCCCCTGGTTGTAGTTACTAGAATTGAAAGGAATCAGCAAAAGATAGTGGGAAGCACTCTTGACTGGGACCAAAAACAGCATGGTGACTCTGTTCTCTGTGACTGCTGGCACCCATCACTACAGACTGAGTGGCTTAAAATAGCAGAGCTCTCTTCTCTCACAATTCTGGGGACCCTAGCAATCTGATAGACATTGTTGGCTGGGCCACACCTCCTCTGAAGGCTCTAGAGAAGATTCCTCCTGGCCTCTGGCACTGCTTGACATTCCTTGTCTTGTGGGCACCTCTCTCCCACCTCCACCCATCAGCCATGGTCTTCCCTCTTTTGTCCTCTCATAGATGACTCTAGTCACTGGATTAGGGCCACCCCCATCCAGCATGACCTCATCTTCACTAGTTAGACCAGCAAAGACTATTTCTAATTAAGGTCACCTTCTGAGGTGCCAGGTGGACATGGATTTCGGGAGTACTGTTTACCCCAACACGGTGAGCCACATGTCTCCTTAATCCCTGCTGTAAACGTGCAGTACGTGTCTATGGAGGAGGAAAGGAGATCATGGAGGAAAGGGGGGCACCTGGGTGTCCCGCTCCATCAGAGCCTTTCCCCATGAGGGCAGGATGAAGGGCTGGTCATCCCAGTCTGTTGCAGAGAAGGGCCCTAGATTACAGACTTTGAGTGCTAAAGCTACAATGGTCCCGGCCAAACGGGGTCACCCACAGGCCCGCCCAAACACAGTGGACACAAGCAAAGTCTCAATCAACCCAGCCCTAGCCTCTTTCTTTTGGGGGGAACATGTATCTCTCTGGGCCTTCCCAGGTGATGCTAGTGATAAAGAACCTGTCTGCCCATGCACTAGGCATAAGAGACGTGGATTCGATCCCTGGGTCAGGAAGATCCCTTAAAAGAGGGCATGGCCACCCATTCCAGTGTTCTTGCCTGGAGAATCCCATGGGCAGAGGAGCCTGGGCTTCTTAGCATGGGCTACAGTCCGTGGGGTTGCACAGTCAGACATGACTGATCGACTTAGCACACCTCCACGTCCCTCTCTGACCTGCTCCGTGCCCGGCGTGGGTGGCGGTCTTCCTCAGCCTCAGGTCTTCCCTGTCCACATCCTGCGTCTCCGCCTAGCTTCGCTTGTGGGTTTTTGGCATCCAGTTTCCCCTCAGAATTGCTGGCTGCTGCTGGATCTTCTTTGCTGTCTGTCATCCTGTCAAAACTTCTCTTTCCTTCCTTATGGCCCATAGGCTGGCTGAATGGTAGGGTGCAAGCAGACAGAGCTAAAGACAGGATAAACTCTCAGGTTTCCCACTTTTTCCTTCCGTCTTCTTCAGAGGAGCTAAGGCAATCGTCTGTGTTTTTCCTAAAAGGGCGTCTCATCTCTGCATCCATTGTTAGTGACTGTAGAATTGAGAACGGTCAAGACCTCATCTCCTGGCTCACAATGCAGAAACCTCGGTGAGCCTCCGTCCTTTCCTAGAAGCAGCCCTCACTTCTAAGAGTTGAAGGTTCTAGTGCAAGTGAGTCCACTTGTCCCAGTTTGGGTTCTCGGGGAGTCTCTGCTCTGTTTCCTTGCCCCCCCGCCACTTCCTGACAGGTCAGATGCTGCAGCTGCCTCTGGGGCTTTGTGGAGAACTTGCCTAAAGCCCAGTCCCGGAACACATGCCTCCCACTGGACAGAACCATGGGGTTTGGACATTGAGATAACACATTCAAAGCAACTGCTGCTGCTGCTTTTCAGTCACTAAGTCGTGTCCTACTCTTCGGGACCCCATGGATCATGGCATGCCAGGGTCCCCACTCCATTGTCTCCTCGAGTTTGCTCAAGTTTGTATCCGTTGAGTCGATGATGCTATCTAACCGTCTTATCTGAGCAACTTAAAGGAATCTTTTTATACTTCGCAGCCTAAATAAAGTTCTCCTGAGTTCTTGAACATCACGGGGTCCCTCCCAAAGGGGCAGCTGTGCCTTGAGGCTCAGTGGGATTCTACGTGAACATCCTACATCAGACCTGGACTGCTCCAGGCACACTGAAGTCTAGACTAGCATCGTGGGGAGGTGCTGGCGAGGTGAGAAGCATCTAAGAATGGCTGTAGCTTGTGGCAGTAGCTGGTTGTTCAGATGACTCTTTTCAGCTCTGGAGAAATTAAGTCCATATGAATCTACATCATGTGGAGTTAAGGAGCAAGACCCATGGTTCTGGCAGCTTCCCTGGGATTCCCATGGGAGCCTTTGTCAACCAACCATCTCTCAGGCAAAATGCCTGGTGGAGAAGATGCTTCCTCCCAGCAACTCTGACCCTTGCCCCACCATCCAGAGGGGTGGACTCCTCACTCCTTGGAAGGCATGGAGAGCCTTCCTCTCTGGAGAGCAAAGGACCCTGACTTGGGGCAGCAAAGGGGGAAGAAGGCCTGGCAACTCCAGCTGTGCTGAGAAGGGACAAACTTTTGCAAGGCAGTCAGATCTTTCAGAAAGGAGTGTCTTCAACACAACTTCTATGCCACCAGAAAGGGCTGTTGCAATTCAGGGCAACTTTCCACGAGATCAAGTTCACTCTTAGGAGCTGTGATGCCTCCACCCCCAATATTTTCACTCTGTGGCATCTTGAATGCTTATTATTTTTGCTGTTTTTCAAGAGGACTTAGCAGACCTCTCTTATACATATTAATGCCCCTGATCCTCCACATGGTCCAGTGATTAGTGGGTGATTCAGGAGTGGGGTGGACAGACGCAGGACAGACATGGCAGAAGCCACTCCCATGATGGGAAAATGAGAGCTGGGCCTCCGAGAATGCTCATTGACCATCACTGAGCAGGACTGGCTGGGCATAGGACCCCACATTCCCAGGGATGGTCCTGGAGACACTTCCTGGCCAGCAAGGCTGGGCACTTATGGGTCAGTTCAGTTGCTCAGTTGTGTCTGACTCTTTGCGACCCCATGGACTGCAGCATGCCAGGCTTCCCTGTTCATCACCAACTCCTGGAGCTTGCCCAGACTCATGTCCATCAAGTTGGTGATGCCATCCAAACATCTCATCCTCTGTCATCCCCTTCTCCTCCTGCCTTCAATCTTTCCCAGCATCAGGGTCTTTTCCAATGAGTCAGTTCTTCACACCAGATGGCCAAAGTATTGGAGTTTCAGCTTTAGCATCAGTCCTTCCAATGAATGCTCAGGACTGATTTCCTTTAGGATGAACTGGTTGGATCTCCTTGCTGTCCAAGGGACTCTCAAGTCTTCTCCAACACCACAGTTCAAAAGCATCAATTCTTTGGCACTCAGCTTTCTTTATAGTCCAACTCTCACATCCATATATGACTATTGGAAAAACCAGTTTTGACTAGACAGATCTTTGTTGGCAAAGTAATGTCTCTGCTTTTTAATATGCTGTCTAGGTTGGTCATAGATTTTCTTCCAAGGAGCAAATGTCTTTTATTTTCATGGCTACAGTCACCATCTGCCATGATTTTGGAGCCCCCCAAAATAAAGCCTCTCACCATTTCCATTATTTCCCCAACTATTTGCCATGAAGCGATGGGACTAGATGCCATGGTCTTAGTTTTTTGAATGCTGAGTTTTAAGCCAACTTTTTCACTCTCCTTTTTCACTTTCATCAAGAGGCTCTTTAGTTCTTCTCCACTTTCTGCCACAAGGGTCGTGTCATCTGCACATATAAGGTTATTAATATTTATCCCAGCAATCTTGATACCAGCTTGTCCTTCATCCAGCACTGCACTTCGCATGATGTACTCTGCATAGAAATTAAATGAGACCGGTCAGGAGAGCCCAACCATGCTGGAGTGGACCAGTGTCCGCTCTTCAGAGCCTTGGGCTTGGCCTGGCTCCTGAGCGAGGCCCTTCCAGCAGGCAGGTGTCCCTGGGAAGTAGGCAACCAGCCTGGCTGAAACACACATGCCCCTTCAAACCTCCCATGGCAGTGGGGACTCAAGCGTGGATCTAACAGAGCTGGGGTGTGAGTGGGTGTGCAAGGCCCTTGAAGTGAAGAAGCTCAGAAGCTGCCCCCAGCTCAGTTCGCCGTTGCTGGGACCGCAGGATGCTCAGGCCTCTGCACTGTGGGAGAGCATTTCAGTTCTCTCGGAGAAGACGGGATGCTTTCTTTCCAAACCCACTGCCGTGAAACAGTGGTGCTTTCTGAGACCGTGGAAACCCGCTCTGGTACCAGTGGCTCGCCTGGTTCACACCCACCTTGGGAAGCCAGGGTGTGTCAAGGACATGGTGCTTGGGGGAGCAGGTGAAGCCAGCGTGTGCAGGAGGCAGGCAGGTGGCAGGAGACTGGCGCCAGTGGCCCTCTAGAGGGGCTCACCGCAGGCCCTCTGTCCACCGGTCCTGAGCAAGGGGGGCCTCAGGGTCTGACCCCAGCAGCCCTCTTGCCTCTGTGGGGCCATGTGGCTCCCGACATGGCTGTGCCCCCAGGCCTGGGGACCGACTTTGAGGTGCCACTGTGCCCTAACCCCCAGCAGGGCTCTGGGACACTGGCCACGTGGGAAGCGATCTTGGCCAGAGGAGATGGACGTGGGTCTTGCCATCTGTTGTGCTGTTCACCATCTTTCTACCCAAATCTTTTCCGGGTGTGATGACTTGTTTTCTGTCTGTGTATGTGAATGTGTGTGTGTTTAGAGAAGCTGAAAGTTGCCTTTTAATATAGCACAAGACTGCCCCTTGATCTGAAAGGAACAGGGGCAAGAAGATAAGAAGGACAATTAAATGGTAAAGTTCTTGGTGCTCCCTCCCAAGCGCCCCATCACACTGAGGTGCCCCAGCTGGGTGGGCATTCCGTCCTCCATCGCCCAGTCTAAGGAGCACCAACCTGAGCTCAGGCACGCTCTCCGTAGCAACCTCCTCTCCCCGAGCTGGCTCCTTCACAATCCTGACACTGTCAAAAGAGTTGACCAAGTATATATTTTGCACCGACTTTTCTGCATATAACTGCATTTTCTAAGTTTAGAGCAGCCTTCTGAGATTTGACGACAGCTTTGACATTTGTATCTTAATTTTGTCTCATTCCTACTAAGTTGTTTAAAACATTACGCGAAAACACGGAATACAGTGGGTAAAAGATTGGGTTCAATTGACAGTCACATAAATGAGCTTGTCCTTTTGGGGAAAGTCTAATTATGGAGGATTAAATGCTCTGCTACTTTCTAAAAATACGAAGCTGGGACTCACAGGGAAGATTCCCAGAACGCTGTGACAATGGCTGCCGGCGAGGAAGAGCTCTCTGCGTTGTCCTCAAGGTGCGTTCTCGTTATAATGTAGACTCACGGTTAACCAGGGTGAGGACCAATAGACGCAACCTGGCTGATCGTAATGAAAGCAGAATATTCTATGGAGTTAAAAATCAATACATTTTTTTTGCCAGTCTTATGCTAATGAACTACTCTGGGTTCTTTATCAGTCTCCTGGGGGTTTGAGAAAATTATGCCGCTGACCATCCCCGTAAGTCAGGTCAGCACTTTCCCGGTGGGTCTGTTGAACTCCCCTTTTCCACCCTGTGCGGCGGCTGGATGCGGCTCGGATGCTCGGGTATGCAGTATTGATTTACAGACATATTTGTTCTCATCTGTTCAGAAAGAACCAAATCCGAACTGCAGGACGCTCGTAATTGGATTCAGCATGTTCTGTATTAACTAATTAGGAGCGTTCCCTTTTCGTGCTTGCCTCTTTTTGTCCGCTCAGCTATTTTAATCCTCTTTATTCCATGAAGCCAGAATGTAAGATTCATTATTTTCTTTTTAAATATTTGACGATGCACTTTCATCCAGATTGGGGTGACTAGGGATGTATTAGAAGAAATAACTTACCTAATTCCTCTCTACCCTTTTTAATATGCTGGCTGTAAACTTTCCTGCCATCTTCCCCACTTATGCCCTGCCTCCAACACACACAGACACACACAAACACACACAGCTCCTATTGACCTAAGGGCACATGTGTGTTTCTAAAGGCGCTGATCAGATCTTTAACCGATCATCTTGCATTTCATTAATATTATACTATTATACCCTGGTTTGTAAAATACACGGCAGTTGGAGCCACTCGCTCGCTCCATCAGTCTCAAATTAGACCCAATTACTGCATGGCTTTATTTGACTTAGCATTCCAGAGGCATTTGATCTGAGTGGAGCAAATTTTCTGGAACGGAGAAATCTGGAGTCCGATTCTGCACTGCCTTTGTGTGGGCTGAGTCGGCGGATCCCGGAGCTTCTCGTAAGATCAATGGGGCCCTGAGCTTGCGCCAGCTCTGCAGAGACGGGCAGCAAGGGGAGAAGCAGGCCTTTGTGTGGTAAGGAGGGATGGGGGTGCTGGCGAGGGAGCTGGACAAGCTCGGGACGCAGCGCGGAGGTGAGCGTGTGGAAGGAACGCCACACCCGGGGACGGCTGGGTGGCCGTGAGATGCAGTCCCCGGCGCAGTGTGGAGGCAGGTGGACCGAAACAAGGAAAGTGGAGTTAGTTCAGCCAGCAGTCACCACCCGCTGAACTGCACCCAGCACTTAGGGAAAGGTCTTAAATACTAAAATTAGAAAAGCAGTACTCTGTACGGCTCAAGTTTGTAGGTACTTTGCTGTAATTATATCACATATTCCTTTAATCTCATGAAACGTTCAATAAAATAAATTCTAGGCGTCCCGAATCTGCTGTCATCAAGGCGCGGCTTCTTGGTTCACGGGCCGCCGTCCCTCCAGCACCAGGAGATTGCCTCTTTGCTGGTGGCTCTGAGTGCGTAGAACCATGTGCTTATTTTAAAAGCTGAAAACAGCACACCTTTCAGGATTAAATGACTGCAACGTCTACACGTCTGAAAGAACGGAGGACGGGGGTCTGCCGCCACCTGCCTCGGCACCTGAAGGCGAGAAGCAGGTTAGGAGCAAGGTTCAGGTCAGAGTCAGGGTCAGGGCCGGCTGCGCAGTCACCCAACTGGGCTCCTGAGACGCAGGAAGGAAGACAAAGGAGGCCTTTAAGGCGGTGATGCTGTGAGGGCAGGCAAGGAGGGTCGTGAATGCTTTCACTGTCCCTGAGGCATCAGCCCCCAGCCTCGCTCCTGGGCTCATCTGAGGTTTGTGCTCAGGACACCTTAAGGCCACGACAAAGCCAAGACAGCTCATGGTTTAGCTGTAGGAAGGGGCAATGTCCTGGGGAGTGTGATAAGGGGCCCAGAAAGGGGAGGACTCTTGTCCTGAGGCCGGGGGTCGGCTCCTCACCTCGTGAACAGTGTCTGCCGAGTGCTGGCCTTTCTGGGCTTGTGCCCAGCGGAAGCATTAGGCATTTCTATGACAGCTCTGACAATCCCTAACCTGAAGACTTGAACAAGATGTGTGCTGTTCATTCGCCTCATAGGTGAGAAAGCTCTCCAGTCTACAGACTGTGCTCAACAGGGGCCTTGGCTTCGAGGCGTGTGTAGGTTTCTCCTCCAGGCACAAGATCAGAACCCGCTCAGCCCCCACTCCTGGTGCCAGCCCGGCCGTCCCCACTGGATGGTGCTGCTGGGGTCTTACAAGAAGCTTCTGTGCCGCCCCGACCCCATGGAGATGGCTCTCCTAGCATGCCACCTGTGCAGCTCCTGCATCAGCTCCAGCCTGGCTCGCCGGGGACACACGGGTATCACCCTGTCATGGGCTCGTTCGCCCTGTTTCCCTCCGAGTCTGAGCAAAATGGTGTGGGGTTCTCTACCACGCCCGCAAAGTCTCAGCTGCTTGATGGTCGAGCAACACTCTGGAGAGTGGTTATGTTGGCCTGGATCCTGGTGACCGAAGTGATCCAGGGGCAGAAACGGGACACAGCTTGTCGAGAATTGCTTTGTTAGTCTGCAGGAGGTGTTGTCCATGTGGGTCGCTGAGCCCCAGGGCTGAGCCGGCCGGTGGGCAGACGCACGTGTGTGTCTGTGTGTGTGTGTGTGTGCACCCGTGCGTGCACAGGCTGCATAATCAGTGTGAGACCCTGAGACTGTCTTCAGCTGCTCCATCCTGGGAGAGGAGGTGAGCGGCAGGCAGCCCTGACTTCCTCTCCTTGGACGCCTACAGTCCCAGGAGAAGCCCAGAGATTTCAAAATGCAAAGTTGAGATATCAGGGGTCTGGGCCCCAGAGGGCAGATTGCTGAAACTCGTTGTCATTCCTCTTTCCTAGTCCCTAAATGGGGGCAATAATCCTACACGTTAACTAGGATCGTTGTGAAGTATAACATAATGTGTGTGAAGTATTTGGAATGGAATCCGGCACACAGCAGACACAAGGAGAATCTTACCCACGAGCATTACTGTCAGAAACCCCGCTCACCTCTGGGTTAGTGGGCTTCTTTGGGAGATGGGGAGGAAGCAGGTGTTATAAGGGCCTCAAACTTTTTAAAATGATCTATTTCTCTCTTCTCTGGACTTTCCCAACTTTTCCTTCTATGGTCTTGAGATGTAACATAAACTGTATATAAAATGCTGCCAATACTCAGCCTTAAAAAAGAAGGACACTGCTTTTGTGACAACGTGGATGAAGCTTGAAGGCATCGTGATAAGTGAAAGAAGCCAGACCAAGAAAGACCACCATTGCACGGTCTCTCTTAGGGGTGAGATCGCATACAAAAAAGTGAACTGACAGGCGCACGGAGCGCAGCGGCGGTCCTGGGCTCAGAGGGTGGGGGCGGGGGGAGAAGCTGGTCAGAGCGCACGGACTTCTGGCTTTCAGGTGGACAGATGCTGAGGATCGTACCACGCACAGTCTGGTGACTACAGTTACTAAGACTGTGCTGAACACGAGATTAGCTGAGACAGTAAACCTCAAGTGTTCTCACCACACACACATGCACACCTACATCCAAGGTAACCACATGAGGTGATGGGTGTTTTTTTTTTAATTTAATTGTTGTAATAATTAACACACGTGTATATCTCAAAACACCACGTTGAACACCTTGGATACATGCATTTTTGTTAAAAAAAATAAAAGATAATCAAGTTCATTTCCAACCAAAATCCAAACTCCTCACTTATATAACAAAACTGTAGTCAAGCGGGCAAGATAAGAAGTAAGCCAGAGGGTGGAGGCCATGGTGCGAGAGGACCCCTGCGCCCGCCACGGGAGGCTTTCACTCCATCCATCCTGAAGGTGCTGTGCACACACTCAGCTCCCCCGAGGCTGCTCAGCCTCCGTCACTTTTCTCTCCCCCTGGAGGTAAATGGCTCAGAGCAGAAGCAACATCAGAGAGAAACTCAGTAAATGCCCAGAGTCCCTCCAACCTGGTCAGCACCCTGTGTTCAGCTGAAGGGGCCTGCCGAGGCCCCATGTCAGGCAGGACATGAGGAAACGAGGGCTCCTGGGCCTCTGCAAAGGACACACGGGGGTAAGGCTTGGAGCTGGCAGACCCTGTGGAGCTCAGGCGCCCTCCTTAGACTCTCCAGCACAGGGCGTGTGAGTCACGTGGTGAGACCCTCCATCAGGCGAGGGGTGGTCAGACAAGGGAAGAATGTGTGCCGGGCAGGCGGAAGGACGCAGGACTCGAAGTGATGCCAAGTACGGGAACAGCGGACAGTTCTCAGGGGAGGGGCCGGCAGGGCCACATTTCATTTTAGGACGACATGCCAGTCAGGTTATGCTGAGTTCATCTGTGGTGAGAAACATCCCCCCAAATCTCAGAGCAGGCAGGAAGCCAGGGAGCGTTGGAACGTGCAGTGTCTTCTGGAGGAGTGTCGAGCGCTCGTCCGAAATCTCTCCAGATTCTGTGCGGTTTCTCCTTCTGCTTTGGCGTATAACCCCATCTTTCCTCTGCTGGGCACCCTGCGACGCCCAGTGGCACAGCAGCTCCGGGGGAACTAGCGGAGCCCTAGCAG
>NW_011494949.1:1880843-1888935 GCF_000754665.1 Bison bison bison
CTAGCGGAGCCCTAGCAGAGCCAGCAGAGGTGCTGAGCAAGGAAATGATAAGGTTGTCAAGAGTAGGGATCACTTGAACCTTCTTAATCCCCACAAGTGAGATCTGGATCCCATTCCCCATCTGGAGAAACATACCCATCTATCTTTTAGCTATAAACAAAGGAGTCCTTCCACTGTGCTTTAAAACCAACACACATTTAATAATGATGTCTTGTGAGAGTGAGTGCTCTGGGGAGACTCTTTCGAATTTACTGCAGATGCGTTTCTGATGGAGATGACGTTGGTGGGATGGCCTTGGCCCAGGTCTTGGAGGCCTGTGCTCTGATGGCACGAAGCGATTACGGTCAACTCATACAGAAGAAAGGGTGGCTTTAAAGTACATCTTGCTTTTATGAGATGAACTAATGCCAGTGTACACTGAAATAATGTCAGACAGTGAAACCAAAGTATTACTGCAGCAAGCAAACCAGCCTCTCAAAGACTCAAGAAGCACATACATTTTAAGATATACCAGAGTTTGACTTTTGTGCCTGAATGTGGCCAGAGAAGGTGTTTCCAAGAGTATTCTTTGCTGCCCTGCCCACCTCATCGCTTGCATCCAGGGCTTTATTTGCTCGTGTGTCTGGTTCTTGCTCATTTATTTCTGGCCTCTTCATGCTGCAGGGTGGTCTCCATTACCCTCATGAATGTCACCAGCTTTCCCCACCATATTCTCTGAGATAGGAAGGAAGGGGAGAGGGCACAGCTGTAGGAAGAATGGAATAACCGCTGAGGATGTGATACAGACTGGTCAGAGCCAGTTAGGACTAGATGGTGGAAGACCCTGGACCCTGAGTCCAAGCATATGTTCATTGAAGTGCATTAGCTGAACGGCACACCCGTGGGTGCCAAGATGGTTCTGAGACTGACCACGAAAGGTCAGAAAGTGGGTGGTGAGCCAGGTCCTGGAAACCTCTGCCCCTTCTTCAAATTAGTCACAATAATCCTCCCACTCATTAGCATATGAAACTATTGTGCTGTATTCAGTCACTAAGTCGTGTCTGACTCTTTGAGACCTCATGGACTGCAGCACACCAGGCTTCCCTGTCCTTCACCATCTCCCGGAATTTGCTCAGACTCATATCTGTTGAGTTGGTGATGCTATCTAATGATCTTATCCTCTGCTGCCCCCTTCTCCTCCTGCCCTCAGTCTTTCCCAACATCAGGGTCTTTTTCAACGAGTTGGCTCTTCACATCATGTGGCCAAAGTATTGGAGCTTCAGCTTCAGCAATAGTCCTTTCAATGTATATTCAGGACTGATTTCCTTTAGGATGGACTGGTTGGATCTGCTTGCTGTCTAAGGGACTCTCAAGAGTCTTCTCCAGCATCACAATTTGAAAGCATCTATTCTTCAGCATTAGCCTTCTTTATGGTCCAACTCTCACGTCCATATGTGATTACTCCTTCCAGATGTACAAACTGGGTTTAGAAAAGGCAGGGGAACCGGAGATCAAATTGCCAACATCCACTGGATCATAGAGAAAGCATATGAAATTACCCAGCCCACAAAAACTGACTCCATATTTGGGGCCTGGTCTCACTTTCTGATACGGACCGCATTCTGTCTATGGAGCGTGTATTTCTCTAAATAAACCTGCTCTCTGTTTGCCAGCACTCACCCTTCAATTCTTTCCTATGTGAAGCTAAGGACCCTCACTTGGCAGCAAGTCCCAAGGACTCGCCTGAGACCTGGGATGCGACCCTCCTTCTGGGCTCCATTTTTGCCACGAGAGAATCCCAGGGTAGTTGGTTTTTGCTGTAATTCAGAAGGGCACGTGTGTGCTGCGTGTCTCAGCTGCCGCTGGAAGGGCCTCCTCTGGGAGAGGACACCGCTGAGGAGGCGCTGAGAGCCGACATTACCAGGCTCCTGTTGAACAGGTGTGTCTGCTGGAGTAGAGCCAAGATATTTATGCAAATTATTAAAAGGTATGAGATGCTTATCACTTATAAGCCACCAAATGAATCATTTAAATAAGCTCTTCAGCACACTGGAAAAAGGAAATGGTTCAACTGACAGCCAAGATTGAATAAATTCAACGAATTTTCTCAAAGTCAATCAACCAGAAGGAGAAAAATGCATTTACTCTGATAGAACGTCAGGGATGGGCTTATGATTGTGGCCGCTTCCTGCTCAGAACTTTTTGCATCACATTTGCACAGAGGGCTTGGGGTCCTAAGAAATCATCATTTCTTACATTTTATCAAAAGGGATTGTCTAATGACACTGAATACAATTAACCCATGTTCATGAATTTAAAGGGGGGCACAAGGAAACCTATTAACTTCTAAGCTGAAGTGTACTTGAGATTCATGTGCAGATGTAAATGACAAAGTCCCACGCATTTGCCTTAATAAGGCAAGAAAACCCCCATTGTTGTGAAATCTGAATTAGAGGACATGCGGTAAAGCTTTTTTGTTGTTGCTTCTTTGTTTTGGTTTGATTTGGTTTTTCACTTCTGTTTTTAGTTCATGGAAGAAAGTGCTTCCTGGGGAATTTGCTTTGATAAATGTGTGAGAATAATTAAGAATGTATAAGTGAAGGTGAATGAATTAATATTTCTAAATCAAGGTGCTCTAAATTGTTTATTTTACTGAATACTACATAAACTCCCTTTGGTCTGTCAACTTAAAAACAGTCATAAGCTAAAAGTAAAGAATTATGTGTTATTTGGTGAGAATTTTTAGGACTCTGAGCCTGGGGGAACAGAATCTCAAGTAACTCTGAGAGAACCGCTCTGAGGAGGCGAGGGGAAGAGTCAGGTTATGTAGAAGTTTGTAACAAAGGGCAGGTAGTCTGAACATCAAAGGATTATTGCTAACTGAAGGAAACCAGATATTAAGGTAAGGAATTCAATGCTTTTTATGTATGGGAATATTCAAGAGTCTGGGCTCAATGAAATCATTCCCGTCATTTGCATTTCAGCTATCTGTGGCCAGTATCCTGTTCTTCACATCCTGAGTTTCCTCAGTGCTCACACAGGGAATGGTTGCAATCTGACAGCTGTGAGATTGCAGGCGTTCTTTCCCTTCTCAGGAGCCCTTAGGCTCAGGAAGTCACACTGGAGGGCTGGAATTGCTGATGAGTGTGGAATCCTTATTGGTGATGCCATCCAGCCATCTCATCCTCTGTCGTCCCCTTCTCCTTTTGCCCCTAATCCCTCCTAGCATCAGGGTCTTTTCCAATGAGTCAGTCCTTTGCATCAGGTGGCCAAAGTATTGGAGTTTCAGCTGCAGCATCAGTCCTTCAATGAACACCCAGGGCTGATCTCCTTTAGGATGGACTGGTTGGATCTCCTTGCAGTCCAAGGGACTCTCAGGAGTCTTCTCCAACACCACAGTTCAAAAGCATCAATTCTTCTGTGCTCAGCTTTATTCACAGTCCAACTCTCACATCCATACTTGACCACTGGAAAAACCAAACCATAGCCTTGACTAGACAGACCTTTGTTGGCAAAGTAATGTCTCTGCTTTTGAACATGCTATCTAGGTTGGTTATAACTTTCCTTCCAAGGAATAAGTGTCTTTTAATTTCATGGCTGCAATCACCATCTGCAGTGATTTTGGAGCCCCAAAAATAAAGTCTGACACTGTTTCCACTGTTTCCCCATCTATTTGCCATGAAGTGATGGGACCAGATGCCATGATCTTCGTTTTCTGAATGTTAAGCTTTAAGCCAACTTTTTCACTCTCCTCTTTCACTGTCATCAAGAAGCTTTTTAGTTCCTCTTCACTTTCTGCCATAAGGATGCTGAGATGGCTGGATGGTATCACCGACTCGATGGACATGAGTTCGGGTAAACTCCGGGAGTTGGTGATGGACAGGGAGGCCTGGCGTGCTGCAGTTCACGGGGTCACACGACTGAGCAACTGAACTGAACTGAACTGTGGCACTCTTGTTTACTGATATGGCAGGAAATATTCCAATCGTCAGTCCCTGCCCTTGGACTGAGTGACTGAGCACGCGCGCACCACTTGGTCAGGAACTCACCCAATGCTTGGGAGACATTTCATGACCAGCTGAGCCCCACAGTGCTGGGAGGCTCATCCCAGATCAGGTGAAAGTTCTTGTTGGTATGTCATTCCAGGTGTTAACTTGCAGATTAGCCCCACTGATAGACAGTAGAGACTCTCTGGCTCCTCTCCCTTCAGCCCCTGTTCTGATCCAGGAGGTATTTCCCTTGCTGCTTTTCCCCAAACCTAGAGTCACACTCTTTCGGTTATGACGGCCTATAGCCTGTACTTCTGTTCAATTGTTTCAAGTTGCCCAGACACCGTTACGCTTGTTGAAGGCCTGGTTACTCACTGCAGGAGACAGCAATCTAACGACATAGGATGTAAGCGGTGCAGCTAGTGACAGAGGCACAGTGTAGCAGAGAGAAAAAAGCATGAACGGTTTGGAAACAAAGAACACATGAAAACAATGTTAGTATAAGTTGCTGTGATCCAGCGGCAATACACCATCCAAGTCCACAGGAAAGTCAACTGGAGAAGCCAAATTCTGGCAGGGTCAAGTGGAGAGAAAAATATAAATGTTTCATCTTTGCTTACAAAGGCACACTTCAACTTGTATGTCACAACATAAGTGAAAAAGGTTTCATGGGAAAAAGATTCAAGTTAGTGTGGGTTCCAAAGTCAAAGTTATAAATCATATTAATCAATTCATTCAGTCCCATGTAATTGATTTCTGTGGATCCACATGAAGTCATCAGGCTTTCCATCAGAGTTTTGTCATGTGTTGCCCAGTTCAGTGGCATTATCTAAAGATTATCATAAACTTATATTTGTTTAAAGATGTTATTTTTACAAGTCTTCTTGAAAATCCTCATTTTGTAAAAGCAGTGTAAAATTATGATACTCCATTCTGAAGGAGATCAGCCCTGGGATTTCTTTGGAAGGAATGATACTAAAGCTGAAACTCCAGTACTCTGGCCACCTCATGCGAAGAGTTGACTCATTGGAAAAGACTCTGATGCTGGGAGGGATTGGGGGCAAGAGGAGAAGGGGATGACAGAGGATGAGATGGCTGGATGGCATCACTGACTCGATGGACGTGAGTCTGAGTGAACTCCGGGAGTTGGTGATGGACAGGGAGGTGCTGCGATTCATGGGGTTGCAAAGAGTCAGACACGACTGAGCGACTGATCTGATCTGATCTGATAAAGGACAAAGCTTAAAATAACATGGTTAAAGATTTGAGTACAATGCAATTAGCAGGAAAATTGGATATTACTGTAACATATAACATTTTAGGATAATCACTAGAATTGTGACTGTTAGAGATTACATATAAATTTTGGGATACTGAGTATTTAGTATTTTATTTCAGTAGTCTCTTGGACTGCAAGGAAATCAAATCAGTCAAACCTAAAGGAAATCAACCTTGAATATTCATTGGAAGGACTGATGCTGAAGCTGAAGTTCTAATCCTTTGGTCATCTGATCGGAAGAGTCAACTCACTGGAAAAGACCCTGATGCTGGGAAAGATTGAAGGCAGGAGGAGAAGGGGATGACAGAGGATGAGATGGTTGGATGGCATCACCAACTCAATGGACATGAGTTTGAGCAAACTCTGGGGGATGGTGAAGGACAGGGAAGCCTGGTGTGCTGCAGTCCATGGTATCATGAAGAGCTGGCTGTGACTGAGCAACAGCCAGGTGCAGAGGGCCCCTCGCTCTCCAACACAAACCTGCAGAGGCAGAAGCAGCAAGCCACGCTGTGAGGTGCCTCTCGCTAGAAACTCTTCTCTGAGCATCCGGGGAGTCATAACATCTCCTCTTCACACTTGAACAGGCTGACAGTAACAAGCAACTTTCCTCGCGAACTGGAGGAGGACCCAGCTGGTCTCATCTCAGAAAAGGAGCAGAGCATCTTAGCCCCGGGACAGTGCATCATTTTGTGGCAGCAATTAGGGGATAAATCCACTTGTGGTTGAACTGGCTCATCTCGGAATAAAGACCTGCCAACATCATGAAGCACTTGGGCATTTTCAAGAAGTTGGATTAACTCCTCATAATACAGAGCTTGGCATCTGTGGAGTGGCTGCTCCAAAAACTTGAAAAAGACCCCAGACGCAGATATGATCACACAGATGCACCGAGAGGAGGGGACTGGTTTCGCTCAAGGAGATGCCTGGGCAAACTTCACTGGGGCCCAGCCACTGACTGAGTGAAAACGGGCTGGATGCTTTGAGCAAAATATACACCCTATAACCTCTTTGCATATCTGATCCCATTATCACAAAGGAACTCTTGTAAACGACAAGCACTTTTTTTTACAGCCAATTTTATATTAGTATGGAGCTGTGATGGGTACTAGCCATCTGCTTGGTTTCAGGGGACACATTTTGTTGAGGGTGGGAAGCAGCCCTGTGTGATTGCAAGGTCTGACCATCCTTGACTCCAAAGGGTGGTTTCTGAATAGATGATGGTTTATAAAAGCTGCCCATGGAAAGGTTCTGAGGGACTTCTCTGTGGTGCAGTGGTTAAGACTTCACCTTCAAGGGAAGGGGGTGTGTATTTGGTCTCTCGTTGGGAAGTTAGGATCCCACATGCCTTTGGGCCCCAAAACCAAAACATGAAACAAAAGCAATATTGTAACAAGTTCAATAAAGACTTAAAAAAAAAATGATTCTGGAGGCTTGGAACGAGCTGGCGTGTTGAGATCCCTTACAGAGAACAGGAGAGGAAGACAATGGGCCAGAATACTGTTTGCTGGTGATTCATGGATTTGGAAATTTAATGACAACTTTTAATGACTCAAGGGGACTTCCAGACAGTTCTGTTTGGAGAATCTGAGTTTATGTCTCCGGATAGAGACAGAGTGACGGGCTCCCAAAGCTGGCTGCAGGGAGGAAAACAAAGGATAGATTTGACTAAGCGCATTTTGATTTTTGATCTTTGCCATTCTGGTTGGTGAACAGAGTTGTTTCAGAGGGAGAACGAGCGCGCCTGAGACACCGTGTCCCCCCTGGGGCGCGAGCCCTTCCTTTCTTCTCGAACAAACACAAGGTTCTCCCCCGGCTTCTCTCTGGACCGAGTGAGAACTGCCCTCACCTCTGGGCATCGCCCTCACCTCTGGGCACCGCCCTCACCTCTGGGCACGGCAGAGCTCGTGCATGGCTTAGCTCTCACATACATGCTTCCTTGGATATTTTGTGTGTTCCTTTTAATCTACGTTTTTCTTTAAAAACCAGAATGTGGTTCCCTTCAGGGCAGGAGTCATCTCTCTGTCCTTGCCTTCTTCTGTAGAACCACATTGAAATCAATGTTGACTGGATCCCTGACCCGTGACAGAGTTGGATGGAGGCTCCCTGAGTGCTGGCCCTTCTTGCCGACTCGCAGAGGACCCCGAGTCAGCAGGGTGAAGATGCACACTGCAGTCTGGACATTTGCTCATTCTTGAGGCCTCTTCCACACATGCAAAGGCATCATCCTCTGAGGCTAAGGGTGATGTGGTGCGGGGAGCGAGCTCCGCCCCTGGCAAAGGTCATGAGGAAGGAGGCTCGGCACACGCAAAGGCGGGATCAAGCCTCAGGATCTCCCTGGAAATTCTCGAGCAATCTACCCCCAAAACCAGAGTCTGCCTACTTTCTGCTTTGTGCTCTCACCTACACCTCTGACTTTACGGGGGGCTGTCCCCCACTACCTCTCTCTGAAAAAAGAGTCAACTTACAGCTCCAGTTAATAATTCCTGGGTGTGACAGTGTTTCAACCTACAAACTCCCTTGGAAGTCCTCTAGCCTGCCTGAATAGGTTTTTCCGGCCACATGTGATTACTCAGAGCCTCCAAACTGTGAGAGGCATGAGATGTTCTAAACTGTCTAAATACAGATTCCTTTGAGCAGTTAAAAGATTGATTAGAAATTGTATTGGTGAAGGGATTTTCACTTCTTGGGCCAATGTTTGCTGCTAAGTCTGCATATCCCTTACCTGCTGTGTCCCTGGCAGTGTATTGATTAATATAATTGGTGTAAGTAGTAGCTTTAATGTTTGTAACCTGGGACCCTTGAGTTAATTCTTTTTCTTGTTGTAGCCCACCACACCTTTGCCCTG
>NW_011494949.1:1889035-1889439 GCF_000754665.1 Bison bison bison
GTTTCTCCACTGAATTTCCTCACTGAGCTATCCTCATTCTATTACTCTTTATATCCTTAATTAACGTTTAATTAAGCAATTGTTTCCTGATCCTCGCCTACGCCGTCTCTCCTTCGAATACCCTGGATCAGCCGGGGCTGGTCCCCGGCAATGCGGTGTAGAGAAGTCCTGTGGGATTTCGGGCAGGTAGCTAAGGGCTGGGGAAGGAAGTGGCCCAGCTGGGGGTGCGGGTCTTTGTAACTCCCATGCACCTGCACACTTGTGGAGACCTGGCAGGCTGTGCGCAGCTGGGTGTCCATCAGCCTGGTTGGTAACGTGGGTGAGCCTCTTGCTTGAGTTTTCATTTCCAGGAAATGGGAACAAGAGTTCACCTATCTCAGAGGATTAAAGTAATTTGAGGCATC
>NW_011494949.1:1889721-1889944 GCF_000754665.1 Bison bison bison
TGAAAAGGGGGCTTCTCTGGTGGCTCAGCTGGTAAAGAATCTGTCTGTGGTGGGGGAGACATAGGTTCGATCCCCGGGTCAGGAAGGTCCCCCGCAGGTGGAAGTGGCAACCCACTCCAGTATCCTTTCCTAGAGAAGTCCATGGTCAGAGGAGCCTGGTGGGCTGCAGTCGGGCTTGCAGGGTCAGATGTGACCGAGGGACTTAGCAGGCACACGTGGTGAA
>NW_011494949.1:1890044-1896594 GCF_000754665.1 Bison bison bison
AATGGAGCCTCAAGAATGGTCACCCTAGGACCTGTGGCCATGTTCTCTGTGCTCTCAGAACCTGTGCACATGTTATGTTCCACGGCAAAGGAGGCTTCACAGATTTAACTGAGGTCACAGACTTTACAACAGGAGGGAACCCTGGGAGACTGAGAAGACCCAGTCTAGGCAACAACACCACGGATGGGGCGGCTTGAATGGCAGAAACTTTCTCTCTTGCTGTCTGGAGACTGGAAGCCCGAGACCCAGGAGTTAGCCCTTTGGAGGCTGTGATGAAGAATGTGGCCCAGGCCCCTCTAGCTTCTGAGGGCTTGCCAGTGTCCTTGGCGTCCCTGGGCCGGCAGGAGCGCTGCCCCATCTCTGCCCTCATGTTCACACGCTGTCCTGACTCCATGTGAGTCTCTGCCTGAAAGACGTCCCCTTCTTATGAGGACCCCAGGCCTGTTGCATTAGCCTCCCTGCCTCGATGTGACTTCATCTGAACTGGATCATCTGCAAGAAAAAGCCCATTTAGTGCTTGATATTTAGACCTTAGAGAATATTTACTCTCTGGATTTCTGAATTCAATTACCCCTCATCATCAATAACAATCAAGCTGCTGTTTTCTAATTTTCTTAACGTAAGTATTTCACAGTGGTCTGTGCACTGTGGTTATTTGGATGAGTGTTCTGCTTCTCTGTCGCTTCTCTGGGAATCACCACAAACTTGGGGGTTCCAAATCACATACTTATTTGCTCAGCTTCTGGGATCTGCAGGCGGGGTTCATGGGTCCTCAGCTCAGGTCTGCAGTCAAGGTGTCCTGCAGTGTGAGTTCTCATCAGAGGCTTGTGTGTGTCTCAGCCACTCTGTCTTGTCTGACTCTTTGCGACCCCAGGGACTGTAGCCTCCAGGCTCCTCTGTCCATGGGATTCTCTAGGCAAGATACTGTAGTGGGTTGCCATGCTCTCCTCCGGTGGATTTTCCCAACCCAGGATCAAAACCAGGTCTCGCACACTACAGGCAGATTCTTTACCAGCTGAACTGCCAAGGAAGCCCAGAGGCTAGACTGGAGAGACGGCTGCTTCCAGACTCCATCAGCTCCTTGCCGTGGTTCATCTCCTTGCAGCAATGAGACTATCCTGTGTTCTCTTAAGGTTTCGTATTTGTCTACTGGACATCCATTCATCACAGAGACAGATGAACTACATTTCCTGAGTTACTGAGACCCTGGCAGTCTTCAGGGCCTTCAGGCCAGGAGAGAGGCGTCCCAGTTGGCACGATGGGAAAGAATCCTCCTTCCAGTGCAGAAGATTCAAGTTCAGTCCCTGGGCTGAGAAGATCCCTTGGAGGAGCGCATGACAACCCACTCCAGTATTCTTGCCTGGAGAATCCTATGGACAGAAGAGCCTGGAGGGCTACAGTCCATGGGATTGCAGAGTTGAACAGGACTGAGGGACTGAGCATGTAGGCCAGAAAGGGAGATGGCCCCTCCCAAGGCTCATCCCTAATGATAGCAGCAACTAGCCCAGGACATGACTTTCACATGCAGACCAACAAATCCCAAGCCTGCACCCCAGCCATCTCCTTTATCTGACTCGCACACAAGCCAACATATCGCCTGCCTGAAATTAGCCCAGGGCCAGGTTCCAGGTCTCTAGGACAGTCCCTCTACAGCCCACGGCTCGCAATAGTTAGCTGACCTAACCCAGGCTAAGGTGTTTACTCCACTCCACCCGGCCTTTCCCAGGAAAGCCCCCCAAAAAGGCACTGGCTCAGGCCTTACCCCACCCCCACTCCTGACCCCTTGGCCTTTCTGTGTGTCTTGCAGGAGGGGGCTGGCTCTCTTGAAAAATGTAAGTAACCAACCCAGAATCAAGATTGCCAGGAGAAATATCAATAACCTCAGATATGCAGATGACACCACCCTTATGGCAGAAAGGGAAGAAGAACTAAAGAGCCTCTTGAAAGAGAAAGAGAAGAGTGAGAAAGGTGGCTTAAAAGTCAACATTCAGAAAACTAAGATCATGGCATCTGGTCCCAACACTTCATAGCAAACAGATGGGGAAACAGTGACAGACTTCATTTTTTGGGGTTCCAAAATCACTGCAGATGGTGACTAGAGCCATGAAATTAAAAGATGCTTACTCCTTGGAAGGAAAGTTATGACCAAACTAGACAGAATACTAAAAAGCAGAGACATTACTTTGCCAACAAAGGTCTGTCTGGTCAAGGCTATGGTTTTTCCAGTAGTCATGTATGGATATGAGAGTTGAACTATAAAGAAAGTTGAGTGCCAAAGAACTGATGCTTTTGAACTGTGGTGTTGGAGAAGACTCTTGAGAGTCCCTTGGACAGCAAGGAGATCCAACCAGTCAATCCTAAAGGAAATCAGTCTTGAATAGTCATTGAAAGGACTGATGCTGAAGCTGAAACTCCAATACTTTGGGTACCTGATGTGAAGAACTGACTCATTTGAAAAGACCCTGACGCTGGGAAAAATTGAAGGCAAGATTAGAAGGGGAAGACAAGGGATGAGATGGTGGGATGGCGTCACTGTCTCGATGGACATGAGTTTGAGTAAATTCCGGGAGTTGGTGATGGACAGAGAGGCATGGCATGCTGCAGTCGAAGGGGTTGCAAAGAGTCAGACAGGACTGAGTGACTGAACTGAGCCCTTCTTTCCATCTAGTCAAAGCTATGGTTTTTCCAGTAGTCATGTATGGATGTGAGAGTTGGATCATAAAGAAGACTGAGTGCCAAAGAATTGATACTTTCAAAATGTGGTGCTGGAGAAGACTCTCAAGAGTCCCTTGGACAGCAAGGAGATCAAACCAGTCAATCCTAAAGGATCAATCCTGAATATACATTGAAAGGACTGATGCTGAAGCTGAAGCTTCAGTCCTTTGGCCACCTGATGCAAAGAGAAGATTCATTGGAAAAGACCCTGATGCTGGGAAAGATTGAAGGCAGGAGGAGAAGGGGATGACAGAAAATGAGATGGTTTGATGGCATCATCAACTCAATGGATGTGAATTTATGCAAACTTTGAGAGAAGGACAGGGAAGCCTGTCATCCTGCAGTCCATGGGTTGCAAATAGTTGGACATGACTGAGTGACTGAACAACAACAACCCTGCTTTCAGTGGCACCAGCTGGTCACAGTCTCTGTAAGTTAAACCCCAACTTTAATTTAGAACAGGGTTCATGGCAGCCTGCTTCTTCAAACCAACAGTGGAGTCATCAGGAACCCTTGTGCAGTCAGTGGATGACACCCCTCAACTCTGCCATGTCCCATTGCTCAGGAGCAGTCTCAGGTCCCCACGCACAGGGAGGGGTCTTCACCAGGGCAAGGGTCCCAGGACCACCTTACAGTTTTCCCACGCCAGTAAGCATTTTGAGAAAGATTGTACGAACTGAGTGAAAAAAGAAAGCTTAACTGCCATGTGCATTTTACTAACTAGCACAGTCACTCTTCATGCTTATGGCTCAGTAAATATGAGCAGAACACACATTAGGGCCATTCTAAATTGTTAGAAATTTGTAGCAGCTGCATGAACACAGGCAGTGGCTGCGGTATGTCCAGCTAGACCTGTGTCTGGCTCAGTGGGCGTTCACTCTGATTGAGTAGGTTAAGTGTCTGATTCAGCAGAAAATCCCCATTGTGTCAACAAGTAACGTGCACATCTGATTCCATCTTTGATATATATGGCTCAACTGGTGATCTATTTCTCTTTAGTTGGTGTTTATTTTTCCTATGAATGACTTATTGGTTTTAGAATGAACTGTGTCAACTATCGCACACGGTATATTAATTTCAGGGTGTTATGCAAACATTCTCTGCTTAATACACCTTATTCCATCTTTATTTTCTTTTTCTGGCAACATAATATCCTTTTTTTTTTTTGTAATTTGAATTAAATATCCTTTTTCCCAAGGCTCTTCTCCTTGGGGATGGGGGGCACAGGGCATGTGAAAGTGGCTGCTACTGCTGCTGCTGCTGCTGCTAAGTCGCTTCAGTCGTGTCTGACTCTGCGACCCCATAGATGGCAGCTCACCAGGCTCCCCCGTCCCTGGGATTCTCCAGGCAAGAGCACTGGAGTGGGCTGCCATTTCCTTCTCCAATGCATGAAAGTGAAAAGTGACAGTGAAGTCGCTCAGTCGTGTCTGACTCTGTGTGACCCCATGGACGTCCATGGGATTCTCCAGGCAAGAGCACTGGAGTGGCTGCCATCGCCTTCTCCGTGTGAAAGTGTCAGCTTCATTTAAAAATATTTTGATTGACTTTTACGTGAGAGTGTTAATGCTTTAATATTTTGCTTCGGATATCCCATCATTTCATTACGTGAAGCTGGGTTTTACCTTTTCGGTAGTGTCCTTAAATTTGCATCATTGAAACATTAAAGGAGTTTTAACTATTTAAAACCAACCTTGTAAAGGCACTTGCTTCAGGAAGTCAAGGGAGGTCGGTGTGACTCTTCACAGCTCATGGAGGGGCACGTGAACACCAGGGATGGGACATGTGGGACCTCAGAACTGAAGGGGTGGCCACTGGCAGTGGGCTCACCAGAGCTGACCCACTGCTGGGACCAACTCTCAGACCCGTTTCCCAGCACTCCTGTCCATTAACTCAGCAATGCCATCTAACTATCTCATCCTCTGCTGCCCCCTTCTCCTTTTGCCTGCTTGAATATCACATAACTTTACTTACTGAACTTTCATAGTAGGTTTTGACTTAATGTAGATTCTGTCTTTTATTATTTTTTCTTCTTTTGAAATGTGTATGTGTGTTTGCTTATCTGTATTTTTCTTTAATTCCAATCATCCTATCAATTTCTAGAAAAAAAAATTCTGTTGAAGTTCTTTACTGAAATTGCTTTAATGTAGATTAATTTGGGGAAAACTGACAGATAACAGTATTGAGTCTTTCAACACATAAGCATGGTATGTCTCTCCTTAATTTAAATATTCTTTAATTTTTATTATCAGTATATTACAATTCCAGTCTAGCGCCTTACACATATTTGATGCTACTATAGAGTTGATATATTTGATGCTATTGTAAATGGTTTGGGGTTTTCAATCTAATTTTCTAAAGTCCATTTCAAGCATATACATATATACTCCTTTAATGTAGACTATTGCAATATCCTTAAATTCACCTATTCTAGTAATTATTCTGGACATTCCTTAGGCTTTTCTATCTACACAAGTATGAGATCTATGATCCAGTTTTACTTCTTCCAATCTGAACCTTTTTATTGTTTTTCCACACAGATTAGCATCTCCATGTTAATGTTGAATGTGAGTGATATGAGAGTATTTCCTTGTCTTGTTTCTGATCTCAGGTGGAAAACACTCAGTATTTTACCACTGGGTGTGATATGATATGTAGTTCTTTCAACAGACCCTTTATCATTTGATATAGTTTCCTTCTGTTTTTCATCATGTGTAGAATCTTGGTATAAATGCTTTGTAATTCAGCAATTTCCCCCCACATTTGTTGACAGTTATATGACCTTCTTTTCTCCCTCAGTTTGGTTATGTGGAAGATTGCATAGATTAATTTTTATATGGTGAGCCAATCTTGCATCTTCAGTACGAGCCCAGTTGGATCCTACTGCATCGCTCTTTGGATGGATCGCTGCATTCAGCTTCTAATATTGTTTGAGTTTTGCCTCTATGTTTATGATGGATTCTATACATGGACATCACGAGATGGCCAGCACCGAAAAGATGGAGAACCTCTATACAGTCAGCAAAAACAAGACCGGGAGCTGACTGTGGCTCAGATCATGGACTCCTTATTGCCAAATTCAGACTGAAATTGAAGAAAGTAGGGAAAACCACTAGACCATTCAGGTATGACCTAAATCAAATCCCTTACGATTATACAGTGGAAGCGAGAAATAGATTCAAGGGATTAGATCTGATAGAGAGAGTGACTGATGAACTATGGACAGAGGTTCATGACATTGTACAGGATTCAGGGATCAAGACCATTCCCAAGAAAAAGAAATGCAAAAAAGCAAAATGGCTGTTTGAGGAGGCCTTACAAATAGCTGTGAAAAGAAGAGAAGCAAAAAGCAAAGGGGTGATCACTCACCTAGAGCCTAGAGCCAGACATCCTGGAATGTGAAGTCAAGTGTGCCTTAGATGACCCACCTCCCAGAATATTGGAAATAAAAGCAAAAATAAACAAATGGGACCTAATCAAAATTAAAAGCTTCTGCACAACAAAGGAAACTATAAGCAAGGTGAAAAGACAGCCTTCAGAATGGGAGAAAATAATAGCAAATGAAGCAACAGACAAACAACTAATCTCAAAAATATACAAGCAACTCCTGCAGCTCAATTCCAGAAAAATAAATGACCCAATCAAAAAATGGGCCAAAGAACTAAACAGACATTTCTCCAAAGAAGACATACAGATGGCTAACAAACACATGAAAAGATGCTCAACATCATTCATTATCAGAGAAATGCAAATCAAGACCACTATGAGGTACCATTTCACACCAGTCAGAATGGCTGCAATCCAAAAGTCTACAAGCAATAAATGCTGGAGAGGGTGC
>NW_011494949.1:1896694-1914896 GCF_000754665.1 Bison bison bison
AAATGGGCCAAAGAACTAAATAGACATTTCTCCAAAGAAGACATACAGATGGCTAACAAACACATGAAAAGATGCTCAACATCATTCATTATCAGAGAAATGCAAATCAAGACCACTATGAAGTACCATTTCACACCAGTCAGAATGGCTGCAATCCAAAAGTCTACAAATAATAAATGCTGGAGAGGGTGCGGAGAAAAGGGAACCCTCTTACACTGTTGGTGGGAATGCAAACTAGTACAGCCATTATGGAGAACAGTGTGGAGATTCCTTAAAAAACTGGAAATAGAACTGCTATATGACCCAGCAATCCCACTTCTGGACATACACACCAAGGAAACCAGAATTGAAAGAGACACGTGTACCCCAATGTTCATCGCAGCACTGTTTATAATAGCCAGAACATGGAAGCAACCTAGATGTCCATCAGCAGACGAATGGATAAGAAAGCTGTGGTACATATACACAATGGAGTATTACTCAGCCATTAAAAAGAAGACATTTGAATCAATTCTAATGAGGTGGATGAAACTGGAGCCTATAATACAGAGTGAAGTAAGCCAGAAAGAAAAACACCAATACAGTATAATAATGCATATATATGGAATTTAGAAAGATGGTGATGATAACTCTGTATGCGAGACAGCAAAAGAGACACAGATGTATAGAACAGTCTTTTGGACTCTGTGGGAGAGGGAGAGGGTGGGATGATTTGGGAGAATGGCATTGAAACATGTATATTATCATATGTGAAATAAATCACCAGTCCAGGTTCAATGCATGATACAGGATGCTCGGGGCTGGTGCACTGGGATGACCTGGAGGGATGGTATGGGGAGGGAGGTAGAAGGGGGGTTCAGGATGGGGAACACATGTACACCCGTGGCAGATTCATGTCGATGTATGGCAAAACCAATACAATATTGTAATTAGCCTCCAATTAAAATAAATAAATTTATATTTAAGAAAATCCTGGGTTTGTTAGGAGCACTTTGTAGAGTGTCTGATATATGATAAACATTCAATAAATATTAAAAAGTTAAAAAAAAGAAGCATCACTATGAACAAAGCTAGTGGAGGTGATGGAATTCCAGTTGAGCTATTTCCAATCCTAAAAGATGATATGAAAGTGCTGCACTCAATATGAGAGCAAATTTGGAAAACTCAGCAGTGGCCAAAGACTGGAAAAGGTCAGTTTTCATTCCAATGGCAAAGAAAGGCAATGCAAAAGAATGCTCAAACCACCACACAATTGCACTCATCTCTGCTGCTGCTACTGCTGCTAAGTTGCTTCAGTCGTGTCCAACTCTGCGCAACCCCATAGACGGCAGCCCACTAGGGTCCCCCATCCCTGGGGTTCTCTAGGCAAGAACACTGGAGTGGGTTGCCATTTCCTTCTCCAATGCATGAAAGTGAAAAGTGAAAGTGAAGCTGCCCAGTCGTGCTGACTCTTAGCGACCCCATGGACTACAGCCTACCAGGCTCCTCTGTCCATGGGATTTCCCAGGCAAGAGTACTGGAGTGGGTTGCTATTGCCTTCTCCTCACATGCTAGTAAAGTAATGCTCAAAATTCTCCAAGCCAGGCTTCAGCAATTCATGAACTATAAACTTCCAGATGTTCAAGCTGGTTTTAGAAAAGGCAGAGGAACCAGAGATCAAATTGTCAACATCAGTGGATCATCAAAAAAGCAAGAGAGTTCCAGAAAAAACATCTATTTCTGCTTTATTGACCATGCCAAAGACTTTGACTGTGTGGATCACAATAAACTGGAAAATTCTGAAAGAGATGGGAATACCAGACCTGCTTCTTGAGAAACCTGTATGCAGGTCAGGAAGCAACAGTTAGAACTGGACATGGAACAACAGACTGGTTCCAAATAGGAAAAGGAGTATGTCAACACTCTATATTGTCATCCTGCTTAGTTAACTTATATGCAGAGTACATCATGAGAAATGCTGGGCTGGATGAAGCACAAGCTGCAATCAAGACTGCTGGGAGAAATATCAATAACCTCAGATATGCAGATGACACCACCCGTATGGCAGAAAGTGAAGAAGAACTAAAAAGCCTCTTGATGAAAGTGAAAGAGGAGAGTGAAAAAGTTGGCTTAAAGCTCAACATTCAGAAAACTAAGATCATGGCATCCTTTCCCATCACTTCATGGGAAATAGATGGGGAAACAGTGGCTGACTTTATTTTGGGGGGCTCCAAAATCATTGCAGATGGTGACTGCAATCATGAAATTAAGATGCTTACTCTTTGGAAGAGAAGTCATGACCAACTTAGACAGTATATTAAAAAGCAGAGACATTACTTTGCAAACAGAGGTCCATCTAGTTAAGCCTATGGTTTTTCCAGTAGTCATGAATGGATGTGAGAGTTGGACTGTGAAGAAAGCTGAGCAACAAAGAATTGATGCTTTTGAACTGTGGTGTTGGAGAAGACTCTTGAGAGTCCCTTGGACTGCAAGATCCAACCAGTCCATCCTAAAGGAGATCAGTCCTGGGTGTTCTTGCTGAAGATGAAACTCCAATACTTTGGCCACCTGATGCAAAGAGTTGAGTCATTTGAAAAGACCCTGATGTTGGGAAAGATTGAAGGCAGGAGGAGAAGGGGACGGCAGAGGATGAGATGGCTGGATGGCATCACTGACTCGATGGGCATGAGTTTGAGTGAACTCCAGGAGTTGGTGATGGACAGGGAGGCCTGGCGTGCTGCAGGCCATGGGGTTGCAAAGAGTCGGACACGTCTGAGCCACTGGACTGAACTACGATGGACACTGAGTCTCATTGTTCTCAGTGCACTAATAGCCTTGTGAACTGATTTAGAATGTGTCTCCTCCTCTTCTGTGTTTTGAAACAGTTTGTTTAGAATTAGAATCGTTTCTCACAAGTGTTTCATAGAATTACACACAGTAAAACTCACTGGGCTTGATGTTTCCTAGGAATTTAGTTTATTAAATGAAATGTTTAGATTTTCACTTTTTTCTGGAGCCAATTTTTCTGTTTTTTAAATTAGGTCATTTGTCTCTTTTCTGTTCAGTTGTAAGAGTTCTTTGTATACACACCTTTCGTGAGATGTGTTATTTGCAACAGTTTTCTCCCATATCACTGGTTATCTTCCCATTATCTTGATGATCTAATTTTTATAGTTCACTGTAGCAGTTTTGGATATCTATTTTGAAATAATTTTTATCAGAATATAAGTGATTTACAATACTGTGTTAGTTTCAAGTGTACAGAACAGTGATTCAGTTCCACATACACAGTGTCCACTCTTTTTTATATTCTTTTCCATAGAGGTCATTATGCAGTACTGAGTAGAGTTCCTTGTGTTTACAGCTGGTCCTTACAAGTTACCTCTTTTATATATGAAGTGAAGTGAAGTCGCTCAGTCATGTCCGACTCTTTGCGACCCCATGGACTGTAGCCTACCAGGCTTCTCCACCCATGGGATTTTCCAGGCAAGGGTACTGGAGTGGGTTTCCATTTCCTTCTCCAGGGGATCTTCCTGACCCAGGAATTGAACTGGGGTCTCCTGCACTGCAGGCAGACGCTTCGCCCTCTGAGCCAGCAGGGAGCCCCTTTCATATAGTAGTGTACATGTATCAGTCCCAACCTCCCAATTTGTCCCTCTCCCCGTTTCTCCCAGTATCAAGTTTGTTTTATACACCTATGACTCTTATTTCTGTTTTGTAGATGAGTCAATTAAAAAAAATCAATTTCATCTAAATTCTTGATTTGCACATTTCTGATAGCTAAGTCAGAGTAGCAGAGAGGTGCAAGAGCTAGAGGAAATGTTGAGTTCACACTGCCTTTTAGTTTGGGCCACTGGGGAGGACTCGTTGCTTTGTTTAGTGTCTGTCTCCTCACCCCACAGTGGTGCCCCTGGAGCCTGAAGAGTTTCCAATGCAAATGATGTCATCAATAAGTATGTGATCAAAAAATAAACAATGCAATGTCTGGGCTTCCCTGGTGGCTCAGTGGTAAAGTTCCACCTGCAATGCAGGAGACCTGGGTTTGTTCCCTGGGTTGTGAAAATCCCCTGGAGAAGGAAATGGCAACCCACTCCAGTATTGTTGTCTGGGAAATCCCATGGACAGCGGAGCCTGAGGGCTACAGTCGAAGGGGTTGCAGAGTTGGGCATGACTGAGTGACCAGCTCATACACACGCAGGTGAACTGAATGCATTCAGTCCAGTTCAGCCCCTCAGTCGTGTCTGACTCTGCAATCCCATGACCCGCAGCTTGCCATGCTTCCTTGTCCACCACCCGACCCAGTTTTCTCAGACTCTTGTCCATCGAGTTGGTGATGCCATCCAACCATCTCGTCCTCTGTCGTCCCCTTCTCCTCCTGCCTTCAGTCTTTCCCAGCATCAGGGGCTTTTCAAATGAGTCAGCTCTTCCCATCAGGTGGCCAAAGTATTGGAGCTGCGGCATCAGTCCTTCCAGTGAATATGCAGGACTGATATCCTTTAAGATGGACTGGTTGGATCTCCTTGCAAACCAAGGGACTCTCAAGACTTTTCTCCAACACCACAGTGCAAAGCATCAGTTCTTTGGTGCTCAGCCTTCTTCATGGTCCAACTCTCAGATCCACACATGACTACTGGAAAAGCCACAGCCTTGACTATATGGACTTTTGTCGGCAAAGTAATGTCTCTGCTTTTTAATATGCTGTCTAGGTTGGTCATGGAGAAGGCGATGGCACCCCATTCTGGTACTCTTGCCTGGAAAATCCCATGGACAGAGGAGCCTGGTAGGCTGCAGTCCATGGGGTCGCTACCAGTCGGACACGACTGAGCTACTTCACTTTCACTTTTCACTTGCATGCCTTGGAGAAGGAAATGGCAACCCATTCCAGTGTTCTTGCCTGGAGAATCCAAGGGATAGGGGAGCCTGGTGGCCTGCCGTCTATGGGGTCACACAGAGTCGGACACGACTGAAGCGACTTAGCAGGTTGGTCATAGAGTTTCTTCCAAGTACCAAGCATCTTTTAACTTCATGGCTGCAGTCATCATCCACAGTGATTTTGGCACCCAAGAAAAAAACTCTGTCACTGTTTCCATTCTTTCCCCATCTATTTGCCATAAAGTGATGAGATCAGATGCCATGATCTTTGTTTTTTGAATGCTGCATTTTAAGCCAGCTTTTTCGCCCTCCTCTTTCACCTTCATCAAAAGGCCCTTTAGTTCTTCACTTTCTGCCGTAAGGGTGGTGTCATCTGCATATCTGAGGTTATTGATATTTCTCCCTGCAATCTTGATGACAGCTTGTGCTTCATCCAGCCTGGCATTTCGTATGGAGTACTCTGCATATAAGTTAAATAAGCAGAGTGACAATATACAGCCTTGGTGTACTCGTTTCCCAATTTGGAACCAGTCCATTGTTTCATGCCTGGTTCTGACTGTTGCTTCTTGACCTGCAGATTTCTCAGGAGGCAGGTAAAGTGGTCTGGTATTCCCATCTCTTGAAGAATTTTCCACAGTTTTTTGCATAGTCAATGAAGCAGATGTTTTTCTAGAACCCTCTTGCTTTTTCTATGATGTTGGCAATTTGATCTCTGTTTCCTCTGCCTTTTCTAAATCCAGCTTGAACATCTGGAAGTTCTCAGTTCACATTCTGTAGAAGCCCCACTTGGAGAATTTTGAGCATTACTTTGCTAGCTTGTGAGATGCATGGACAGAGAAACCTGGCGTGCTGCAGTCCATGGGGTCACAAAGAGTTGGACATGAACTGAACCTAATTGAGTGCAATTGTGCAGTAGCTTGAACATTCTTTGGCATTGCTTTTCTTTGGGATTGAAATGAAAACTGACCTTTTCCAGTCCTGTGGCCACTGCTGAGTTTTCCAAATTTGCTGGCATATTGAGTACACCACTATCACAGCATCATCTTTTAGGATTTGAAGTAGCTCAGCTGGAATTCCATCACCTCCACTAACTTTGTTCATATGGATGCTTCCTAAGGCTCACTTGACTTTGCATTCCAGGATGTCTGGCTCTAGGTGAGTGATCACATCATCGTGGTTATCTGGATCATGATGATCATTTTTTACAGTTCTTCTTTTTATTCTTGCCACCTCTTCTTATATCTTCTTCTTCTGTTAGGTCCATACCATTTCTGTCCTTTATTGTGCCCATCTTTGCATGAAATGTTCCCTTAGTATCTCTAATTTTCTTGAAGAGATCTCTAGTCTTTCCCATTCTATTGTTTTCCTCTATTTCTTTGCATTGATCATTGAGGAAGGCTTTCTTATATCTCCTTGCTACTCTTTGAAACTCTGCATTGAGATGGATATATCTTTCCTTTTCTCCTTTGCCTTTCACTGAATACATTAGTAACAGATATAATTCTACTTCTGATTTGGTACATCCTTACTATAAAATACAGAGAAACTGGCAGATCCTTGCAAATTGGGTTCTAGGCAGGCAACGCCAGCAGTTTCCAAGCTATTATGTTACAATAGCTGTCTCTATATCACTTGGGATTTTATGTTTTAGAGCAAGTTTTAAGGTAAACAGAGCCCAAATTCCAACCTGCTTCTGTACTCAGGATGACCCTGACTTTACTAGTAACGAGATCTGATGACATCATCTTTTGACAGTCGTGATCTTTAACCTGATTTGATCTAAACCAGACTCTCCGGGAATGGTATTATTAAGGTAAATCCCTGAAAAGAGACCCGGCCACTTCAGAATAAACCGTTTAGAGGTGTTGGGTTTCTGGGGATGACCTCACCCATCAGACTTTTCTTCCTTGGGCGATACAGACCGTATCGACACTGCAAAGAGGGATAGTGGGTTACTGGTGCTGTTTTTACTCGTAACACCCAAATCATAGCAGAATTCTAATTATGTACGTGGGCAGACACATTTAAATGTGCCTTTTACCCATCTCCTTCAGACAAAGTTTAAGTCTGAGGGTCTGGACTTCTCTCCATCTTTGAAAAGAACATCTGAATTTATGCAAAGGTAAGTTTAAATATACCTCGTGCCTCACGTACAGAATGAGATGAAAGTGAAAGTGAAAGTCGCTCAGTCGTGTCCAGCTCTTTGAGACCCCACAAACTATACAGTCCGTGGAATTCTCCAGGCCAGAATACTGGAGTGGGTAGCCTATCCCTTCTCCAGCAGATCTACCTGACCCAGGCATCTAACTGGGATCTCCTGCATTGCAGGCGGATTCTTTAGCAACTGAGCTATCAGGGAAGCCCCACATCTATTATGAGTGTATCACCCAGATTGTTTGTGAAAATAATCGACAAATGACCCTTTTATGAGCCGAGAGCTGTGCACGTGGATGAGACGTGCGTCCTGTGTGTCCACGCCCACCACCACTGCCCCGAGCCCTGGTCCCGGCACCCGCCTCCTGCCCTGTGAGGTCTCCTTCCTGGGCCTCTGGCTCCTGCTGGCAGCCTCCTGACAGTGTTTTTCTGAGCGGCCACCAAGTACTGACCTGGGAGCATCTAGGCTGAGACAGCCTGTATCCAAGCCCAACCATGCCAGCCAGGCTTCCATGTTACCAATATCTGCGTGAATATGTGAATAGCTGCAATGCTTACCAGCAGCTTTTGCAACTACCTGGATAAAAGTAGCTCTAGAAAGAATTGGCAGGATTTTTCCTGATCTGACCTAAGCAGCAGACTTCATTTTCTTGCTGCTTTTGAATCTCTCCCTGGTTCATATGGGATTCTCCACAAAGGTATCAGCAAGTTCTTCGCAGGAGAAACGGTACATTGCAAACCCTAGATTGCAAATCAGTAAAGAAAGTACTTTAGACCCAAAGTAAACTTGGACTCAGTTGTGCCACGAAGCTCAGTTTGGACTCACGGTGGGTCCTCTGTCCTCCTTGGGGAAGCTCCTGGGTGGCTCGCACGCTCACTGGGAAGGACCACGCCTGGATCCCTGGCCGATGCGGATGTGAACGCACAAGTGTGCATCAGGCCTGGCCTCCCGCGCCCTGGGTCCTCCTAGCAGGACCCTCACGATGAGCCGCTCTGCTTTGCTGTTCTCTGCGTTCACCTGTCTCCCCTGCCCTGTGCCCTGAGCCTCAGGAAATTGGTGTCAGAGCCCCCAACACTGCTTCAGAGGCCGGGGCACAGCAGGACAGCCTCACCTCGCCAGTGGGAGCCTGGACCGATTCTCCTCCCTCCCGTTGGTTCTGCTTGGGTCCCGGCCCGTTTCTCAGTCCTGGTGGCCCCAGTGGTAGAGAACCCGCCTGAGACGCAGGACACGTAGTGAGACACGGGCTAGATCTCTGGGTCGGGGACTTTGCCTGGAGGAGGGCACGGCGACCCACTCCAGTAGTCTTAACTGGAAAATCCCATGGACAGAGGAGCCTGGCGGGCTAGTCCATGGGGTCAAAAATAGTCGGACACCACTGAAGTGACTTAGCACGTGCATTTCACAGTAATATGTCAGCACAACTGGGAAATGCTGGGTGCCCTTTCCTCTGGCCCCATGGACCAGGAAGGGGCCAGCTTGGTCCTCTGGGCAGGGGGCACAGTCTGGTGTGGGCCCCCCATCCGGGCGCTGGCAAGGGACAGCAGGCAATGGTGACGCCCTGACCAGTGCTGAGGGCGGCAGTCGGCTCCAAGGCCCTGGGTATTGGTTCCTGGTTGTGGGGGAAGGGGGAAGGCAGCCCGCTCCTTGCGGCTGGGTTTCCCTGCCCGTGATGCAGACATGGCTCCCCCAGGGGCCCTGGGGGTCAGCCCTGGGCTGTCAGGGGGTCTGCTGCGGCCCCTCTCAGACGAGAGAGCAGATCAGCAGCCCAGGGAGGCCACCTAGCCTTGGCCCCCGCGTGAGGCAGTCCCCGCCTCTAAGCCAGGAGTTTCCGACACTTTAACACAGTGTAACTTAATCGCGTGTGATTTATGGAGCCAGCAGAAGGGGTATCAACGTCCCCATCCTGGAAACAAATCAAAGTTCAGACATGGGTGCAAACACTAATTACTTTTAACAAGTGCAGGGGGACGGGGAGGGGAGCCCGCCGCCCCGCCAGACAGCAGGGCGATAACCTGAGCGTTCCCGACACCCGGGAGGAGAGCTGCCTGGCTGGGGGAAGTTTCAGGAACCGTCCTGTCAGCCGTGATCAGCTCTTTGAAGTGTCCGAAGTGCGAAGTGGGACACATCCATCTTTACAAGCGCGCGGAGGCCGCGGGCTGCTTTGGGTTAGTGCAGGAATGCGCGTTCATTTGAAACCTGACCCCGGAGCCCTTGCAAAGCGGGGCTTAGGCGGGGCAAGGAGTGACCCTGGAAATTTAGACAGCTGGTTGGCCACTACTGGGAGCAAATTACTACAGCGGCAGTGATTTTTCCCCGACGAGAAGAAAGCGGAGGGCACCTCTCCGAGCCCCGGTGGGTCAGCTTTCACCTTAAAGACCAGTGTGAGAACCCAAGCCTCAGGGGAATCTGGGCCAGTCAGGGGGCAAGGCTGGGATTCCAGGAGGGGCCGCCGGGCAGGCGGGGAAGGGACATTGGAAACGGGTACATGCACACCGCCCTCGGGCTGCTGCACACGCGTGGGCCCTGTCCTGCCGGCGGCCGGCTCCCAGAGAACCGCGCTCCAGGTGTGTCCCTACCAGACCGCTCTTCACGTGAGTTGCCGCTGCAGTTGACCAGACCGTCCCCTTTAAAACCTAACGGTGGCCCCCAGGCCCCCTTGGTAGCCGGCAGGGAGGCTACGCGGCTTGACTGTGGGCCTCGCCTCACTGGAGCTCGCCATTTGCCACTGCCACTGCCCAGAAGGCTTGGACACCCCAGGGTGGATGCCCAGGAAATCTGGGGTTCAGAGAAGGCCAAGGAAAGGGAGCAGGCACAGAGCGAGGCCCCCAGACCCTCAGCAGGCTTCCCTGGGCTCGGGAACAGAGCCTGGAAGTATTTCTGTGTGCTGGGCTTCTCGAAACAGAGCAGATAGAGATACACATACAGGTATATTAATAGAGCCAGGTTAAGTACAGAGATAGGCTTCCCTGCTGGCTCAGATGGTAAAGAATCTACCTGCAATGCAAGAGACTGGGGTTTGATCCTTGCGTCGTGAAGATCCCCTGGAGAAGGAAATGGCAACCCACTCCAGTATTCTTGCCTGGAGAATTCCATGGACAGAGGAGCCTGGCGGGCTACATCCATGGAGTCACAAAGAGTAGGACACTACTGAACGACTAACACTTTCACTTTCAGATACAGATATAAATACAGACACAGGTGGAAATACAGATTAGATTTTTTGTTGTTCAGTTGCTCAGTCGTGTCTGACTCTTTGTGACCCCATGGACTGCAGCACGCCAGGTTTCTGTCCTTCACCAACTCCCGGAGATAGATTAGATACAGATACTCTTGATGACAGTGAAGGAGGAGAGAGAAAGAGTTGGCTTAAAACTCAACATTCAGAAAACTAAGATCATGGCATCTGGTCCCATCACTTCATGGAAAATAGATGGGGAAACAGTGGAAACAGTAAGAGACTTTATTTTGGGGCCTCCAAAGTCACTGCAGATGGTGACTGCAGCCATGAAATTAAAAGACGCTTAGTCCTTGGAAGAAAAGTTATGACCAACCTAGATAGCATATTAAAAAGCAGAGACATTACTTTACCAACTAAATTTTGTCTAGTCAAAGCTATGGTTTTTCCAGTAGTCATGTATGGATTTGAAAGTTGAACTATGAAGAAAGCTGAGCACCAAAGAATTAATGCTTTTGAACTGTGGTGTTAGAGAAGACTCTTGAGAATCCCTTGGACTACATGGAGATCAAACCAGTCAATCCTAAAGGAAATTGGTCCTGTATATTCATTGGAAGGACTAATGCTAAAGCTGAAACTCTAATACTTTGGCCACCTGATGCAAAGAACTGATTCATTTGAAAAGCCCCTGATGTTGGGAAAGATTGAAGGCAGGAGGAGAAGGGGACAACAGAAGATGAGATGGTTGGATGGCATCACCAAATCTATGGATGTGAGTTTGAGTAGGTTCCGGGAGTTGGTGATGTTCAGGGAATCCTGGCATGCTGCAGTCCATGGAGTTGCAAAGAGTGGGATACAACTGAGCAACTGAACTGAACTGATAAATACAGATACAGATGGGGGCTTCCCAGGTGGCTCTAGTGGTAAAGAACCCATTTGCAATTGCAGAAGAAGTAAGAGATAGGTGTTCAATCCCTGGGTTGGGAAGTTCCCCTGAAGAAGGGATAGCCTACCCACTCTTGTATTCTTGGGTTTTCTGGTGGCTCAGATGGTAAAGAATCCACCTGCAATGTGGACGACCTGGGTTGGGAAGATCCCCTGGAGGAGGGCATGGCAACCCACTCCAGTATTCTTGCCTGGAGAATCCCCACGGTCAGAGAAGTCTGGTGGGCTACCAGACCATGGGGTCACAAAGAGTCAGACACGACTGAGTGACTAAGCACAGCGCACGTAGGTATAGAAACTTACCGTATGGAATTGGATCGTGGAGTTATGAGCTTGGGATATCCCACAATTTGCCATCTTGCAGCTGGAGATCCAGGACGGCCCTAAATCAGAAGCTGGGAGTCTGCCCCGGGGAGTCAGGGGGAGTGCGTGCAACCTTCCGCAGCCCTTGACTTCTGCTCAGTCCCGGAGGGGCTGGGTGAGCCCCGCCCACGCGGGGGAGGGTACTCTCTCTGTTTGCCCCCCCGTTCAGATGCTCTGTGTGTCCAGCCTGTCACGGTGAGAGTGCTGAATCAGATATCTCAGCACCCTGGGGCCAGGCAGCCACAGCTTCAGAAGGTCTCTTTCCTAAATCATGCGACCTTCCCCAGAGGGCAGCACAGGGGGCTTGCTCTTCTGGAAAACCGGTGGGTTAGTGGGCGTCCCGACCCTCCTTCCAGGTGCTTGGCTTTCTGATGTCAAACCTTCCTTCTGTAATTTCGGGCTGTCTGATGATAGGAGCTTCCTGGGGACACGAGAAAGCGCCTGTGAGCAGCGTGCCCACTGGTCCACAGGTGAGTCCCAGCCAACGGCCCCGCACTCCATCCGTGTGGCTGGAAGAGGGGTCCCTGGCTTCCACGGAATGAGGCCAGCCCCCGGGGTGTCCCCTGCTGGCTCCATGTGCTGCCCCAGAAGAGTCCGTTTGCAAAGGAAGCGCACACGCGTCTCAGCTCACAGGCCACATCTGCGACTACAGAGGAGCTTCCAGCAGCAGCAGACGTGAGAGGTAAGAGGCAGGGGAAGGCGCTGCCCTTGGGAGAGGACGGGCACTGCGGCTGTGCCCATGGAGAGGACCGCACAGGTCGATCCCTGGAGGGAGGCCCGGGGGTGACCAACCGTCTGAGTCATTCTGCCTGGAACTCTGTAGGAACTCACATAAAGGGGTCAACCCTTCATCCTGCCTGCAGACAGGAAATGCCGCCCAAACCCACGAGCTCCGGGTGCAGGCCTGCCTGCGATGTCATTGGTATCTCCCTTGAACTGTTTGGTGTTGTCTGGATCTTCCATGAAAAATAGAAATCTGGGTTTATAAGATCCCCCTTCACCCAGACTCTCCAAGTGCCCACAGCTCTGACAGGTACCCTGAGTTTCTAAGAGAGGAGGACAGAAGGCCCATTTCCCCAGTTACTTGATTAGTGAACTCCATTCAGGGAATAGTTGTTGTCCGTGGGACCGGAGTTCTGGGAACAGATTTCCAAACGTGTGGGCCCAGATGTCTTTTAAGGGGTCTAAGCATGAAGGAACTGCTTCCATCACTTCTTAAGAGAAACCATGTTCTTAACCGCAAAGTATAGTTTTCATCATGAAATGCCAGCCCTGTGTGCTTCCGTCTGTAAGTTTGACTCTCCTGACTTTGCAGGAAATCCTTGTCAGGCTTCTTCTTGAGGAACAGCCTAAACCAGGTGACAGATTTCTTCTGGAAGTTGTGCCCAGGAGACGTGACCCCTGAAGGGTCCCCTGAAGAAGGACAGAGTCCACTTAGGTTCCTCAAGCCCCAAGTCAGTCAGTTCCTCCGCGTGGGGTCTTACTCCCACCAGGGCAGGGTGCTCTGGGGAGGTGACCAGGATTATAGATTCAGAGACTTCAGAGAGCTGGCTGTGGCGTGGAGGTGAGTGAACGAGGAGCGTTCTGAAATGCATTTCTTTGATTCCAAGGGGCTTGAGTCCAACAGCCCCTGTTCCCGTGCAAAGCTTTGATGTGCTCTCAGGAACCCCGCAAGTGACATGTCCTGATGGGAACTGAACCCAGCCCCCCTCTCCTGCCAGATGCTCTGACCCTGGTCCCGGCCAAGCGGCTGGGGGACCACTCCGTAGGTGTGGACTCTGCTGTCTATGGCGACCTCGGGGTCACAGTGACCCCCACCCCGTCCCCTGCACCCGGAGTGGAGAACCACCAGAGCGGTAGGGATGTTTGCTGGAAGGAGGCGGCTGAGCCTCACACACCTGCACCTTGTTCAGCTCGTTCAACGAGCGCAGGAGGACCCTGGGTGACCAGCCATCCTCATCGGCTGCCCGCCTGGCCCCTCGCTGCGGGGGTTCATGTTCCACTCCTGGAGCATGCTGCCTGGTCCCTGTGATGGCTCTACTGGTGACAAGCCCTGGTCCTGGAAGAATGTCCCGACCTGGCAGTCAGTGAGGCTCTGACATCAGACGTGAGTCCTTCTCTGCCAGGCCTGGTGGCGGGCAGGCAACTGGAAACCAGATTCCCCCCGAATGTCACCTCTGTAGTGCCAACTGCAGGCGTGCTGGAGGGGACTGGCACCCCTGCCAGGCTGAGCACCGCCCCGGGGGTACCCCAGAGGAGGACGGCTCAAACATTTCGTTTCCATGACCACTGAGTGGGTGCAGCCTTGGAGGAAGAAAGAGGGTTCTGCATCCCTCTAGCAGAGGCACCTCCTGACTCTTCTCTCGGGGCAGTGAGAACGCTGTTCCTGGTCCCTCCCCTGCGTGCCGCTCGGCAGAGGCCCCAGGTGGAGCGCTCCGGGGATGCAGCCCCTCCTGAAGTCATCTCCAGGCAGTGTCCACGGCGTCCCCACCACTGAAGAGTGGAGCTGCCTTGCTGTCCCCACGCTGGGAACGCAGGCCCTTCCGTGTCCCCCACCCACTTACGCTCCTGGGGCGTGTCTGGAGAGGCGAGGGGAAGGACGCCTAGGCCGCGTCTAGGTGCAGAGCGTCTAGGGGAGAGCCCGAATCCTGGGGGAGGGGGGGCTCTTCACTGCGGTTCTGGGTAGACCTGAGCCCGATATCTGGCATTCCGCTCCTGGCCACCCCCTCACCTGGGCGCGTTCTCTTGTCCTCTCTCCGCCCCAGTCTCCTCACCTGTAAAACAGGATGGTAGTAGTACCCACCTGGTCAGGCTGCCGCAGTGACTGTCCGCAGCGGTGCTGGGTACAGCCAGATGCACCGAGAGGTGGGCAGACCAGGAAAAGGAGCAGCAAACGACTGTGCCGAGAAGAAAAGAGAGCGTGACAGTGACAACAGGGACGGGGGTCTTTCTGGGGGGGCGACATTTATGCCACATGATCAGGGAACAAAGTGTGATTCCCGGGAAAGAGTGCTCCACTCCCGGGACTCCAGCCCACATCCTGGGGTTTAATTTCTGGTGAGTTTACGGAATTCACCACCTCCTTCTATTTTCCGCTTCTTGTGACAAATAATAGCTGCCTTATGAGATAAGGAAACGATAAAGTGCATGAGAAATCAAATGCAGAACTTCAAAACATTCTACAAATTTCTGCTGGAAATGCCATCGGTTTATAACCATAAATCACGACGTGAAACCAGAACGTGCGGCCATCTGTGGAGCGAAGCCTGGGAGCTGCCCTGCCCGCCCGCAGGCTTTCCCGGGGCGGGGGACAGGCTCTACCTTCTGCTGGGGAGGCTCGTTCCAGAGGCACGGAGCAGACACCCCACCCGGCCACCTCCCTCTCGGGTCCCAGGCCTGACAGCTCCCGTGGGGGCGCAATGGGAGGTGCTGCTTCCCCGTCCCCTGAGCTCGTGGACGTGGGAACACACGGGCGGGTAGAGACCGCCTCCCTGTCTCAGGACCCCACGGGGAGGCGTTGGCTCCTGCCACCCTTGGGTGCAGGCACCTACTTCACGAGGGGCAGTTGGCCCTTGGGGCAGCCAAGGGGAACAGGGGGGCAAGGCCTGAGAGTGGTGGGGGTGGGAGAATGGGCTGGGGGTCTCTGTGTGAGTTGGGACAGGATTTCCAGGCACTGAAGCTCCGGAAGCACAGAGGCTGGGTATCTACGAGAGCTCCACTGACTGAGCATGGCTCACCCACCAACGACCATGAGGGACTCATACGGTGGGGGCAGCTGGGAGAGGGTGCTGAGGATGCTCTGTGTAGGGCTGGAGGAAGAGAACTCTGCAGACATCTCCCTTATGGAGTAGACAGAGGAGAAGGGGAGATGTAGAAAGGGAATCTGGGGCTCTGCAGGTGGAGCTAGTGGTAAAGAACCCGCCTGCCAATGCAGGAAACATAAGAGACAGGGGATCGATCTCTGGGTTGGAAGATCCCCTGGAAGAGGGCATGGCAACCCACTCCAGAATTCTTGCCTGGGAAGTATCATGGACAGAGGAGCCTGGCGGGCTGCAGTCCACGGGGTCACAGACAGTAGGACACGATTGAAGTGAATTAGCAGGCAGCAGGCAGAACGGGAATGGAGACAGCAAGACTCCAGGGCAGGCTGCCACTGGTTCCGTGAGAAATTATTTCTACGGCATCACTGCCTGTTGGCGGGGATGCAGAATAGGGCAGTCACACAGGAAGATGGCCCTTCCCTCATAGCTCAGTTGTTAAAGAATCCGCCTGCAATGCATGAGACCTCAGTTCGATTCCTTGGTCGGGAAGATCCACTGGAGAAAGGAAAGGCTACCCACTCCAGTACTCTGGCCTGGAGAATTCCATGGACACTATAATCCAAGGGGTCGCAAAGAGTCGGACACGACTGAGCGACCTTAACTTTCGCTTAGGAAGACTGTTTGTGATGATTTTTCACAAGACTAAACACACTCTTATGGTCCGATCCAGCAATTATGCCCCTTGGATTTATGCAAGCGAGTTGGAAACTTACGTCCACTCACAGATCTGCACACAGGTGTTTATAGCAGCTGTAGCATCATTGCCAAGGCTTGGAAGAAACCAAGATACCCTTCAGTTAATGAGTAAACAGTGGTCTGTCCATGCAGCGGAATATTATTCAGCTTCAAAAAGAAATGAGTATCAAGCATTGAAATGACGCGGACGAAAGGTAAAAATACCTCACTTAGTGAAGGAAGCCCGTCTGAAAATCCTGCATTCTGTGCGATGCCTCATAAGTGGTAACTTGCGTGAGTCATGGAGCCCTCCGACTTTTGGCCAAGCATGATTCTCGGTATATCTAGGAGGGTGCTTCTGAATTGATTAGAATTTGAGTGGTGGAATGAGTAAAGCAGATTGCCTACTTGATGACGGTGAAAGAGGAGGGCGAAAAAACTGGCTTAAAATTCGACATTCAAAAAACAAAGATCATGGCCGTCAGTTCATGGCAAATAGATGTGGAAACAATGGAAACAGTGACAGACTTTATTTTCTTGGGCTCAAAAAATCACCATGGACAGTGATTGCATCCATGAAGTTAAAAAACATTTGCACCTTCAAAGAAAAGCTATGACAAACCAAGACAGCATATTGAAAAGCAAAGACATCACTTTCCTGGCAAAGGTCTGTCTAGTCAAAGCTATGGTTTTTCCAGTAGTCGTGTACAGATGTGAGAGTTGGACCATAAAGAAGGCTGAGCACCAAAGAATTGATGCTTTCTAACTGGGGTGCTGGAGAAGACTCTTGAGAGTCCCTTGGACTGCAAGCAGATCAAACCAGTCCATCCTAAAGGAAATCAACTCTGAATATTCATAGGAAGGACTCATATTGAAGCTGAAGCTTATATAGTTTGGCTGCCTGATGTGAAGACCTGACCATTAGGAAAGACCCTGATGCTGGGAAAGATTGAGGGCAGGAGGAGAAGGAGGGGCAGAGAATGAAATGGTTGGGTGTCATCATCGACTCAATGGACATGAATCTGAGCAAGTTCTAGGAGATAGTGAAGGACAGGGAAGCCTGGTGTACTACAGCCAGTGAGGTCACAAAGAGTTAGACATGACTTAGTGACTGAATCAGAGGAGGCAATGGCACCCCACTCCAGTACTCTCGCCTGGAAAATCCCTTGGATGGAGGAGCCTCGTGGGCTACAGTCCATGGGGTCGCTAAGAGTCGGACACAACTGAGTGACTTCACTTTCACTTTTCACTTTCATGCATTGGAGAAGGAAATGGCAACCCACTCCAGTGTTCTTGCCTGGAGAATCCCAGGGATGGGGGAGCCTGGTGGGCTGCCGTCTATGGGGTCGCACAGAGTCGGACATGACTGAAGTGACTTAGCAGCAGCAGCAGCAGTCACTGAATACCAACAGCTCCCCAGTGTGGGTGGGTCTCATCTAATCAATTGAAGATTTAATAGAACAAAGGGCTGAGCAAGAACTCCTTCTGCCCAACTGCCTTAAAGGGAGACATTTTCCCCATCTTCACACTCAGACTGAGACGTCTGCCCTCCCTGGATCTGGAGCCCCGGAATTTTGGCAGGAGCTTCATTAGTGGCTCTCCTGGGTTTCCAGCCAGCCGATGACGGTCTTGGGACTTTGTCTCCATGATCACATGAGCCCTTTCCTTACACTAAATTCCGTCCCCTTGTATACGTACACACACACCCTTACTAGTTCTGCTTCTCAAGAAAAAGTTAATCACTCAGTTGTGTCCAACTCTTTGTGATCCTACGGCCTGTAGCCTGCCCAGCTTCTCTGTCCATGGAATCCTCCAGGCAAGATACTGGAGTGTGTTGCCATTTCCTTCTCCAGGGGATCTTCCCTACCCCGGGCTTGAACCTGGGTCTCCTACATCACAGGCAGGTTCTTTACCAACTAAGCCCCTGGGGAAGCTTCTCAGGAAAGCCCTGACTAATTCACGAACTCCTTAATGGCCCAGAAAAGGCAGAACTCTGGAGTAAAAAGGTCAGTGATCTCTGGTAGTTTGGAGTCTGGTGGGAGGAAGGGAGGAATGAATGAGTGGATCTCAGAGGACTTCTGGGCAGTGAAATTATCGTATGATGCTAATGGTGAATTCATGTCACTGTACACCCGTCCAAACCCCCACAGAATGTACAACACCAGGAGTGAACCCCGATGTGAGCCGTGGAATCTGGGTGACAATGACTCATCACTG
>NW_011494949.1:1915017-1917647 GCF_000754665.1 Bison bison bison
GACTCATCACTGTGGGTTTATGGAGTCTAATAAGGGCTCTTCTCTGAAGGGGGATGGTGGTCATGGGGGGCTCCACGGATGGAGCAGTGAGGAGCAATGGGGCTCTTCTCTGAAGGGGGATGGTGGTCATGGGGGGCTCCACGGATGGAGCAGTAAGGAGCAATGGGAAAAGTTTTTTGGTCTTTAGTCACTCAGTCACATCCAACTCTCTGCAACCCCGTGGGCTGTGGCCCACCAGGCTCCTCTGTTCATGGGATTTCCCAGGCAAGAATACAGGAGTGGGCAGCCATTCCCCTTTCTAGGGGATCTTCCCAACCCAGGAATCGAACTGGGGTCTCCTGCGTCGCAGGCAGATTCTTTACCAGCTGAGCTACCAGGGAAGTCCAAATTATATATGTGCTGTGCTGTGCTTAGTCGCTCAGTCATGTCCAACTCTTTCCCACCGCATGGACTCTAGCTTGCCAGGCTCCTCTGTCCATGGGCTTCTCCAGGCAAGAATACAGGAGTGGGTAGCCACGCCCTCCTCCAGGGGATCTTCCCGACCCAGGGATGGAACCCACGTCTCCTGCACTGGTAGGTGGGTTCTTTACCACAAGTGCCACCTGGGAAGCCCCATGGGAAACGTCTGCACGCCCTCTTCAGGAAGTGAATCGAAAACTGCTCTCAGACAGTCTTCTGTTTTCCTTTAAATGCTGCTGCCTCTTGCGTTTTGGGTCAGGAAGTCTCTGTGGATCCCCTGATGGGAGGAAGGGCAGAGGGGGCGTTATCTCTGCTATAGGGAGCAGGTCAGCCCAGGTTTCAAGCTAACATCTCTGATGGTTTTGAGATAAAAGTGGAGAAAGCAGAACATCTTCCCTTTCCTTAAGGAAAATCGGAAAACCCTGGAACTCCAATAGATCTTTCAAATTTGGAGAAAATCTGAAATTCATTGTTAAGAGCTAAGAACTTTGAGATGCAACCAGTCCATTCTAAAGGAAATCAGTCCTGAGTATTCATTGGAAGGACTGATGTTGAAGCTGAAACTCCAATACTTTGGCCACCTGATGCAAAGAGTTGAGTCATTTGAAAAGACCCTGATGTTGGGAAAGATTGAAGGCAGGAGGAGAAGGGGATGACAGAGGATGAGATGGTTGGATGGCATCACTGACTTGATGGACATGAGTTGAGTAAACTCTGGCAGTTGGTGATGGACAGGGAGGCCTGGCCGGCTACAGTCCATGGGGTCGAAAAGAGTCGAACACGACTGAGTGACTGAACTGAACTGAAGAGCTTTGAGTCGCATCACCATGGAAGTGTTTCCCTCTTTTTGGTGGAAACCTAAGTGTTCCAAGTATCTCTGAGCAGTTAGAGAGAGGGTGAAGGTAATATTTTGGAAAGTGACCCAAATAATTCTCTTAAGAGGGGTCTGGCTGGTTTTCCTTTCCAGAAAACTAAGGCCCCTAGTTTTGCATTTGAATTTGCCTTGGCTTCCAGCTCCCTTGGCTGGGCCGTCAGTCCGGAGGAGTGTCCTCGCGCTGTGCGGTGTGACTGCGATACTTTACACCCTTTCAATCGGGCACACGGCGCAGGCGGTACTGCCACGGTGTTTTACTATAATTTATGTGTAAACAATGGAGTTCTGGCTGAACCCACCGAGGGCTGCGTATTCGCATTTCCTGGCCTCCACGTCCTCCGCTGGGTACAAACGATGCTGGGAAAGCATTTGTTTTTAGCTTTTCAGAGTCGGGGCCAATTAAATATGCACCTTGATCCATGCGCGTTTCTTCTAAGCCGTGCTGAAGAAAGGGGCGATGCCCGCATTGAGACGGACACGGGAGGCTGGGCGGGCGCGCCGCGCACACGCCGTCGCCGCGCCAGGTAGCGCTGTTCTCATCTCCGCTCTGGCAGTTGCTCAGCCCGCACACTGTGCATTGACATCACACTTTCTCCCTGCCGCTTGCCAATGGATTCCGCACAGTAAATCCTAACAAAACACTTGCAGCCCAGTTTTCCCTCAGATGAGCCCGCAGTTTCGTATTATGTCAGGACGTCGTCGCGTGTGTGTTATTGCTGTCGCTGGGGCTGACCCTTGTGAGGGACAAGGCCCCAGCGGCTGCCCGCCGCCTCCCCCAGCGCCGGAGGGGCTGGCTCCACGGCGGCCTGACTGCAGAGCTGCGCGTGGTCCCACTCGTCCACCAGCTCGAAGCTTCTTACGTGATGCTGAATTCCCCTGCAGTTCCCAACAGACTGGTGGTTGCCAAGGGAGAGGGGGTTGATGGAAGGCACGGACCGGGAGCTTGGGTTTAGCAGATGTGCGCTTTTATGTGTAGGATGGATAAACACAGGCCCTACCGTGTACCACGAGGAGCTGTATTCAATATCCTAAGAAACCATGATGCAAAAGAATATTAAAAAGATATATATATATAACTGAGTCACTTTGAGTAACCAGAAATTAATACAACACTCTAAATCAACTATATTTCAATTAAAAAATTGATTAAAAAAACAGAGCTCCTACAGATTACAATAAAAGCAATATTTTACATATGGTAATATACATGTTTCAATGCCAATGCCACAATATTGTAAAGTAATTAGCCTCCAATTAAAATAAATGAATTTAAAAATAGGACAAAACATGAAAGAAA
>NW_011494949.1:1917747-1920182 GCF_000754665.1 Bison bison bison
AAATCCATCAAATAAAAGGCAAAGAAGCCAATTAAGAAGTGGGGGAAAAAGAATGACCTCTGTGACTGCACTGGTGGGCAAGCTGGGGCGGCTATTAACATGACAAGTTTGAAGAAAGAATCCATGGAGTGCCCATTTGGGGGTCCAGGGAAACTTCACAGATGAATGAAAATTCACTTCTCAAAGCCGGTCCTCTGAAAGGCACCCTGGCTTCGCCTCTGGCCGGGACCTGGGAGCTGGTGCACAGGTGGGTGTGCAGACCCCCCCGCCCCGCCCCACCTTCGCTGACCGCAGCGCTCACCACCATGCCCGCTGCCCACCAGTCACGAGAGGGGAATGTATCACTGTGCCCGTGCCACCTGTTGATCACAGAGCACCGTGCGTTTGCTCAAGGGGTCGCCCTCGCCTTAGCGGAGCCCGAGAGTGTGTTCAGGATGAGGAAAGGGCAATGCCCACACAGCACGGCACGTCACAGTGCACCAGTGCTGCCAGGGACCGAGAGGGAGCGCTTCCGTCCCTCTGAACACACAGGACAAGGCCGTGCGAGGCTGTGACTTGGCTCTCAGCACAGAGAGGAAGCTGGGCTCAGAGTCCAAGACGGTGGAGAGCGGCCAGCTCGGCAAGGACACGAGGGACGGGCCCCGAGGCTGTGGACCAGGCCACGCTGTAAGGCACTGATGCCACACAGTGAAGTGAAGGGAGAGTCGCTCAGTCGTGTCCGACTCCTTGCGACCCCATGGACTGTACAGTCGGTGGCATCCTCCAGGCCAGGATACTGGAGTGGGCAGCCTTTCCCTTCTCTAGGGGATCTTCCCCACCCAGGGATGGAACCCAGGTCTCCCACATGGCAGGTGGACTCTTCACCAGCTGAGCCACTGGGGAGGTGCCACTTGGCAGTAGATAAAGGGAACGGTGGAGGCCGTGGGTGCTCCGGGCCGGCCGCCTCGGCTCCCTCTGCCTGTGGGGTTGCTCACATGCCCTGCAGGCAGACAGTCCCTCCGGCTGGGCCTGTTAGAGCCTAGACTCTGCGCGGGGACAGACCTGTTCACCTGCGTTCTGCAGCCAGGCACTTCCACACCTGGGGCGCAGGGTTCAGGTCTCAGCCAAGGGACCCTGTGCATAAACTTCTGGGTCACCCGACCTTCTTTAAAAAGTCAAGTCTTATTTCAAAACGATTATGAAAAGTGCTTGCGTGTTTGTGGTCAGTTGCTCAGTCGTGTCTGACTCTTTGTGACCCCATGGACTGTAGCCTGCCAGGCTCCTCTGTCCATGGGATTTCCCAGTCAATAATACTGGAGTGGGTAGCTATTCCCTTCTCCAGGGCATCTTCCTGGGCCAGGGATGGAACCCAGGTCTCCTGCACTGGCAGGCGGATTCTTCACCCTGAGTCACCAGGGAAGCCCTGATATCTTGCAGCACTCAGATCCCCAGCAGATCCTGGAGGAGATCCAAAACTCTTGCTGGGCCTTGGTGCCAAGCCTGTGGGGTAGGGTCCTCAGGGCATGGGGTCAGGAGTGGGTGAGGTGCTCCTGTAGTGTGAGACCCAGAGCCCCATTCACCTGGCTCCAGCACTGCCCCTGACCGTGTGGTCCTGACCGAGTCACTCCTCCGTGCTCCTCTGCTTCCTCATCCTGGTGATGCCGTGATGCTCTCCACCCTGCTCATCTCCCCTGGTGACCATCACACAGAGGGGACGTGGTGGCCAAGTGGTGACACCTAGCTCCTGGCTGACCTGGGGGATCACTGGAGTTCTGAGGCTCTCCGGTGGGGCTTGGGGCGAGGACTGTCCCCTCTCCTCTGAATGTTTAATTTGTATACAGAGAAATGCATGGTCCAATAGGTGGGTGGGTTCTTAAAACCCAAGTGTGCCTGCAAAGCTTCTGGGAGCTGTGTCAGCACCTGCAGTCGGTAGACTTGAGTGAGGGAGGTGACCTCCCTTGATGTGGTGGGCCTGGTCCAATCAATTGAAGGCCCTAAGAGCAAACCTGAGGTTCCACCGAGAAAGAAGAGGTTCCACCTCAAAACCTCAGCATTGGCTCCTGCACAAGAGGCTCTAGCTTGCCCTTCCTGTCATCCTAAGGATTTCAGACGTGGCAGTCCCAAGGGCTGCAGAAACCAATTCCTTGAAATAAATCTCTAAAAAACATTTCTCTTTGTGTGAGTACATGTGTGGATAAAGTTGTGTGTAGATAGCTGGAGAGCTGATAAGCTATCAGTGACAGATAGTAGATAGGTGGATGATCTATCTACCTACCTACATACCTATTAAGAATGAACTCACCTAGAGGGGTGGGATAGGGAGGGAGATGGGAGGGAGCTTCAAAAGGGGGAGGGGGGGATATGTGTATACCAGTTAGAACTGGACATGGAACAACAGACTGGTTCCAAATAGGAAAAGGAGTACGTCAAGGCTGTATATTGTCACCCTGTTTATT
>NW_011494949.1:1920302-1920643 GCF_000754665.1 Bison bison bison
AATCAAGATTGCCGGGAGAAAGATCAATAACCTCAGATATGCAGATGACACCACCCTTATGGCAGAAAGTGAAGAGGAACTAAAAAGCCTCTTGATGAAAGTGAAAGTGGAGAGTGAAAAAGTTGGCTTAAAGCTCAACATTCAGAAAACGAAGATCATGGCATCCGGTCCCATCACTTCATGGGAAATAGATGGGGAAACAGCGTCAGACTTCATTTTTGGGGGCTCCAAAATCACTGCAGATGGTGACTGCAGCCATGAAATTAAAAGACGCTTACTCCTTGGAAGGAAAGTTAGGACCAACCTAGATAGCATATTCAAAAGCAGAGACATTACTTTGC
>NW_011494949.1:1921075-1926485 GCF_000754665.1 Bison bison bison
TGGGTGAACTCTGGGAGTTGATGATGGACAGGGAGGCCTGGCGTGCTGCAATTCGTGGGGTCGCAAAGAGTCGGACACGACTGAGCGACTGATCTGATCTGATGACTGATTCATGTTCAGGTTTGACAGAAAAAAGCAAAATTCTGTAAAGCAATTATCCTTCAATAAAAAATAAATTAATTAAAAAACAATGAACTCACCTGAATTAAAAAGATTAACCCTACTCAGGCCTGACGTCCTCTTAAGTATTCATCAACTGTCTCCCCCTACCAAAGATATAATACAGGGAGTTGCAGGGAAATTACCTCATGTGGGAGCGCATATTTTTTTGCTTCCATGACTATTTCCCAGTCGGAAAGCTAGCCAAGAGCTGAAAGTATTTTCAAAATATTCTTTGATCTTTTATTATGTCTAGGAAGTGTATAAGCAGGGACCCCAGACTCTCCAGGCAGAAGACCTGCTACGTCTGCAATAACCACGCAGCACGTGTGTGTGACCCTGCTGAAAATGGTTGGTGTGACCTGCTGAAAGAAAATGTTCATTGCTCAGTCATGTACAACTCTTGGCAACCCCACGGACTGTAGCCCACCAGGCTCCTCTGTCCATGGGGTCCCCCAGGCAAGAACCCTGGAGCGGGTTGCCATTTCCTTCTCCGGAGAGTCTTCCTGGCCTGGCATCTCTCGAGTCTCCTGCATTGGTTTCCTTCTCCGGAGAGTCTTCCTGGCCTGGCATCTCTTGAGTCTCCTGCATTGGTTTCCTTCTCCGGAGAGTCTTCCTGGCCTGGCATCTCTCGAGTCTCCTGCATTGGTTTCCTTCTCCAGAGAGTCTCCCTGGCCTGGCATCTCTCGAGTCTCCTGCATTGGCAGCGGGGTTCTTTGTCGCTAGTATCTCCTGGGTGTGACCTGGTGTGCACCGCTCACCCGCTGTTCCCTCCTGTGGGAGGAGCAGAGCTGGGTCCACCACGTCGGCCCTGGAGCGCGGCTCCCTTCATGGTCACACACATGACGGCTTCACCCTAAACATCACTGCAGTTGCACAGGGTGGAGGCGGCCAGCGGGACTCCCTGATGTGCCCCCGATTCGTCCAGAAGCTGGCAGGGTGTTGAGTTTCTGTCCCCACAGGCTAACTTGGCCAAGCCCTCCTTGGCATTCTCTTTTGTTCCTCCCCAAAAGTAATACGGAAAGCTAAGAGCCTTGCAGTCCTTGCAGGTCATCAGGAGCCAGTCTCCCCAACCCCGCCCCGGGGAGAGGGAAATCCAGCTCAGGTGGGTGGGAGGGTGGCACTGCCCAGCCTCTCAGCTGCCACATGCCTCGTTCTTCAACCCAATCTGGCCTAGACATGCCTGCTGCCAGCCTTTTCCTCTCTTTGTGATTGCTGTTTCCTCACTTCTCAAAAGGAAGAGGCAGTGCTACCATTGGGAACATGATGGTGGCAACCTGCCCCTCCCCTGAGTGCCAGGGCACCGGGCAGGAGGCCCGGGTTGGGAAGGTAAATGGTGCAAGATCTCTGCATGCCCGTTGGTCCAGCTCTCTGTGATCATCCCCGTAAAGGAAGGGGGATCGTATTATCAGGCGGTCACTTGGAACAGCATTGATGGTAGATCTTTGCGATGTTTGTGTAACTCAGGGTTTCAGAGGCACCAAGCGCTATTTTTATACCAGAATGCCTTCTATTCTCATCTCTTTATGTGCACTTTCAATGACCACAGCAAAATGACACAAATAAATTTGAAACACTTTTTAAAATAATTTGTTGTTCGTTGTTCAGTCACCAGGTCATATCTGACTCTTTGCGACCCCATGGACTGCAGAATGCCAGGCTTCCCTGTCCATCACCAACTCCCGGAGCTTACTCAAACTCATGCCCATTGAGTCAGTGATGCCATCCAACCATTGCATCCTCTGTCGTCCCCTTCTCATCTTGCCCTCAATCTTTCCCATCATCGGGGTCTTTTCCAATGATTGGCTCTTTGCATCAGGGGCCAAAATATGGGAGCTTTAGCTTCAGCATCCGTCTTTCCAGTGAGTATTCAGGGTTGATCTCCTTTAGGGTCTATTCAGTTTTGGCTGTGCTGGGTCTTTGCTGCTGCGTGGGCTTTTCTCTAGTGGTGATGAGCAGGCTTCTGTGGCTTCTCTTGTTGCAGAGCGTGGACTCTGGAGCACAGGCTCAGTAGCCGTGGTGCACAGGCTTAGTCGCTCTGCAACACGTGGGATCTTCCGGGACTCAGGGGGGAACTCATGTCCTCTGCATTGGCAGGCAAATTCTTTACCACTGAGCCCCCAGTGAAGCCCTGAAATACATTTAATTTTGGCAATAAGCAATATCCCAATTACCCATTCTATTTGCAGTTTCATTGTCAATGAATTGCATTTTCTCTATTTGATGACTTTTAAATGTATAACATGCTCTTACTATTTTGCTCCTTTTTAAATAAATAGTGTTTTTAAAAACAGCTCAATCCAAAATAAAAGCTTACACGACTTCTGTGAGAAAATAAAATTTCAATGTATATATGCATATATCTTTGGTTACAAAGAAGAAGGATTGAGTCATCAATACAAGACTTAAGAACAAAGTGAAAAGTCAAAGTCGCTCAGTCGTTTCCGACTCTTTGCAACCCCATGGACTGTATAGCCCATGAAATTCTCCAGGCCAGAATGCTGGAGTAACCTATCCCTTCTTCATCGGATCTTCCTGACCCAGAAACCCAACTGGGGTCTCCTTCATTGCAGGCGGATTCTTTCTTTACCAACTGAGCTATCAGGGAAGCCCTTACGAAGGTAGGTACAATTAAGGTTGTAGATACAGTAATATGAGTGGATAATATTAGGGTTGTAAATACAGTGGAAAAAGTGAAAGTGAAGTCGCCCAGTCAAGTTTGACTCTTTGCGACCCCATGGACTGTAGCCCACCAGGCTCCTCCATCCATGGAATTTCCCAGGCAAGAACACTGGAGTGGGTTGCCATTTGGGTTAAAAAGAAGATAAGCAAACTTTCCCAAATGTTAAAGAAGAAATTGTCTATTATTATTAAATAGATGAGGATAAGTATTGATTCAGAATTACGCTTAAATTTTAAGATGCTCGTGGGTTTTTACAGATGTTCAGGTGTAGCCAGTCAGTTAAAAGAGTAATGTGACAATCTAATTTTAAGGTGTTAACACAAAATTGCATATTTTGCAATTACTTGAATAGAATGGAAAATTCTAAACGTCCCCAGGAAGGCAAGTGATGGCACTGCAGGTAAGAAGGTGGTTTTGGGGACATGTGTTGAGAGCAGCTGGGGACCTGCTCGTGGAGTGACCACGGGTGTGAGGGCAGGGTCTGCCCAGGGGGCCTGAGCGGGTCTCGCTGCCCTTCGCCTCTGTCTCCCGAGCCCCCCAGGGGCCGTGGTAAGCTTGGTGGGCCGGGCTTCAGGGAGACAGCGGTCCAGAGAGTCTCTGCTCTGGATGGCTCTGTATCCCCTGTGGACATCAGCACCTGTCCAGGGAGACAAGCTGACTTTCTCCCAGGGTGTGTTGTGTGTGGAGACTCCACCATGTGACGCTGTTACGATACCAGGGTCACTGCCGATGGTCTCCATGGAAACCCCCCATCACCGCCTTTCCAGCGCATCTGAAATCAAGACTTGAAATAACTCTAAGCCCATTGTCTTATTACTTTCTCTTTCCATCCCATGAGCATCATATGTCTTCCAGAAACTGTCAGAAATGTGGTTTTGAAAACCCTCGAGTTTGTTTCCATTTTTATACTCCCCAAGGCTCTTTCTCAGCTTTTACATTAAGCCCGTGAAAGGAAAGGTTTTCTTATTCTCACAATCCCTTTTCTTCCCTCTTTTGATAAAGGGAACTTTTATCTATTGTCATCATTATTAATGATATTGCTACCATCTGGCTGCTTGATTAAAGTCTACTACTCTGACCAGAGATGACCCTAGAGACCAAGGTGGGTGGTTTGCCTAACTTCTGAGATGGGGATGAGGTCCCCTACGAGAGGCCCTGTGCAGAGCGTCTGTGGGTTGGGGATGTCCTGGGCGTGTAGGGTTCTCTCTGCATCCACCATGAGATGCATCGGGCACTGCCATTCCCGTTGACTGATGAGGCGGGGAGAGGGGGAGGTTCTGAGGGCCGTGCTAGCACCCGGGTCTCGTGGGCCAGAGGCTCCAGCGTAGCTGCCTGGGATTCTCATCAGCTGGCGCTTGTACAGCGAAGCATCACGAACCAAGGAGGCTGCCAACCAGGATCGCTGAGAGGGCTGCTCAGCAAGGAGGGGCTCAGGGGCTCCTGGTAACCCCATCTCAGGAAGACATTCCAGGGGTGAGGGGAAGCCAGGAGGGTCCTACAGGGCAGTTGGAAAAGAAGGTACAGCCCACCCAGCAAAAGCTGAGTCACGAGGTGGTCGTCACTGCCCCCCAAGGTGAGCAGCCAGCGCCTCTGCCCAGGCTTTGCCCCACGAGGACTCTGGGCTCTTGGCAATCACTCGGGTGCCCACACGGCTGCCTGGACACACGGGGCCAGCACAGCTCTGGACGGCCCAGCGCCCTGTCCCCTGTCCTCCCTGGGGCCTGGAGCCCACACTCTGCCCCATGTAGACCCTTCTTCCAACCGCACGGCCAGAACAAAGCGAGTTTTCTTCGTCTGACACATGAACACCATCTGGAGAGAAAAGCTGTGGAATAATTGAATATGATTTGATAATTTGGGGGCTTTTATCCCAGCCTCGATGACTTGCGAGATTCCCAGCTGCAGTTCATGGGGCTGTCGGCGGTTGCAGCCTTGCGGACAGGTTTATGAATGCAGGGCGGAGAGATCGGGGGAATTCCCGGGAACACGTGCTGCAGTCCTGCCGGTAACTGATCGTTGTGATCAACGATCTCCCCCGTGCTCCAAGTATTTCCTACAGCAGATGAAGAGCCCTCACTCTTGAATGCGGCCAGGTACAGAACACAGTCTGATTTTGTATTTAATTTTTAAATGGAATAAATTGACAAAGAAGCTCTCTATGTGTGTGATTTGAAAAGCAGGTACTTACTCATCAATAAAAAGTGATCATAAGTCAATGCTGCTGCTGCTGCTGCTAAGTCGCTTCAGTTATGTCTGATTCTGTGTGACCCCAAGGACAGCAGTCCACCAGGCTCCTCCATCCCTGGGATTCTCCAGGCAAGAACACTGGAGTGGGTTGCTGTTTCCTTCTCCATCATCAGTCAATAATGGCACAATATTCACTTGTGAATGATTTGCAAATGGAGGATTCAAAGTATGCCACTAGCAACAGGCAAAGAGGGCATTTGTAAGGAGACTGCCTAACCTGGGTCTGTATCACACACGTACGGCGGCGTTTCCCAGAAGTCACGTTCGAGGGCTCCTAACCCTCCTTTTCAGTGTTTCGCTCACAGTTGTCACTAGGCTGGT
>NW_011494949.1:1926650-1934321 GCF_000754665.1 Bison bison bison
GGTCACTCTGATGTGGACACGCTCAGTCCTGGCTTCTGGGGGTGGGTGGGGGTGGGGTGCTTAGACGCTGGGGATGGACGCCTTTGCCTCCGAATCTCTGAGGCTCCAGGGCCCATGAGGACCCCATCTCTCATGGAACTCAGCCTCCTGGGGTCAGGGCGTCACCCGGTTCTTTCCAGCCCCACTGTGGGGTTGTGGGAGGAGGTGGCTTCTTTTCACATGTCCCACCAGTCCCTCGAGCGTCTTTCTCTATGATCCAGAGGCCAGGGGACTGCATCTGATGCTTTAAATGTCACACAGGCAGATTTCCTAAAACAAACCACATAAACCACGTGAAAGCACTTGGAACCAGGACCGCGCTTCCAGACGTGGAAACTGTTCACGACACCCATGCCATTAATTTCTTTCTTTTTTTTTTTTTTTTGCTCATATCATTGTAAAAGTATTTAGTGTGAAACCAACCTCGGATGGGTTAGCATGGCTCCTGGACTTGTAATTATTGCATTTTTAGACCCAACGGAGGGGCGGGAGACAGAGGCCAGCCAGCAGAGGGGAGGTCAGAGCCGGGCCCCAGGGGTGAACAGCCTCAGGGTCTCAGAACTAGACCTGTGGTCCCCACCATCCGTGTCTCTGCAGCCCCCCGCCGCAGGACAGATACCCCAGAGGGAACCCCTAGGAGAGTGGGGTGCACACCCCCGACTTTGCCAGCTCAGAAAACACAACGGAAGAGGCTGTATGGGCGGCTGTGGCAGGCAGGACCCTGGTCCTGACGCCCCCCAGGCTGGCGGACAACGGACGGAGGGCAGACAGGGAAGGCTGCAGCGCCTTGCTCAGCACGCCCGCTTCCTGGAGCAACGCGGCTCCCGCCAACCAGCCCATCTCACAGGAATGAACCCCGAGGAGGAAGAGCTGGGCCTGGAAAGTCTTTTGATCTTCCTGAAAGATGGTTGCCAGATGGGGAGACGGAGAACCGCTCGAATATTAGGAATATCGCTTAAAATCATCTTCATCTTGTTCAGCTTTTCCTTGCAACTCCGTATTAGAGGAGAGATTTATCATAGCCACGATTGCAGGGGGAAGCTTCTAAGGGAAAGAGGGTACCTTGGAGATGTCAAGGGCAGGCAGGAGTGCAATTTAGGGCTCGTGTCACTCAGTCAAAAGGACTCGTTTATCCCAGGGAAGGATGAAAACACATACGGAACAAATTTATGGAAAATATCCACCCATTGATCTGTTTATTACTCGGATATGAAGGAAAAGATTTTGAAAACCTTTCCCCACATTTTTCAGCTTTGCCACTCCCGGCCCCCAAACACAGACCTTTCTTCTCTCGATCTGCAGGCTGAATCTAAAAGGCGTCTCTGAGATGTACATGATGATAAGAAAAATACATTTAAAACGATATATTTTAGATATGTCCACCTCCACCGGGATTTTTACATCCAGAGATAAAGATGAAACTCCGTACAGCTGCATTTACAAACTGTGGGTCCGAAGCCATGGAACGTGGTGAGCCGGCTGCACGGAGAGACCCGCGGTGACGCTTCCCTGTCGAGCTCCAAAGGTGCCACCGCTTGCCAGCTGTGAGCATGGTTCTTGCAGGATGCACAGCGCTGATGTGCGTGGGTCCTGATTCTGCCCAGTGTCCCTGTGTCAGCTGTGAGCATGGTTCTTGCAGGGTGCACAGCGCTGATGTGCGTGGGTCCTGATTCTGCCCAGTGTCCCTGTGTCAGCTGTGAGCATGGTTCTTGCAGGATGCACAGCGCTGATGTGCGTGGGTCCTGATTCTGCCCAGTGTCCCTGTGGGATCCATGCCCATGCTTTGGATGCATTGAGGGTGCTGCAGTTTAGAATGTGCTGAAGACAGGGCCAGCTGACCGGCACAGACAGACGCACACGTGCTGGGCAGTCGCTGGGTACCACGCTTTGCAGCGATGTTGTCCCCCACCCCGACCCAGCCTGGTGGTCACCTTGTTCCCATCCAACAGTGACCTGGATTCCAGGGTCAGGAGTCAGCGGGGGTGGTTCAGTCACTCGGTCGTGTCCGACTCTTGTGATCCCATGGACTATAACCTACCAGGCTCCTCTGTCCATGAGATTCTCCAGGCAAGAGTACTGGAGTGGGTTGCCATTTCCTTCTCCAGGGCATTTCCCGACCCAGGAATCGAAGCCGCTTCTCCTGCATTGCAGGCAGATTCTTTACCCACCGAGCTACAAGGGGAGCCCCAGGAGTCAGTACTTCCCCCAGTTTGGAATCAGAAGAGAAGTCAGAGTAATTCAATGAGAGTGCTCATTTAGAGTGCTTACATCAAAATTAAGAAGGAGTTAATTCCATTCCACTACCCTTAGATTGTTCAAAAGAAAATCTCAGAGCTGTGAATACGGAACAAATCCCCTTTGTAAGTCGCAGCTGTGAGTCAAGATTTCATGTTTAAATATTTGCAACAATAAGGCTCAAAGGTTGGAGCAAACAGGTTTACATGACCCGTTGATCGAGGTGGTGAGCTGTGTGTGGAAGGGCTGTCTCCCACTTGAACACGTAGCCACCACTCGTACTCTGCATCGTCTGCATTTGCTAGATGTGTGGGGGTAGCTGATTGCTGGAGTCCCAGAACTGAGATCCCACCAGTGGGGACGCTGGGTCCCTGTGCACCCTCGCTCCCCACAGTGGCTGCTCAGGGACCCTCCTCCAGGTGGGGACCCTCCTCCATTGCCTTCTCCAGTGAAGCAACCAGCTTGTCCGCTCGAGGGACCCGCTGGGGCTGGAGTTTCCCCCAGCCTGCTTCCTAAGGCAGGGCCAGCAACAGCAGCGCCCCCGTCCCAGGGCCGTGGGAAGGAAGGTTGGGTGCCCCCCTCACTTGCCTGTCACATCCCCTCTCACATGCACAAGGGCCTCATGTGGGTGCCCCTTAGGATGGGGAGCCCCCCTCATGCTGAGGGCAGATGCTGGGTCACTTGAGACAATGTTGGCAAGAATTCCATCGTCCACCTCCAAGACTGGCACAGGGATCCTCTCGCCTCGAGAAGGACCAAGGATTTGATGTGGGAGCTTACTTATCACTCACTGAATGTCCAGGACCCTGAATTTGTGCATCTTAAATGATGTCTCTATATTAACCGTCTGTGTGCAGGCATCCTGCTGGATAAAGAAGGGCAGGGACCATGAGAACAAGGCGTGGTTTCTGTGTTTGAGAACCCGAGGCTACAGGCTGAAACAGCAAATAGGGAAACGGCAGTAGACAGGGAGGTGCCCTGGATTAAGGGTCTGATGTGGAGAAAGGTACGGTGGGGTTTGCATCTGTGCAAGGAAGACAGGACAGAGGGAGATAAACACGGATGAGGCATCACCCGGAGGAAAACTAAGGTGGTGGGCACATTCTGTCTCTGTGGTTATAAGGAGGCTGTTAGAATACTCCTGCAGAATAAGCAGTGGGATCCATGCGGTAGAAGTGAGGAAAGTGTTTCAGAATCTTTTAACAGAGTCCACACTTAAGGCTATTAAAACATGTCACTGACGCATGAAAATCAGAAGCAGTGTTCCTGTACACCCTGCTTCATCTCACTCGGAATTCGCTGAAGTGAGATTGGCAAAGCCACGCATATAAACATATATTTAATATCCCTCCATAGAAGAATAGATGTGCATGAGTGTGTGTGTGTCCACAGGGATGTACAGCCGGTGAGAGGAGACACTCTAACCTGGTGACCCAGCCCATCCCCAGGATTCCTATGGAAACTGTACCTGCCTGGTAATTATTATTCTCACCCTATTAGCATAATGATAGCCCACTTCCCTGGTGCTGCATTTTTATCCACCATCTCCCAGAGGTCTTTAAGCTTGTTAATAATCATTACAGATAGCCAATGAAGTGAATCACAGCTAAAATGAACTCACCTGAACTAAAGAGATTAACCCTACTCAGGCCTGAAGTGCCCCATAAGTATTCATCAACAGTCTCTCCCTATCAGCAAATAAATAATAAAGAGAGTTATGGGGAAATTACCCCGCCTGGGAACACATATTTTTGCTCCAGTGAGTGACTCCCTCCAAGTGGTTCCAGCTTTAATTAACTGCCGGACGCATCTGAGCCGTTTTCAGATGCGATATCCCACAGAGGTGGTGGGGGTTTCTTGGCGCCTTAGCGTTTTATAAGATGCTAAGATAAATCCGTCGCTGATACGATGCTACGTGAAACAGATACTCAAGCAGCGGATCACCAAAAGAAAACGAAACTGACCTTAGGATGTAGTGTGATTTGCTTTCTTCCTGTCCCCCCTCTTTTTCCCTTTTATAATTCCAAATCAGGTTTTTCTCAGACACAAAAATGTTTCTGATTCTTTGTCCCAGTTTGCTGTATGATTTGGGCTGGCTCTCAGTCACTCTGAGCTTCCCATCACGTAGACAAGATGAGCCATGCTGCCCGCAGAAGTCACACGATGGACAGGCCATGTCTGTGCCCTGGCAGGGGCAGAGACCAGTAGTGGCCCTAAAATTCATCCTGAGAACTCTGAAGTCCTGTAAGCATACCAGCTGGTCACCCTTCCGGTGAGCTCAGCCTCTCGAGAATAAAGCTTCTTTCCCAATCTGTGCGAGTTCTCATCTTTATTCCTTAATTATGAAGAGCTCATCAAAGCATAATAAATACCCTTTTCAAAACTGCAAGAAATTGCATGATACTTTGTTTATTAGAAAAGCGCTACAAGTCAGTGCCAGGAAATTTCCATAACACAGATGAGAAAGGGAAAAAGAGCAAGAGGGGGAGGAGGAAGGAAAAGAAAAGAAAATACAAAGAGACACAAAGCCCAGACCGTTGGCCCCGTCACCATATTTTCCCACATTTTAACGTCTATACCACGGTCGATCTTACAGAAGATCAGTCCTGAATACTCATTGGAAGGACTGATGCCAAAGCTGAAACTCTAATACTTTGGCCACCTGATGTGAAGAGCTGACTCATTTGAAAAGACCCTGATGCTGGGAAAGATTGAGGGCAGAGGAGAAGGAGACGATAGAGAGTGAGATGTTTGGATGGTATCACCGACTCAACAGACATGAGTTTGGGTGAACTCTGGGGGATGGTGAAGGACAGGGAAGCCTGGCGTGCTGCGGTTCATGGGGTCGCAAAGAATTGGGCACGACTGAATGTCTGAATAACAACAGCAGACTTTCTCTCCCTCACCCACTGAATCTTCCTCTTGAAGGAGTTGGGGAGCCACAAATTGCCTCTCGACAGTTCTCCTCCCAGGGAAGTTCTTTGGGGAGAGGGGGTGGGTCAGCTGAAGGTCTCCCTTGTTGAGGTTCCCATGTGGGCCACAGTGGACTCGGGCCAGACTCAGCATCCCCTCATGCCCCCCGGGGGCTCTGGGCCCTCTCCCCCTTCCAGGGGAGGCCGTGCTCCACTGCTCAAGCTGGGCTGTACACCATCACTCAGTGCGTGCACACACACGCACACACACACACACACACACACACGCACACACATGCACACACGCACACGCACACACACACACACGCACACACACGCGCGCACACACACGCGCGCGCGCACACACGCACACACGCACACGCACGCACACGTGCGCACAGGTGCGCACACACGCGCACGCACGCACGCACACACACACACACACGCACACACACAGTTTCCTTACAGAACTCATCGCATCCCCTTCACCATTCCACGTCTGGACACTCGGCCTTTTTACTGCCAACCCACTCACACAGCCTCTAACCAACCCCGTACACTTAACATTCTTATGACTGTTCAGTAATGCCTTATTGCTATTGTTGTATCCTACCCTGCTTGTCTGGTGAATCAGAATCTTTTTGAACATAAACTCAACTTCTGTTGAGGATATAGCAGCCTGGTGTTCTATACTCCATGGGGTCACAAAGAGTTGGACACGAATGAGCAATGGAACTGAACGGACACATCCCTAATCAAAACTATTATTTATGCTCAAATGTCACTGGTAGGGGCGAGTGTGCAGTTGAAATGCCCTTTGAACTTTCCTTATATCATGGGACTTTTCAGTAAAGCCCTATGTCTCCTATTAAATCCACATCCCCTTTGTGTTGCTTGTGGTCTCACAGCCTGCAGGTGTTGACTTGTGTGGGTGGGATTATATGTTCAAATCCCTGTATATTCCATTTTATTATTCATCATATTATTTCAGGCCATTTTTTATAGCATGACAGGATGGTTTGATTTTTTTTTAATCCACATTACTAAAAGGGCAGAAGCTATCCAGGCTTGAGATCAACTGCAAAGAGGACCCACCTTGCTGGACCTTCTCAGGCTGCTTAGTTTGCAGATAACGGCCGAGTAACAGGGCATCCAGGGGGAACCACCAGCATCCAGGTAGAAGCTGGGTGGGCAGGTCCAGGTAAGGGGTCAGGAAGGACTGCTGTTGACACTACGTGCTCTTTGGCATGAGTGTTTGTTCCTCAACATGACCCCACTCTTCCTGGGCAGGGTCTGAGGAGCCGTGAGCACCTTTTTGGTTGATCAGAGGTTCAGCTTGTTTCAACTATGTGGAAACATGACTTTCATCATGTTACTAAGTCAGGGGGATGAAAAAGCAAAAATCCTCAAGTGTAGAGCATGCTTTCTTTTGTTGGGCAACGGTCGATTAACGCAGCTGTAGACACACACAGGTGTGCACACCCGTGTGTGCAAGCAAACACACTCGTACACTCCAGGACCACCCTGACCTCAGAATCTTGATTTTAAACACTATTTGAGGCCACTGGATTCTGGCTTTCCAGCAGCAGCTTGATTTAAACCTGGCTCAGATTGCCATATAGAATATCACAGGCTCAGTGGTTTAAACAACAAGCGTTCATTTCTCACTGTCCGACGGTCTGGGATGTCCAAGGTCAAGATGTCAACAGATTCAACAGGCCTGGTTCCTGATGAGGACCCTCTTGCTGGTTTGCTGGCCAGCCTCTCTCTCTGGGGGGGGCGGGATTTGAGATGTTCCCTGCAGTCGGGTGTGAGTAGGGTGCTGTTGACTGCTGTTCCCTCAGAGGGGTGAACCTTGTCTGTTCATCCATTCTCCTGGTGATGTTATGCCTGAGGCTTCTACAAACACTCTTACACAAGCCATTTTGTAGTTATGCTTTCACTTCTTTTGAGTAATTACCACAAGGTGAAATTCTGGGGTCATCGATGGTGGATGTGGATATAATTTTAGAGGAAAACTATTTTCCAAAGAGGTTGAAGCATTTTACAGTCTCGATAATCCCAGCTTCTTCACAACTCCTCAAATCTGCTACTGTAAGCATGAGTTTTACAAAGTGCAATAGAAACATAGATGGTATAGACACAGTGAGTGGTAAAGATAGACAGACAATAGATAGATAAAGGATGGATGATGGATGATGATAAACAGGTGGATGAATGGACACGCAGATAGACTGATAGACAAGAGATAGGCAGGCGGTGGTAGATAATGGATGGATAGACACTAACAGATGATAGATGATGAATGGATAGGTAGAGAGAGCCAGAGGAGAAGCAGAAACAGCACCTGGGGTTGGAGAGAGACGCCTCTGGGTCTGGTCCTTCACTCGTCTTGCCAGCCATGAATCAGGTGACTCTGGGCATCTCCTCCGCTCCTCTGAGAGCATGAGCTCCTGGTCTCTAGACGTGCCATCATCACACCTGT
>NW_011494949.1:1934421-1957551 GCF_000754665.1 Bison bison bison
TCCCTCTGTCGGGTCCCCCTCCCCCTCCTGGCAGTGCCTGGGCACATCTCCGTCTGTGAAGCGCTCACGCTCACTCCTTTCTGTCAGATCTCCCTGCCCACTGGGACCTGGTGGCTCCCATCCTCTGCTCCCAGAACACCATGCACAGACTCTCAGGGAACAGGCGGCGCATCTCCATTGGCTTTCCTGCCCCCCGATCCCCTCACTCCCCTAAAGAGTGCTCCCAAACTCAGACCCCCTTCCTACCTTCTCTCAGGCACGGAAACACAGACCTCTCCTGAAGCGTCGTGGTTCAAAGGACGCTCTCTTCCTGCACTAAACTCTGTTGGGCTAAAAATGTTTTTCCAGTGCCTCTCAGAGGGTTGTTGAAACAGTTAGATGATGCAATTTGTATGAGAGCATTTTATACACTGATAAAATACGTTATATGATGCTACTATTGAAAAGCGAAAGCCGCTCCATCTCGTGCGACTCTTTGTGGCCCCACGGACTACACAGTCCATGGGATTCTCCAGGCCAGACTACTGGAGTGGGTAGCTGTTCCCTTCTCAAGGGGGTCTTCCCAACACAGGAATTGAACCCAGGTCTCCCACATTGCAGGTGGATTCTTTACCAGCTGAGCCCCCAGGGAAGCCCAAGAGTACTGGAGTGGGCAGCCTATCCCTTCTCCAGAGGATCTCCATGACCCAGGAATCGAACCAGTATCTTCTGCATTGCAGGCAGATTCTTTATCAACTGAGCTATCAGGGAAGCCCTGATAAATGATACTAATAAACAAGTCAGAAACAGAATCCACTCTACTTTTAGACATTTTCCGGGTGAGTTACTTCACAGTGATTCTGCCATCTGTGCTGGCTTGACTGTTATACTAGTGACTTCTGGGTTACAATTCACAGGGTACCTCTCCTCCATCTGCAGCCTACCTTGGGGTCTTCAAGGACTCATCTTCTCCCATCCTGATGTCCCTCAGCACAGTTTGGGGCCCTCTGTAACGCTCCCTTAACTCTGAGCATCAGTGCCTCCTAAGCACCTCCCAACAGCAACTTGTCCTCTGAGCACTGGCCACTTGGCTGTTCAATCAAGAAGGCTACGGACATTCAGCTGCTCCTCCCCGTCTCTCAGAGGCCTAGCGATGGCCCTAGCAAGGGCCGTCATCCTCCCAGGAATGTGCCTTCCCAGCACCTATTTTCCAGTTCATCACCAGAACCCTGGTTCAGCTCTGCAGCAACTCACACCTGCTCTTTTTCTGGACATAAATAATAACGTTACTCAGACTGTTCTTTACTGAGTCACCCTCCGAATCAACACACGGCCTTACCTTCGCCCAGCGAGTCCCCCATCTGCCTCCCAGTCTTTGGCTATGGCCTCATATTTACCTTCTGGACTTTTCTGAGCACAGTAGGTCCCTTCCTTCCACCTCAGGCACCTGAGACATTCCTACATCAAAGTGAGTTCTGTTCTTTCTCCCCGAGCTCCTTTTGTCCATCTTTGCTCAGCAATCATCTGTTAAACAGATGAGATTACTGAAATATAGCAAGAAAATTGTAGTTGAATTTTGGTCTTTTTTTTTACCACTAGCCTTATTTCATGGCAATGTTGGAAGGGTGGTCCCTCCCAGGCATTTACAAATCTCCTCTTAAAATTTGTCTGCTGTAACTTCCAGGAGCCCCAAACTGGGCTCCAACCAACTGTGGCATTCCTCAAGTCATAAAAAAAGCTGAGAGCCAAAGAACTGATGCTTATAAGCCGTGGTGTTGGAAGAGGAGAGTCCCTTGAACGCAAGGAGATCAAACCAGTCAATCCTAAAGGAATTCAACCATGAATATTCATTGGAAGGACTGAAGCTGAAGCTGAAACTCCAATACCTTGACCACCTGATGAGAAGAGCTGACTAATTGGAAAAGACCCTGATGCTGGGAAAGACTGAGGGCAGGAGGAGAAGGGGGCTACAGAGCATGAGACGGCTGGACGGCATCACCGACTCGATAGACATGAGAGTGAGCAAACTCCGGGAGATGGTGAAGGACAGGGAAGAAGGACACGCTGCAGTCCAGAGGGCTGCCAAGAGTCGGGCATGACCTAGTGACTGAGCAACAACGACAAATTCAAGTAAGGACGCTTCCAAGGACAAGTGGCAGACATGCACCCCAGACTCAGAGCAAGAAGTTAAAGCAACACCACAGCCACGGCTAAATTAAAAAGAAAGGCAATAGCTATTTGTTAGCTCTGCCCCAACTGTTGATTCGCACACAAAATGCTTTTAAAATGTGTTCTTACTTTTTAAAGATTTTTTTTTTGATATAGACCACTTTTAAAGTCTTTATTGAATTGGTTACAATATTGTTTCTGTTTTGTGATTTTGGGGGCTTTTGGACCCCAAGACATGTGGGATCTTAGCTTCCTGACCAGGGACCATTCCTGAACCCCCTGCGCTGGGAGGTGAAGTCTTACTACTGCAGGCTCAGGAAGTCCCACGGTGTGTTGGTTTGTTTATTTGTTTTTTAAATTAACAATCAACAATCAAGGCATAGGAATTGTACCTCTCCTCACTTGTAGATGGGCTTCCCTTGTGGCTCAGCTGGTAAAGAATCCGCCTGCAATGAAGACACCGGTCAGCCAAGGGCACTGCACATACACACAGGCACCCGCCTTTCCAACAGAAGCACAGGAGTCAGGGCCTCTGCTTGGACAGTGAGGTGCTGAGACAGCATGAGCTCTGATCTGCTGCATGGAGAGGGAGGGAGGGAGGTGTACATGGTGTGGACATGGTGCCCCTGGACCTGCAGGTGGAGAGAGCAGGGCCACCGGGGCAGGCGGGAGGTGGCGCTGGCCGGTCATGTGTCACCAGGGGAACAGGACCACGGGGCACGGAAGCATATGCAGGTAGGTAGGCAGGTAGGTAGGCAGGTACAGGCAGGAAGCCACCCCGTCCCTGTGACCGTGAAGGAAGTAGCTCTGGAGGGCTAACATGGTTGACCCCAGCTCTGCTCCACCCACAGGAAGGAGCTACATGTAAGCCATTTTCACTGAGGTGTGTGCGCTCAGGCGCTCAGTCGTGTCCAGTGCTTTGCGACCCATGGACAGAGGAGCCCAGGAGGCTCCTCTGTCCATGGGATTCTCCAGGCAAGAATATTGGAATGGGTTGCCATTTCCTTCTCCAGGGGATCTTCCCGACCCAGGGATAGAAACTGTGTCCCTTGCGTCTCCTGTATTGGCAGGCAGATGCTTTACTACTGCGACACATTTTCACCGATAACACCAAACGTTTCCAACAGGGTCACACACACGTGCTGTGTGGTTATTGAGGCCATAGCCGGGCTTCTGCCTGGAGATTCTGGGGTCCCTGGTTATACACTTCACAGACATAGCAAACAGATTAAAGAAAATGTTTTCAGTTCTTGGGGTAGCTTTCCAACAGGAAAAGTAGACTGCATGCAGTTTTTGCCCCCCATTTTGTTTATATGGTAGCTTTTGCACTTTCCAACATGAACTAACATTTTCATAAGTTATTACTGCTCATAAACGACATGGAGGGCCTCCCTGGTGGCTCAGATGGTAAAGAATCTGCCTGCAATGCAGAAAACCCAGGTTCAGTCCCTGGGTTGGGAAGATCCCCTGGAGAAGGGAATGGCCACACACTCCAGTACTCTTGCCTGGAAAATTCCATGGACAGAGGACCCTTATAGGGTCCATGGGGTCGCGAAGGGTTAGATACGACTGAGCAACTAACTTTAACTAACTAAAATCACTTGGAAAGCAGAATACTCTCCAGAAGGGAAAGAAACCATGGAATCTTGAAAGCATTTTGTGAGCCGAGATGTCACGTATTTCCATTAGAGGCGAGGTCTGCATTCCAGGAGCAGTGTTGGTCACACCTGCAGGGGGCAGAGGGAAACGGAGATCCATTTCAGCCACTGTGACTCAGTGTTTTTACAGACTTATTTGTATCTGATCTTATGAACAATAGGGGGGTGAATAATCCTAGAACTTACAGAAAAGTTGCAAAGACAGTTCAGGGAGTTCCCATACACCCTTCACCCAGGTTCCGCTGAAGTCAGCGTCTTCAATAACTAGGGGGCATTTGCCAAAACTAAGTAATTAATGCGGCAACACTGTCAGTCAAAAACAGGCTTTAGTGGATTTTGCCAGCTTCTCCATCAACGTCCTTTTTCTGACCGGGGATCCAGTCCAGGAGCATTTAGTCGGAGGTCTCCAAGGGCTCCTACAACCTGGGACAGCTTCTCAGACTTTTTTCATAACTTGGACAGTTTGAAGGGTTTCACGCAGATATTCTGTAGAATGTGCCTCTATCTGAGTTGTTTGAGGTTGTGTCCTGATTAGTCTGGGGTTGTAGGTTCTAGAGAGGAAGAGTCTACCGTAGCATCACATATCAGGGGCCTGCGACATCCACGCGATACCAGAGGGGATGCCTGCCTGGACCTGTGGGCTCGGGTGCCTCCTCTGCAGAGGTGCTGGGCTTCCCCCTCAAGACTCCTGGTCTGGAAAGGAGGCACAAATTCCTGCTCAATCTCCTGGGGGAGCCATGGCAGGGGAAGGGTTAGGTCCACTTCCTGGAGGGGGATATTTATGTACATGATTTGGAATTCCTCTGTAAAGACATGCCCCTCCTTTTTCTTTAATTGTAAAATATATTCTTAGATCTAGTCTCCTTATTTAATAGATCAGTAAAATAAACATCTTCTACACATGCTCTTAAGAAAAATTGTTTCCTTCTCCAGGGGATCCTGACTCAGGGATCAAACCCTCATCTCCTGCACTGATAGGTGGATTCTTTACCACTGAGCCACCAGGGAAGCCCTTAGGGAAAGTGAGAGAAACCTGACTCACTAGCGGAGAGGAGCAGCGCCTTGCACACGGGCAGGCTGCCGTCTGCGTGCTCCCTCGTCCCGGTTCCCCGCCAAGCACGCAGACGCGCTGGGCCTTCAGATGCCACGTCTCTGATGAACGCTTCGCTCAGAGTGAAGGGTCATGGTCTTCTCCGTCGGAAAGTTGCTTTATAAGCCTGGGAAATCCCTTTTGGTTCTGAAATGCTTGTTTTCCTTTGCGACCCCCCGCCCTGAAAGGCAGCAACCTGCTCTCGCTTCCGGTTTACCTTGACCAGAGTGAGTCGGCTGCAGGAACCTCGACTTGAAATGAAAGTCCTGTCACTGAGGTCCTATGTCACAGCTCGAGGGTCTGGCTGAGCGTTCACATCAGCCAGTTACGTCTGTTTGGAGGTCAGCACAGCTGCACAGCCCCCCAGCTGGGAGGTGGATTCTGGAGTGTTCTTTGAGAGGCGTCAATGAAGCAGAAGTGTGCGAAGCGTGGATCCTGGTACGGGTGATATTTTAAACAATTACAGATGGTGCGGGGCCGGCTGTAACTGACGGCAGCGTCAGCCCCAGAAAGGCCTTGACAAGCTCCATCCTCCTATGATTAATTACGGCGCGCTGTCTCGGGCACTCCGATTTCCTCCCTTGCAGCTCGCAGCCCCAGTGAAATCTGTAGCTCATATTACACCACACAACACAGGAAATGTCTTTTCATTGCCCCATCCAAGGACCACTTGCGACTGGGGAAGTTGCTAGGCAGGTCTCCCTCTGACAGTTTGGACCTAGAGATGACTTGACACGGGGAACCCCGAAGGGACACAAAATAGGGGCAGCCCCTCTTTTATTTACTTCTCTGAAGTGGATGATGACTTACAAGTCGAGTCAGGCCGACGGCTGTCCAACGACCAGCACTGCCTCTCAGGAGAAGAGGCGCCTGAAACAGCGATGGCTTCAAGGATGAAAACTGCAGACGCATCCTGCCTCTGCTCACCTGCCCTCGTTTCACCGAGGCCGTGAGACAGACAACACGGACTCGTACCGTCAGCCCATGGAGACACTGCTTTCCGTACATCATTCATTTTCTCCCCCACGCTGTGAGAAGCCTGGCGTCTCCCTAGCCTGTTTCCATGAGGGATATCAGGCCAAGGGCTCCAGCCACTCCTCTGAGAGTCTGGCTGGTGGTCAGCTGCACGGGGAGCCCAGTGGTCAGCAGATTTCTCCACTTGAGAAAATGAACATGGAGACTTCAGACCTCAGCCTTTGGGTACAACTTTGTGAACATTTTAATAGGTGTGGCTTCTAAGGCAAGTTGTCTTGTTGCTATTATTTATAACTTTCCACACAGTTATACAGCCGCCAGATCCCCAAGACCTGCACTCTGGAAATGATGTTGTCATGAGGACTGCTGGTGTCATCAGAGACCAGACAAGGCCAGATACCACCAGCGAGATGGTGAGGGCCACGGGGGAGATGGTGGGGACCACGGGGGAGATGGTGGGGATCATCGGTGGGGATGATGGGGACCACGGGGAGATGATGGGGACCACAGGAAGAAGGTGGGGACCACGGGGAGATGGTGGGGATCACGGGGAGATGGTGGGGACCATCGGTGGGGATGAAGGGGAACACAGGAAGAAGGTGGGGACCACGGAGAGATGGTGAGGATCACAGGGAGATGGTGGGGACCACGGGGGAGATGGTGGGGACCACGGGGAGATGGTGGGGACCATTGGTGGGGATGGTGGGGACCATGGGGGAGATGGTGGGGACCACAGTGGAGATGGTGGGGACCACGGGGGAGATGCTGAGGACCACATGGGAGCCAGCTGAGCCAGCAGCTGGAGGAGCGTGCAGAAATCCAGAAGACACAGTCCTTTAAGTGCAAGGTTCACGTAAAGAATATTAGAAACACGAACAGCGCACTCTCCAGTGTCGCTGCTGATGCTAAAACAGGACCGCCTGGAGAAGCAGCGCTGTCCCAGGGACAGTGGAAGCACAGAAGGGGACAGGGCGTGCGCTCAGCCGCAGGCAGCATCTTGCACTGGCTTCGGGGTTGTCCCCCTGCTTCCTTCCTGCCGCACCAGGTGGCATCCTGGACTTCCCTCACCCACAGGCACCTGCAGGGCTCCCATTGTTTTGCTCCACTTTGGGGCTGCCCAGCTGAGCAGGGATGGGAATCTTCGGGTGCACGAGCCCTAAGCTGGTAGTAACTGCACTTCCCTTACTCTCTGAGTGAGAATGTGAGACTGGCGGTCAGCCCCAGCACGAGCACAGGCCTGGGGCAGTGGCCTGGCCTGGCGGACCTGTCTGTATCTGGCCTTTCCTGGTATGGCTGGCATTTCCTCCAAGCGCAGCCACACACACCACAGTGAAGAGTCAGCTGGAAAGACCACAGACCCAGGATCCTCTTAGGGTAGGAAAGCCAGCCAGATGCCCGGGGGGAGGCAGTGGGCCCCAACTCCATGGGGAGGACACACAATCCCGTCAGATCAACGCCCTTACGTATCAACACCACAGCCCGCAGGAAGGGAGAAAGGGCGCAATTCAAATAGCCAAAGTGAGAAAGGAAAGGTATTCACTCTCTTACCAGGGAAGCAAATTACCGTCTCACAGATTTACGAATATTCAAACACCAAGACCAACTTGGAGGCCAGGTCAAGGCCGCTGTCCCAAGGGCTCCTCCCGGGGAAGGGGGCAGGGGGCTCGGAGACCCCAGGGGGTTGCAGGGCCCAGGCCTCCCTCCCGTGGGCTCGGTCTCCACCAGGACGTGGGCTCCTCAACCGTCTGTGGTGAAGTGAAGTGACCCGCGTCCCCAGAGCTCCGCTGACACCTTTAGTCTAGACGGCCTGGGCCACTGGGGAGTCTCCACTTTTATTATTTTGAGGAAATGCATTCTTGGTGAGGAAAGTCATTTTTGATCAAACTCTAACGTCAAATTCTCCATGGCTCCTTGGTTCTGAACAGCAAGAGTCCTGTTTCCTTTCTCTGACAATTAGCATGCAGGCTTTTACATCAGGGTCCCCAGTGTCCCCCGGGCAGTGGCCAGGAAGCCTGAAGCTGCCGGCCTGTCTGAGCCGGGGGCCAGCCCTGGATGCCACGCACCCCGCAACCCCTCCTGAGCATCCCCGGGACCGGAGAGCAAGCTTGGCCCCGAGAATCTCGCCGGGATGCGGGGCATCCTGGGCCGGCCTGGGCCACCTCGTCAGGAAGCTGCCAGGAAGGCCGGCCCCCAGGAGCTCCGACAAGGAGCCTTCCAGAGCCACGCAAAGAAAACAGGCACTTTCTTGGCTCTCCTCCCGCTCTGGTGCAGGATGACCGGCTTTGACCGGACTGTGCGATTCTCCATCTGGGTTTTGCAGCTTGGTTTTATCGTTCTGAGCAAGGTGGGGAACGGAACTCATATAATGGGTTGCAGACCACAGACCCCAAGTCCCGTCTAGCAGCCCCACGTGCCGGAGGCAAGGGTTCTGGCCACTGTGTGCCGTGAAGGGTGCTGAGGGCAGGGGAGCCGTCTGCACACCTGGCACCACTGTTTGCACCCTGACTCGTGAGAAGGGAGAATTCTGAGACAGCTTGGAGGACGGGTCTTCAGCCTCCAGATCTTGGTTCCTCTACCATGAGCCCCTGGCCCACATGGGACCCTCTGCTTCAAAGGCACCACGGTGTTGAAGCAATTGCTGGGTGGAACAAATATTTTCAGTATGTTTTACTGGAACTAAAGACAACTCATACTCCTACGAGTCAGAAACCTTTAACTGACTCAGTTCATTTGACACGCCAGGAAGGAAATGAATTTGCAAATAATAAGACACTCAAACAGTTAATATCCTGAATCTGTGAAGGACTCAAGAATAAATAGTGAAAGCACACGGCCGAACAGGAAAACAGACAAAAAAAACACACGCAGACGGTCCACGACAAAGAACCATAAGCTTCAGCAAAACGTGCAAAGAAATCGCTCTGCCCTAGTGACCAGACTTCAAGTTTTGTACATTTAGTCAGAGACAAGCATTTTTCAGCCGTCCGTGTAGCAAAGGTTTAAGAAGTGATCTTATCTATCACGGTGAAATGGGTGCGAACGAAATCATTTGCATACACTCGGTGAGAACATATGTTGGTACAAGGTTTTTGGAGAGGAATTTGACAACCAATTTTTCCAAAGCCTTAAAGATTTGCAAATCCAGCAATAGCTACATTTCTAGGAATTCACCCAAAAAAATCACTGGACAAGTGTGCAAAAGTTTGTGCTTAAGAATGTTCATTTTAGCAACATTTGTAATAATGACAAATTAGGTTTGACACCCCAAAATAGGGGTTTGTTTAAATGAAGTATAGGATAGCATTTTAATAGAATTCAGTGTGTGTGTGTGTGTGTGTGTTTGACTGCACAGAGCAGCACATGGGATCTTGAGTTTCCAGAACCAAAGACTGAACCTGAGCCCCCTTCAGTGGAAGCTTGGAGTCTTAACCACTGGCCCACCAGGGAAACTCAGTGTGGTCTTTAAAATAACAGTTGAAGATCTCTATTTCCAAAGGTTCTTAATGTACTGTCATGTTGAAAGTGACAAAACAGTGTGACACGGTGTGGATAAGAATAGACAGACATAGAAGAAACAGTCTGAAGGAAACCTGACGCAGTTTAGGAGGCTGCTCTGCGGGCTATCAGATTGGAGACGTTTCTTTGTTGTCTCTGTTGTGAATTCTCTTTGTTTACAAAGGACGCTGCTTTCAGAGTCAAGAAAAGTCGTTGTTTCAATTTTCCGAAAGGTGGACTGCCTATTTTTGGCTCTTGAGAACTTGACAATGACCAGGAATTATGTCTCTTGGCCAACGTGGAAGCTTCTTTCCACTTTTCTAGAGAGCTGTTTGCAATCAGTGCTGGCACCTCCTCGCTTCTTTTCTCAAGAGCTCTTGAGCCCCGCTGCTTGCATTCCCATCAGCTTACGGAACATCTCGCTTTGGGTTGCTATTTATGGACACAGACCATTTTTCTCTGCTTCTCTTCATTTTTCTTTTCTTCTACGGGGCGGAATGTGGAATGCATTTTATCTTTCTTTTAACCAGTAATAATACGTTCTATCTTATGGTAGTAAATCCCTTTTAAGTGTTCCATTCTTAAAAAGCCACCAAATGTTTCTATAAATATCTGCAATGTTTTATTTCCCTTCTGAAAACTTTTTTTTCATAAATGGTTTTAATAACTAACCCTTTTAAGCTTTGACGCACATAAAATCTTACCTGACTCTGATATATTACGCTTATTCTTCTAAGTCTTTTAAGGGACGCACAATGGATAATGTCAGCGTGTCCTTGACCTCAGCTCCTGAGACTGCCGTCTTCACCCCACATCCCCCAGAGTGCTCTCCGTGCTCCAGGACCCAGTGTGCGATCCCGGGGCGCAGTCGAGCTCACACCCCACTTCCCCCAGAGTGCTCTCCGTGTTCCAGGACCCAGTGTGCGATCCCAGGGCGCAGTCGAGCTCACACCCCACTTCCCCCAGAGTGCTCTCCGTGTTCCAGGACCCAGTGTGCGATCCCGGGGCGCAGTCGAGCTCACACCCCACTTCCCCCAGAGTGCTTTCCGTGTTCCAGGACCCAGTGTGCGATCCCAGGGTGCAGTTGAGCTCACACCCCACTTCCCCCAGAGTGATCTCTGTGTTCCAGGACCCAGTGTGTGATCCCGGGGTGTTACTGGGTGAACTGTGTTTCCTACCCGCCCGCCCCTGCCCCCAGGTTCATATGCTGAAGTCGCCCACTGAATGGAGATTTGCTCTGGTGGCCTGCGCAGACCGACACACCTGCCTCTCCTGCTCCTGACATAACCTGAGAGCCCTGGTCAGTAATTTGTAGAATGGCCCTCAGCTGGTGTTTATCCAACAGTTTCCCATAGTTACAATGATGCCATGAATTTGGAGCAAAAATAACGCAGGCACCAGGCTCAGCCTCCTCACCAGGACACCCCAGGGGCTCCTGGTGTTGGTACACACACCACTGTGACGCTGCGGGTGTCACGTCCGTACCTCTGTGAATAGTGTAGCGTTGCCACAACCCTGGCTGTGATGACCATGACTGCATAAGAGGTTCACAGCCAGAGCAGCTGCCTGAGACGTACCCAGAACTCTGCACCAGCTGTATAGCTTCCCTGGAAGTCTGATACTAGTTCCAAACAGCAGGTGAGAAAGCAGTACACTTGCGTTTGTCACGGAAGCTTCTGCAGAGTCCATGCTCCTCTCAAGAAGTCTTGTCCACACAGACATCTCCAAATCCAGGAACTAAGGGGGTTGGATGCACAAGGTTGAGGAAGGCATCTGCAACGCGGCGGCAGAGGGGCCAGCGCACAGGGTACCGGAAGGAGGTGACAAGGGCGTGCAGGGCCGGAGACACCGGGCAGGACTGTCTTCTCAGAGCGGGAACCTGAGTCCTTGTTGTAGTTGTTTCGTTTTGTTTTCTTAATTGTATTGAAGTGCAGTTGACTTATATTAATTGCATTGTATTAATTGTGTTGTATTCATTTCTGCTGTAGAGCAAAGTGAATCAGTTATAAATATATATATACACACACACACACACATATATGTTCTTTTTCATATTCTTTCCCATTATGATTTATTAAGGATATTGAACATAATTCTTGTATTATACAGCAGGACTTTGCCATTTACCCATCCTATGCATACTAGTTTATGATGCTGTAGAATTAGAAACACCTAAAGCAAATCCCTTTCGATTATACAATGGAAGTAACAAATAGATTCAAGGGATTAGATCTGATAGACAGAATTCCTGAACAACTATGAACGGAGGTTCGTTACATAATACAGGAGACAGTGATCAAAATCATCCCCCAAGAAAAAGAAATGCAAAAAAGCAAAATGGTTGTCTGAGGAGGCCTTACAATAGCTGAGAAAAGAAGAGAAGTGAAAAGCAAAGGAGAAAGAGAAAGATAAACCCATCTGAATGTAGAGTTCCAGAGAATAGCAAGGAGTTAAAAGAAAGCCTTCCTAAGTGAACAATGCAAAGAAATAGAGGAAAGAAATAGAATGGGAAAGACTAGAGATCTCTTCAAGAAAATTAGAGATAGCAAGGGAACATTTCATGCAAAGATGGGCTCCATAAAGGACAGAAATGGTATAAACATAACAGAAACAGCAGATATTAAGAAGACGTGGCAAGAATACACAGAAGCACTGCACAAAACAAGATCTTCACGACCCAGATAACCACGACGGTGTGATCAATCACCTAGAGCCAGACATCCTGGAGTGTGGAGTCAAGTGGGCCTTAGAAAGCATCACTATGAACAAAGCTAGTGGAGGTGATGGAATTCCAACTGAGCTACTTAAAATCCTAAAAGACGATGTTATTAAAGTGCTACACTCAATATGCCAGCAAGTTTGGAAAACTCAGCAATGGCCACAGGACTGGAAAAGATCAGTTTTCATTCCAGTCCCAAAGAAAGGCAATGCCAAGGACTGTTCAAACTACCGCACAGTTTCACTCATTTTACACGCTAGGAAGTTAACGCTCAAAATCCTCCAAGCCAGGCTTCAACAGTACATAAACCAACAACTTCTGAATGTTGGAAGCTGGATTTATAAGAGGCAGGTAAATCAGAGACCAAGTTGCCATCATCTGTTGGATCATAGAAAAAGCAAGAGAATTCCAGAAAAAACACCTACTTCTGCTTCATTGACTATGCTAAAAGCGTTTGACCGTGTGGATCACAATAAACTGTGGAAAATTCTTAAAAAGTTGGGAATACCAGACCACTTTACCAGCCTCCTGAGAAATCTGTATGCAGGTCAAGAAGCAATAGTTAGAACCAGACCTGGAACAACAGACTGGTTCCAAATTGGGAAAGGAGTACATTAAGACTGCTTGTTTAACTTATGTGCAGAGTGCATCATGAGAAATGCTGGGCTGGATGAAGCTCAAGCTGGAATCATGATTCCTCGGAGAAATAACAATAACCTCAGATATACAGATGATACCACCCTTATGGCAGAAAGCGAAGAGGAACTGAAGAGCCTCTTGATGAAGATGAAAGAGGAGAGTGAAAAAGCTGGCTTAAAACTAAACATTCAAGAAGCTAAGATCATGGCATCCGGTCCCATCACTTCATGGCAAATAGATGGGGAAACAATGGATACAGTGACAGACTCTATTTTCTTGGGCTCCAAAATCACGGTGGATGGTGACTGCAGCCATGAAATTAAAAGATGTTTGCTCCTTGGAAGAAAAGCTATGACAAACCTAGACAGCATATTAAAAAGTAGAGACAATACTTTACCGACAAAGGTCTGTATAATCAAAGCTATGGTTTTTCCAGTTGTCGTGTATGGATGTGAGAGTTGGATCATAAAGAAGGTTGAGCACCAAAGAATTGATGCTTTTGAACTGTGATGTTGGAGAAGACTCTTGAGAGTCCCTTGGACTGTACGGAGATCCAGCTAGTCCATCCTAAAGGAAATCAGTCCTGAATATTCACTGGGAGGACTGATCCTGAAGCTGAAGCTCCAATATTTTGGCCACCTGAAAGAAGAGATGATTCACTGGAAAAGACCCTGATGCTGGGAAAGATTGAGGGCAAGGGGAGAAGGGAGCAACAGAGGATGACATGGTTGGATGGAATCACCAGACATGAGCAAGCTTTTGGAGATGATGAAGGACAGACAAGTCTGGAGTGCTGCAGTCTGTGGGGTCACAGAGAGTCGGACATGACTGAGGGATTGAACTGAGTCCTTTTCTTAGTCTTCTTCCATTTGGGTGTGGGGATCACAGGGCTGTATAGGAAGGCATTCAGGAGCCTCCTGGTAACCTGTGCGTATAACTGTCCATCAGTCCAGCAAGGTGAGCTGTGAACTGGGTTTTTCCTGCCCTTTTGCTGTTGATTTAACTATCACTAACAGGGCAAAACTGGAGAAGGAAATGGCAACCCATGGCATGCCTGCCGTGTGTGCCACGGCTGTGCTGGCATTGTTTCATGACCTTCATCATTATGAGAAAACCACTGTATCATAGAAATGAGTTTCCTCGCTTATCATTCGCTACTGCGATTAAATACTGTGTGTGCATGTGTGTGTGTGTCTGTGTGTGTGAGTGCAAAACAGTGCTCGCTCAGACACTGACTGCTGGATGGATATGTGGACCTGCCTTTGTTAAACAGAACCAGAGTCAGACCACAGTTAGAGCAGTAAAAATAGATTTTCTTCAGGAATTATTGCAATGGGGGAGAGACCTCAGCATAGATCCAAGCTGCCTTCTGAACCCAGGAAGGACAGCTTGGTTTCCAGCCAAGGAGCAGTGTAGGAACAGCCTCTATGAGGAAGCACCAGGGTGAGGGGTGGTCCTGAGGGCAAGTGGGTATCAGGGGTCAAAGGTGGGGATTCTGACTTAGCAGGACTCCTATTGGGCTGGGCTGTGAAGGCCCCGGGAGCCTCCTGAAACTGGTGCAGGAAGGGCCTCCGCAAGCCATCAGATGGGCTGAAACTCAGAGGAGCGTGGGGGTTCTCAGTGCTCTAAAACTGACTCTCAGCTCCAGCTGCCATGAACGGGGTGAGGCTTGGGAGAGGGCCACAGCTGCCTGAGGAGTGAGGACTCTCGGGATGACGAGAGGGACAGAGGCGGCCCTGTAGGCACGTGGCCTCCACCTGCCGTGTGGCTGAGGTGGCCCTCGTCCCCATCACCCACGGCCCCCAGCCTTTAGCATGCGCTGAGGATACTGCCCCAGGGAGTCAGGGAGGCTCGGATGGAGAGGAGGTCCCCTTATGTCTGCATCTGTGTCTAGAGACTGAGCTTTAAAAACAAATCAGGAACAAATTACTCTGCAATTTAAATTTTTGTTTGGCTACTTTATGATTCAAGTAGTATATTATTATTATTATTTTGCTGTTCCAATGAAGAAATAGAGACGTTCATGCTGCTGCTGTGATTTTGGCCACAGAAAGTCATTAAACATGTGGAGAGCTGTGGGCTTCAGGGAAGAATACAAAGATAGCGGTCTCCCAGGCCAGGGCGGGGCCCACGCGGTGACTTCCGTGCGGGAGGGGAAACCCGCTCTTACTGTTTTCTGAGCTCTCCACATCCTCAGGTTCACATACAAGTGTTTACACCTGATTATTCACCGTAATACCCGTGACTTACCCACTGTTAATGTTATTTTTATATACTCCAGGGACAGGAGGATATACACAAGACTGATGTCATAAGCCTTATCCATTTGGGGGCAGAGCACAAATTTATTTTCAAAAAGGATATTCCAGTGAGTTTTGGCCAAAATGCCTTTGACGTTCCTTGACCCAGGGACCACTTTTTTGATCCCAAAGATGACGGGACAATACCTATATTCATGCTGGAATTAAGAATGAGAATGGCCGTTTCTCATTCATAAGCAACAGAATGATAAAACTGCTTAAAAAATAAAAATGTCCAGTAATAACAGTTCTGGAATGGACAGAAAAAAACGCATGCATGTATGAAAAGGCATTATTTGATTTGAAGGTTTCCTGACAAAACTCCATCCACAGCATTTCTGGCTGTTAACTGCTCACCCGGGTAAGTCTGATTTCCTGGATATGCACGAGTGGGACCACGTTCTGAATATTTTCGCAAAGAGTGACATCATATGTTGTCTTAAATTTTCACCTCTGTTTCAAGTCACTTTTTAAAATATTACAATGTAATATCCATTTGATTTTCACAAATTCCAACCCCAGCAAAGACAGACAAATAGATAAGACAGTTTCTATTTAGAATCACTGACAACGTGTTGAAAGCAACGGAACAGAAGAGGCCCAAGAAATGAGAGTCTTGTACGTAACATAGGAACCGTATTGAAAGCTAGTATTTTTGAGCATTCCATGTGTGCTGGCACCTCGCTAGGTGGGTTTTATGTACTAGAGCATCTCCTTAAATCTTTACGACACTGAACTTACTATCCCATCTTCCAAGTTCATCCTTCAAAAGGCAGATAAAGTGGGAATTTCACCTCCCAAAATTGTTCCAAAGAAGTAAACCCCCCTGGGTTTTTCTCCTCCACCCACCCCCTCAACTGACTCCTCCTCAAGGGAAGAATTAACTGTCCTAAGATCACTTCATGGAAAATAGATGGGGAAACAGTGGAAACAGTGTCAGACTTTATTTTTTTGGGCTCCAAAATCACTGCAAATGGTGACTGCAGCCATGAAATTAAAAGACGCTTGCTCCTTGGAAGGAAAGTTATGACCAACCTAGACAGCATATTCAAAAGCAGAGACATTACTTTGCCAACAAAGGTCCATCTAGTCAAGGCTATGATTTTTCCAGTGGTCATGTATGGATGTGAGAGTTGGACTGTGAAGAAGGCTAAGTGCCGAAGAATTGATGCTTTTGAACTATGGTGTTGGAGAAGGCTCTTGAGAGTCCCTTGGACTGCAAGGAGATCCAACCAGTCCGTTCTAAAGGAGATCGGTCCTGGGTGTTCCTTGGAAGGAATGATGCTGAAACTGAAACTCCAGTACTTTGGCCACCTCATGCGAAAAGTTGACTCATTGAAAAAGATTCTGATGCTGGGAGGGATTGGGGCAGGAGGAGAAGGCGATGACAGAGGGTGAGATGGCTAGATGGCATCACCGACTCAATGGACCTGAGTTTGAGTGAACTCCAGGAGTTGGTGATGGACAAGGAGGCCTGCTGTGCTGCAATTCATGGGGTCGCAAACAGTCGGACACGACTGAGTGACTGAACTGAACTGAAGCAAGCAAGTGTCACCTGGTAAGCTGCAGTGAGAACTTCCCATTCTGTGACCTCTCCAAGGGAGTCAAGTCATCAATTACCCGGGAAAACAGGCGCTGCTTCCTCTGAGGGCTACACAACTATGTCAGCCTGGCTGAGTCAGGAGTGATCCTGACTGAAGGAAGAGGATCCCCTGGGCAGTCCTGTGCTTAGCAGCACTTTTGAGTGATGTGTCCGTCACTGACTCCAGGCTCTTTCTTCAGCCTTAAAGCTGGGCAACTACAGGTCTGCAGGCTGCGGCCCAACAGGGCAGACAATTTGCATTGTGTGACGCTCTTCACAGGGGAGTGAAGTGATTTCACGTTCCAGGTTTCGTCCTTGTTCGAACAGATGCCAATCCTGGCATCATGTTGCTGTTGTTTAGTTGCCCAGTCATTTCCAACTCTTTGCGATCTCAAGCACGCCAAGCCTCCCTGTCCCTCACCATCTCCTGAAGTTTGCCCGAGTTCATGTCCATTGCTTTGGTGATGCCATTAAGTCATCTCATCCTCTGACACTCTCTTCTCCTTCTGCCCTCAGTCTTTCCCAGCATCAGGGGCTTTTACAGTGAGTCAGCTGTCTGCATCAGATGACCAAAAGAGTGGAGCTTCAGCTTTAGCATCAGTCCTTCGAATGAGTATTCAGGGTTGATTTCCCTTAAGACTCACTGGTTTGACCTCTTTGCTGTTCAGGGGACTTTCAGGAACCTTCTCCAGCACCACAGTTTGAAAGCATCAATTCTTTGGTGTTCCACCTTCTTTGTGGTCCAGCTGTCACAGCTGTATGTGATTGCTGGGAAGACCACAGCCTTGACTATACGGACATTTGTCGGCAGAGCAATGTCTCTGCTTTTCAGCACACTGCCTAGGTTTGTCATCACTTTCCCACCAAGAAGCAATCGTCTTCCGATTTCATGGCTGCAGTGGCCGTCCGCAGTGAGTTTAGAGCCAAGAAGAGGGAATCTGTCACTACTTCCCCTTCCCATTTTTATTTGCCATGAAGCAATGGGGCTGGATGCCACGATCTTAGTGTTGTTGTTTTTTTTAATATTTAGTTTTAAGCTGGCTCTTTCACTCTCCTCCTCCACTCTGACCAAGAGGCTCTTTCGTTCCTCTTCACTTTATGTTATTAGAGCGGTGTCATCCGCGTATCTGAGGTTGTTGATGTTTCTCCCGCCCATCTTGATTCCAGCTTGTAACTCGGAGTATGGGTTAAACAGGGTGACAACAGATAACGCTGTCCTACACCTTTCTCAATCTTAAATCAATCAATTGTTCCATACAAGGCTCTAACTGTTGCTTCTTGACCCGCATAGGGTTTTCTCAGGAGACAGGTAAGATGGCCTGGTATTCCCATCTCTTTAAGAGTTTTCCACAGTTTGTTATGATCCACACAATCTAAAAGCTTTAGCGTAGTCAATGCAACACAAGTAGATGTTTTTCTGGAATTCCCTTGATTTCTCAGTGATCCAGTGAATGCTGGTAATTTGATCTCTGGTTCTTCTGCCTTTTCTAAACCCAGCTTGGGCATCTGGAAGTTCTTGGTTCACATAATGCTGAAGCCTAGCATGCAAGATTTTAAGCATGACCTAACTGGCAAGGGAGATGAGTGCAATTGTCCAGTGGTTTGCACACTCTTTAGTATTACCCTTCTTGGGAACTGGGATGAAGACTGACCTTTTCCAGCCTTGGCATTATATCCAGCAACAATACCCTGAAAGATTAGGTTATTCCAAGAAAACAGTATTCCTTTTTCAGGATTTAGCATTTTCAGCGCTATTTCCACATTGTTTTTGAGAAGTACTCAGCTCTGTCAGGACTCCCTCCTCAGTCTCCCCTGCATGTAAACACCAGCATGCATGCGTGATTAGTTGCTCAGTCATGTCTGCCTCTTTGTGACCCTATGGACTGTAGCCTGCCAGGCTCCTCTGTCCATAGGATTTCCTAGGCAGAATATTGGAGTAGGCTGTCATTTCCTTCTCCAGAGGATCTTCCTGACCCTGGGATTGAGCCTGCACGTCACGTGTTTCCTGCATCGATGGGTGGATTCTTTACCACCGCTCCACCTGGGAAGCCCCTAAACACTGGTTTCTTCTGCTAGTCCCAGGCTGGCCTGCTGCTCCCCAAGGCTATGGTCTCTGCTGTCCAAGGAGGCCTTCGTGGGGCACGCTGGCCCTCAGCCACTTCCCCACCTGCCTAGCCTCCCAGAGAATGCCCCCGACCTGCATTTCTCTGTTCTGTTTTGTTTGCACGAAGCATACTCATTACATAAGTACAGGTTTTTTCAGCCTGGATCAAGTGTTGGGGCTATCTGTATTTTTAAATCCTTTACCCTTTCACCCTAGGAGACTGCCTCCTTCAGAAACCATCCCCTCAAGTCCACATCTTGGTATCAGAACTTCACTACCCTCCAGTTTATCAATGTATTTAGCTCTCTTGCAAAGAGAGGCATCTGGTCTACCACACGTCGTCTGGTGGTGAGGCTGAATCATCATCATAGTCATTGACCATCTAAAGCACTTAACGCGTATAATGTACATGATATAATTTTCTGTGAAGACAGTTTTTCTCAGTCAATTCTTGCTATTAAAGCATTTTCAAAGTTCTCTGTTAATGAAATTCTTCCAAGGATCTTTGTCATTTTTTACTTCCTGCCATCCATTGATCCAACTTTTTCCACTGTGTGGAGTGCCCCACTGTGTGTAGTGTTGAGGGCATAAATGCCCACATCTCCCATAACAGATGCCAAGTGGGGACATCTGTTCCCCCCTGCTCCCTGCTTGGCATGCAACCCTCCCATTCAGGACCTTGCCTTTAAACAGGGCCCTTTGGAGTTTGGGGCTTCCCAGGTGGCTCAGTAGTAAGGAATCTCCCTGCCAATGCAGGAGACACAGGAAATTCGGGTTTAATCCCTGGTCAGGAAGACTCCTGGAGAAGCAAATGGCAACCCACTCCAGTATTCTTGCCTGGGAGCTGCCATGGACAGAGGAGCCTGGCAGGCTAGTCAGACATGACTTAGTGACTGAGCATGAGCACTTTGGGGTTTGCCTCCAGGGACGGAGGGAAGGCCAGCAACAGAGCTCCCATGTGCCCCTCACTCCTCTGCCTTGCTCACGCTCCTCACTGCTATCCATGTGCACCCACCACCTCTCTGAGCCACATTCCGTCTTCGCCCAAGCTAGCTGGCGTTGGGTCCCACCACTCCCGACCACAGCTCTGGGTGATTCACAGGAACAGGCTGAAGAAAGTGGAGTCTCACCCAAGTCCCTGTTTCCCAATCGTTCTGTGCCTCAGCACCGAGTGTGAGAAAACGCATTAGTCAACACAGCCCGTAACTCTGTGTATCTTACAGCCAGCGGTGCAGAAAATCAACATGTCAGACTTTCCAGAACCAGCTAGTCACATTTCTCACATTCTGTATCATGCATTAAAGTCCATGTTCTGGAAAAGACCCTGATGTTGGGAAAGATGGAAGGCAGAAAGAGAGAAGGGTGACAGAGGATGAGATGGTTGGGTGGCCTTACTGACTCAATGGACATGAACTTGGGCAAATTCCGGGAGATGGTGAGGGACAGGGAGTCTGCAGTCCATGGGGTCTCAAAGAGTTGTCATGACTTGGTGACTGAGCACACACTAAGTCAGTGTTACCAAGGGGAAAGTTCTGCTGGAAATGTTTACAGCACTTTTCATAAATATCTAATTGAATGTTGTTTCTTGTATCTTAATGTAAGGCAGACATTTCAGTCTTTAAAGTCAAAAGTGTCTTGCTGAACAGCGTTGTCATCATTTTCCAATGACAATTTATTTAGACTTCTTTTAAAAAAAAAAAAAAACTCCTCTGTGCCCTTAAGATCAGCAAATTGGCTACATACGCCTCAGACACTTCAACTGGGAATTTCCCCCTATGTTTGTGTGTAAATGTGTCGATATAAAAACAAAAGCCACCTTTCCTCTTAAAATTGCTTTAAGACCTTCCTAATTCACAGTGAAAGCTGGACTGGGGACAGAGTTACTTGGTGAGCTGTTAACCACCTGCCTTTTCACTTACAACTCCGGCTAGAGGCTGACACCCAATGCCTGCTGCCTGGAGGCGGATAACTTCCTCTCTTTGCAGGTCAGGACTGGTAGCCACTTGTCTGCAGGAGACAGAGCATTTCAAATCCCAGGCCCCAGGCCTGATTTTGGAGAAAGGCTGACTACTGCGTTCCCAAGTCTGACCCCAGGCCTGCTGGGGAGCGTTCACTCACCACGACGGGGCTCGATTTCAAGTAGTCTGCCCACAGGAACTTGGAATAGGTCTCCCCACCGTGTCTTTCTGCACAGAGGGCCTAGTGGGAGCAGGCTGTAAAGGATGCCATTGAGCTGATAGGTACCGGGGTTTTAAGACGGAAGCTCTCTGAGTGCAAGGAAAGTATGTAGGTTGACCTCAGGCACTCGTCAGGTTGAATAAATGCACCTGGTGAGGGCCCAACACAGCCAAGGGTCTCTCTGGTCCATAGCAGATTTCATTTCATGATGGCGTGTCACATTTAAAGAAGGCTGGCTTGATTGTTAACGAGTTTACATGCTCAGAGGGTATGTAGTTTTAAATTCTTGGGCGAATGATCAAGGGGTTCACAATCCAGCCAGAATTTAAGTTGATTTTTTCCTAGGATTGATATCGATATTGTTGAAAATGTGCATTTCCCCCCATTCTTTGTTAACCTGGAAATGCTTACCAATGTGTGAAGGCTTCTAAGATGGTGTTATGAAAAAACTAGCATTTGCGTCCATTCCGAAATCCATATGTGTGCGTGCTAAGTCGCTTCAGTTGTGTCCAGCTCTTTGCGACCCACCAGGCTCTGCTGTCCATAGAATCCTCCAGGCAAGAACACTGGACTGGGTTGCTGTGCTCTTCTCCAGGGGATCTTCCCGACCCAGGGATTGAACCCGTCTCTTATGTCTCCTGCACTGGCAGGCAGGTTCTTTACTACTAGCTTCACCTGGGAAGTCCCCAAACCCCAGTGTAGCTTTGTTTAGAGTAAGGAAGTGATTAGGGTTTAAATGAGGTCATGGAGAGGGCTTCCTAGGTGGCGCTAGTGGTAAAGAACCTGCCACCTGATGGGAAGAGCTGACTCATTGGAAAAAACCCTGATGCTGGGAAAGATTGAAGGCAGGAGGAGAAGGGGACGACAGAGGATGAGATGGTGGGATGGCATCAGCGACTCAATGGACGTGAGTTTGAGTAAACTCTGGGAGTTGGTGATGGATAGGGAGGCCTGGCGTTCTGCAGTCCATGGGGTCTCAAAGAGTTGGACACGACTGAGTGACTGAACTGAACTCAAACTGCATAAAAATGTAAACCACAGGAAAGAGGTCAGCATTCCCTCGGACACAGATCCCAGTTGGAAGGTGGCAGAGAACTGCCTGAACACCTTCTGCTCTCTCAACCTTGATTAGGAAATGCTGGATGCTTCACCCCGATGGGTCAAGTGCAGACCCTTGGGGCCATGGGAACCTCCATTTCTGATAAGAATCTGCATGTTCCCAGCCCCAGGGCCGTAAGCAAAGGCTGCCAATAGGTAGCATCCTCACAGAATCTGCCTCCTACACCAGGAAAGTCTTTGGGCCCCGGCCCAGGGAGGGGCTGAAGCCCTCCCACTGCTGTGTGCAGAGCATAGTGGTTTTCACAGATTCAGACATGGAGCCAAGTCTCCGGATGGAGAGCTCAGATGGACTTTGACTTTCCCAAATCCTCGCTAGGCAGAACTTTGGTTATTAGGAGCATGGGCTCTGGAAACAACTACCCACTTACTCTCTGAGCCTCAGTGTATCAGCTCAGATGCGAAGACAGTACTGAGTCCTCTTCACAGGATTGTTGCAAAGACTAAATCGCTGACCTTATGTACATAAACCCCAGTGTTTGGTTTATCAGTTCAGTTCAGTTCAGTTCAGTCGCTCAGTCGTGTCCGACTCTTTGCGACCCCATGAATCGCAGCACACCAGGCCTCCCTGTCCATCACCAACTCCCAGAGTTCACTCAGACTCAAGTCCATCGAGTCAGTGATGCCATCCAGCCATCTCATCCTCTGGCGTCCCCTTCTCCTCCTGCCCCCAATCCCTCCCAGCATCAGGTCTTTTCCAGTGAGTCAGCTCTTCGCATGAGGTGGCCAAAGTACTGGAGTTTCAGCTTCAGCATCATTCCTTCCAAAGAAATCCCAGGGCTGATCTCCTTCAGAATGGACTGGTTGGATCTCCTTGCAGTCAAAGGGATTCTCAAGAGTCTTCTCCAACACCACAGGTCAAAAGCATCAATTCTTCGGCGCTCAGCCTTCTTCACAGTCCAACTCTCACATCCATACATGACCACAGGAAAAACCATAGCCTTGACTAGATGGACCTTTGTTGGCAAAGTAATGTCTCTGCTTTTGAATATGCTATCTAGATTGGTCATAACTTTCCTTCCAAGGAGTAAGTGTCTTTTAATTTCATGGCTGCAATCACCATCTGCAGTGATTTTGGAGCCCCAAAAAATAAAGTCTGACACTGTTTCCACTGTTTCCCCATCTA
>NW_011494949.1:1957651-1959260 GCF_000754665.1 Bison bison bison
TATATGATCTTCATTTTCTGAATGTTGAGCTTTAAGCCAACTTTTTCACTCTCCACTTTCACTTTCATCAAGAGGCTTTTTAGTTCCTCTTCACTTTCAGCAATCTCTATACGATAGAGATTATACTATTAATGTCTGTTATCTTTTATTATTCTTGTCAGCATTTTTTTCTTCTTTCTATTCTTCCTTCATAGAAGTGATATCTTATTGTTACTATAGATGTGCATTGATTTTTTAAACTTTTGCTTCGAATTTCTGTAATAAATTATTCTCGGAGATTGATTGCATTCATTTTCACAAACTCCATTTAAAAGGTTGACTAAACCAAGTGTGAAAAGAGTTCATTGTCACCAGAAAGGCATCCACAGGGCCCCTGGCCTCTTTTCCATCCATCTGGATAAAATCACCTGCTGGCTGAGAAACTGAAGTATTAAATGGAGTTGAAACTCAGGCACTCCTTTCAGCCAGAAGGCTTCCTGTGATATGAGTGTTTTTCTTCACACGTTGTGTGTGAAGTGAAAGTGTCTGTGGCTCAGTTGTGTTCTTTTCTTTGTGACCCCATGGACCATAGCCCACCAGACTCCTCTGTCCATGCAATTCTCCAGGCAAGAATACTCGAGTGGGTAGCTGTTCCCTTCTCTAGGGGATCTTCCCAACCCAGGGATCCAACCAGGTTTCCCACATTGCAGGTGGATTCTTTACCATCTGAACCACTAGTTCAGTTCAGTCACTCAGTCATGTCTGGCTCTTTGTGACCCCATGGACTACAGCACACCAGGATTTCCTGTCTATCACCAACTCCCAGAGCCTATTCAGACTCATGTCCATCATGTAGGTGATGCCATCCAACCATCTTATCCTCTGGCATCCCCTTCTCCTCCTGCCCCCAATCTTTCCCAGCATCAGGGTCTTTTGCAATGAGTCGGTTCTTTGCATCAGGTGGCCAAAGAATTGGAGTTTCAGCTTCAGCATCAGTCCTTCCAATGAACATTCAGGGCTGATTTCCTTTAGGATGGACTGGTTGGATCTCCTTGCATCTCCTTGAATCTCAAGAGTCTTCTCCAACATCACAATTCAAAAGCATCAATCCTTCGGTGCTCAGCTTTCTTTATGGTCCAACTTTCACATCCATACATGACTACTGGAAAAACAGTAGCCTTGACTAGACGGACCTTTGTTGGCAAAGTAATGTCTCTGTTTTTTAATATGCTGTCTAGGTTGGTCATAACTTTCCTTCTAATGAGTAAGCGTCTTTGAATTTCATTGCTGCAATCACCATCTGCAGTGATTTTGGAGCCCAAAATAAAGTCTATCACTGTTTCCATTGTTTTCCCATCTATTTGCCATGAAGTGATGGGACTAGACGCCATGATCTTAGTTTTTTGAATGTTGAGTTTTAAGCCAACTTTTTCACTCTCCTCTTTCACTTTCAAGAGGCTTTTTAGTTCCTCTTCACTTTCTGCCATAAGGATGGTGTCATCTGCATATCTGAGGTTATTGATATTTCTCCCAGCAATCTTGATTCCAGCTTGTGCTTTATCCAGCCTGGCATTTCACATGATGTACTCTGCATATAAGTTGAATAAGCAGGGTGACAATATACAGCCTT
>NW_011494949.1:1959360-1971163 GCF_000754665.1 Bison bison bison
ACAGGCCTTGACGTACTCCTTTTCCTATTTGGAACCAGTCTGTTGTTCTATGTCCAGTTCTAACTGTTGCTTCCTGACCTGCATATAGGTTTCTTAGGAGGCAGGTCAGGTGGTCTGGCATTCCCATCTCTTAAAGAATTTTCCACAGTTTGTTGTGATCCACACAGTCAAAGGCTTTTAGCATAGTCAATAAAGCAGAAGTAGATGTTTTTCTGGAATTCTCTTCCTTTTTCCATGATTCTGTAGATGTTGGAAATTTGATCTCTGGCTCCTCTGCTTTTTCTAAATCCAGGTTGAACATCTGGAAGTTCATGGTTTGCATACTGTTGAAGCCTGGCTTCAAGAATTTTGAGCATTACTTTGCTAGCATGTGAGATGAGTCCAATTGTGTGGTAGTTTGAACATTTTTGGCATTGCCTTTCTTTGGGATTGAAATGAAAACTCATCTTTTCCAGTGCTGTGGCCACTGCTGAGTTTTCCAAATTTGTTGGTATTTTGAGTGCAGCACTTTAACAGCATCATATTTGGAAGCCCCCATACATGTGAGATATAGTCTAAATCATAGCAGAGGGGAGTTACAGAGACTTTCTAACTAGTAACCACTATGTTTAGGATCATCCAATATCTCTTAGTCTAGCCACAAACCACCAACAACCTTGGGATCCCACTGATCCCAACCCATTTCTAATCCATCTCTAGGTGGTTTGACCCCATCCCCACCCCCAAAAAATGGCAACCAAAGTGTCCTGGGAAGAGCACAGCCTGCAGTGGGCAGTTAGGGTAACTGCACATTGTCTCCTCAGATGGCACCCCACGGCCCCCGGGACACTGCAGAGCCAGGCTGCACGGGGGCCGTGCTCCATTACTCTGTCTTTGCATGCTGTGTGCTAAGTTGCTACAGTCATTCATGACTCTTAGTGACCCCTTGGACTGCAGGCCACCGGGCTCCTCTGTCCATGGGATTCTTCAGGCAGGAATACTGGAGTGGGTTGCCATGACCTCCTCCAGTGCATCTTCCCAACTCAGGGATGGAACCTGTGTCCCTTGCATATTCTGCATTGGCAGGTGGATTCTTTGCCGCTGGCGCCACCTGGGAAGTCAGCTGTGTGCACCTTCCTGAACTCCCCACTTGCCTGCAGCTCGTCAGGTGCACCTTCCTGAACTGTGCGTCCACCTGCTTCCTGGCCTGTCATCCGCTCCCCACTTGCCCGTGGCTTGTCAAGCAAGCGGAGCTCTTTCTTTCTCTCCTGTCTTCACTGATGAGATCTGGAGAGAGGCCAGCAGTGTTCCGCACGTGGGTGGGTCCCGTCTTTAGAGGGGCTGCAGGTGTGGTGGGGATTGAAAGAGAAAAAGCGCACAGTGAGCTCAGACGTGGCCCAGCCCCGAGCACCCAGAGCAGGGGGCCAGTGTTATCAGTGCTGTTCTTGCAAAATGCGATGTGAACCTGAAGACTTTCAAGTGTCAGAAGTATCCACCTGGAGTTTCCACGTTTCCTCTAATTAAATTTTATTCATTTTAAAAAAGAATTTGAGATATATTTTTAAAGCATTATTTGGTTTTCCACCACATATCTTTGCCTTTTCATTATAGCTTTAAAAACGGACCTTGCGGACCTAGCAGAGAACTTGAATCCATTGCTCCAGGATTTGAGTCGAGCCTCAGCATGTCCATCCCTGCGTTTGGTCCATCACATCACAGTGAAAAAGGCGTTGTTCTGCTCCCCAGCATGGCTCCAGAACAGAGGCAGGAGGTCAGCTTTCTTTATGATCCAACTCTCACATCCATACATGACTACTGGAAAAACCATAGCTTTGACTAGATGGAGCTTTGTCAGCAAAGTAATGTCTTTGCTTTTCAATATGCTGTCTAAGTTGGTCTCAGTTTTTCTTCCTGCCTCGTTAACCAGGTCCTTTCTCCCTGTCAGTTCATCAGGCCCATCTGTCCCCCCTTCCCCAAGCCTTCCCTCTCTTCTCCCCTCAGAACCTTCTTTCTTCATTTCCACTTCGGGTTCTCATGTCTCATTCTTTCTCTCCACCGAGTTGTTCATCTCAGCAAAGAACCCCTGTCCTAGAAGAGCCCCTCCCAAGCCTGTGTGCCCCCTGTGCCCTCCACTCTGTTTCTTGGTGGGGAGGGTGGTCTGCCCACTGCATTTGTTCCCGTGCCAGCCCACCTTGAGGTGTGGTATCTCGAACCCCTTGACTCGGTATCAGAATTTTCTAGAAACTTTTAAAGACAGCCCATGGCCCTGGGCTCAACTTTCTGAGGAGTGGGGAGGGAGATGAAGAGAGGGAGTGCAGGCAGGGGTGGTAAACGGGAAGGAAATGGAAAGTCAGGATGGAGGGATGCTGATCTGACATCAAGTGATTCTGAGCTGGCATCAGGCTCACAAGAGAAAGTCTGTAGCCCTGTCTTGAGAAGCCTCACTGGGCAGGTGGGGTGAAATTGCCTGTCTCACCTGTGTGCAGCAGGAGGTGGGGGAACCCACCTGCCAGCATCCCTGGCATGCCGCTGGCCAGGGCTTGCAGGCCTCTGTCCTTTCCACCTGCCGGCTGCGTTATCAGCCCTCAGGGTGTCTGGTCCAAGACCACTGAGCCAAGAATATAGGGCTGGCTCCCTTCTGCTTCACAGAGGTGTTGATGATCCATCCCCACCACATCCATCCATCCATCTATATCTATCTATCCAACTATATGTTTATCCATCCATCCATCTATCTATCTGCTGACCTATCTAATGTTTATCTAATATCTATCTACCTACCTCAGAATGAAAACCACAATCACAGAAAACTAATCAAACTGATCACATGGCCCACAGCTTTGTCTAACTCAATGAAACTATGAGCCATGCCATGTAGGGCCACCCAAGACGGACAGGTCATTGTGGAGAGTTCTCACAAAACACAGTCCGTTGGAGAAGGGAATGGCAAATCACTTCAGTACTCTTGCCTTGAGAACCCCATAAACAGCACGAAAAGGCAAAAAGATGTGACACTGAAAGATGAACTCCCCAGGTCTGTAGGTGTCCGATATGCTACTGGAGAAGTGTGGAGAAATGACTCCAGAAAGATTGAAGGCAGGAGGAGAAGAGGACAACGGAGGATGACATGGTTGGATGGCATCACCGACTTGGTGGACATGAGTTTGAGTAAACTCCGGGACATGGTGATGGACAGGGAGGCCTGGCGTGCTGCAGTCCATGAGGTTGCAAAGAGTCGGACACGACTGAGCAACTGAACTGACCTACCTACCTGCCTATCGTCTATCTCTCAAGGTCTCTGTTCTCTGTTTATCTCTCTCTGTTATCTACTGGCCTAGCATCTATGCGTCTGTCTATTGTTTAGTTGCTAAGATGTGTCCGACTCTTTTGCGACACCATTAACTGTGACCCTGCCAATCTCTGTCTGTGGGATTTTTCAGGCAAGAATACTGGAGTGGATTGCCTTTTCCTTCTCCGTGGGATCTTGGAGGGATTGAACCCAAGTTTCCTGCATTGCAGGTGGATTCTTTATCACTGAGCCACCAGGAAGCCCTCATCTATCTACCAATCTACTACCTACCTACCTATCTACCTTCCTATCTGCCTGTCTGTCATCTCTCTCTCTAGAGAGCTATTATCTGTTTATCTATCTATTATATCTCTCTCTCTATCATCTGTCTACCTACCTACCTACTTATGTAACCATGTTTTACAGGTAAGGAAACCACTGCTCTGGGAGATCAGTGACCCTGCCAGGCCCCTCCTCCAGGAAGGACCCAGCTGGGCTCACAGTAGCCATTCCTCTCTCCAATAAGCCCTGCAGCCATCAAGGACCTGATCTGCCTAATTTCATCATGACATGGAGGGTTTAGGTGGAAAGAATTGGCTGCTTTGCCACCTGGCCCCTCAGCATTTCTTTTCAGGCTCAAGACAGAGCTGTGGCAGGTGTCCGATCTTCATCACGGCCCTGAGTGATGGCTGTGCCCCCCGGGGCCCCGCTATGAATCATCGCCGCCCACATCTCCAGCATCTGGGAGGATGGTTTACTACACAGGATGAAATAATAATTCAGCTCTGTATTGACAAGCCAGGCAGTATATACTTCCTTGCCATGAAGGGGTGTGAATACTGTGCCGCATTATTTAAATAGTAGGTATCTCAGCAGACGCACAAATCTAAATGGGCTTAGTCCACGTCCGTGTGACGGACAAGCACGCAGTCCAGGCTGCGTGGCCTCAATTGACCAAAGAACAATTGAGTCCGTGTTTTTGAATGTGGATCAATGGCACGCCATTGATGGCGTCGGCTGAGCAGCGGTTGAGCCTGTCACTTGAGTCGAGGGCCAGCATAGCTCAGTTTAAAATGACAGTAAGTGACCACCCCATGTCAGCCCCGTGAAGCCCTCCTGAAAAATACACCATGAACTGCAGCCCTGTCTGCCCTCCGCTTTCAGTGATAATACAAGACAGCACAAGAAAGAAATCAGAAAGCAATCAATTAGAGCTGAAACTCTGGAAATGTTCGGGAAAGATGAATACATGCCGAGGGTTCAGAAATAGGAGAAAGTGCGAGAGTGCGTGCGACAGGGCAGCGAGGCCAGGGCTGTCCCTTGTCTTTGCATTTTGAGTTTCACCTCAGCAACCAACCAGTGTGTTTTCCACAAAATATAATTCGGAGTTGAAGATCAACTGGAGGGGTTTTTTCTCTGAGAAAGCAGATCTCAGGGGAGTTTTGTGTGGTCACTGTCAGTCAACAAATAAGGCTCCTCCTTTGAGCCCCTCTCCAGCACACACCCTTCAGCTTCACAGAGAGACAGCTGGCAGAGGAGGGACGTGAATGGGTTACCTGGGGAAGGTGGGCTGCAGTGTGACGGAGCTTCTTCCTGGAACAGGTGCGTCCAGAGTTAAGACTCTATTTTCAAACTCAAGAGATGGCAAGAGGGATGAGCAGCACAGACCAAAAATGTGAAGCATCATTTTTAACTTGACGTACATACATGTAATTTTGCAAAAATATATAAAATGACCAGAACGTAATGCTGAGTTTTGTTGCCTCTTTGTTTCTATGGCTGTCACTGCTACATACCCTGCTCCCTCCTCACCTTCCTCCTGAACCAAGCTAGGCTGTCCATCGCAGGGAGCCCACTGTGACCCGTGCTGCTCAGCCACACACACACACACATACACACACACACACACACACACACACACACACGCGCACATCTGAGACCACACACCATACACACACACACACACACACACGCACATCTGAGGTCACACACCATAGACCCCCGTCTCCGTTCTGTTTTCCCACTCCATCGTATCTGGTGGATGTTGTTCCCTGGCATAATTCTAACTCATTTCCAAAGCCACTTCTGATGCTTCATGGTGTGGACACTCTGTGACATATTCAAGCATTTCTCTTGATCTTGGGCCATTCACTGTGTTTCTGATGTCGGACCCTCCGAGCAGCGCTGTGTTGGTCACTTTTGTACTTAGTTCAGTTCAGTTCAGTCTCTCAGTCGTGTCTGACTCATTGCAACCGCAAGGACTGCGGCACGCCAGGCTTCCCTGTCCATCACCAACTCTCAGAGCTTGCTCAAGCTCTTTTGTACTTAAATCTTTATATAATTATAATTTTAATTAGTTCACTCAGTCGTGTCTGACTCTTTGCGACCCCATGGACTGTAGCCTGCCAGGCTCCTCTGGATTTTCCAGGCAAGAGTCCTGGAGTGGGTTGCCATTTCCTTCTCCAGGGGATCTTCCTGACCCAGGGATTGAACCCGGGTCTCCTGCATTGCAGGCAGATGCTTTACTGTCTGAGCCACCAGGGAAGCTTAATTTTCAGGATGGTTTTCTGGGAGCAGGACTTCTGGGTTGAAGTACAGATGACCCCTGACTTATGATGGCTGGACTCATGGTTTTCTGACTTTACGAGGATGTGAAAGAGACATGTATTCAGCAGAAAGCACTCTTGGAGCTTCGAATCTTGCTATTTTTCCTGCACAGACGGCACATGGCAGGACCCTCTCTCTGGGGCTGGGCAGCCAGTCTCCACCAGCCCCACGAGGACGAGGGCCAATGGCCCCGCAGGACAAGCGTTCGTCTTTCGCTTTCAGTGCAGTATTCAATAAACGTCACGCGGTATTCATCACATTTTAAAACATGTTAGATGCTCTTGCCCAAGTGCAGGCTAAGGAAAGTGTTCTGAGCACGTTTGGGGTAGGCTGGGCTAAGTTGTGTTGTTTTATAGGTTTGGTGTGATCAATGCATTTTTAACTCGGGTAGTCCATGGGATCGCAAAGAGTCGGACAGGACTGAGCGGCTAAGTGAGGCTCACAGCACATGTTCTACTTAAAACAGGTTTATCTGACATAATCCCACCGTAAGTCAAGGAAGACCTGTCCTGTTTCTACAGCGAATGGATGTGACCTTGGGCACCAGCAGCCTCCAAAGGCTGTGACAGTGACATCCTTGGCTCTGTGTCCTGCCAGCCCTGGGTGTTTCCTAAATTATTTTCTCCATCTTGCCGAAGAAAAAGAGTCGATGCCTCACTGTTGCTCTAACTCACATGGAGTTTGGACGCCTTGTCACAAGCGTGCCTGCTTCTTTGTGAGTCACATTTTCTTTGCCAACTTTTCTATTGGTTTCTTATCTTTTTTATTTTTAAGATGGGTTTTTTTCCTCCCTTTAAAGTTGTGCGTAGCACCCTTTCTGTCCTCTGCTTGTGGCCAGTCCCCATGCCTGATAGATGCCTTTGTGGCTGTGTTTAGGCTGGCCGGTGTTCCAGGGCCTTTCCGCCGGACATGTGGCCAGGTTGAACCCTCTTCCAGCCTAAAGTTGGCCACGTTGTTGTGACTACTTTGGTCAGTGGACTGTGATCAGATGTGAGGAGCTTGACATGTAGCCTGCAGACTTGGAGGACAAGAATGCTGTTTGCCAGAGTCGCTCCCTTCTGCTGGGAAACACCAACGTTCCAGACAGCAGTGCCTCTGGGAGCCTCAGTCCCCGAGTGTGACCGCAGAGGGAGAGCTCCGTCCACCCCACCGTCAGCAGTGGCCCCGGATGGGACTGGGGCTTTCGTGCGTTATCCTAGTTTAACCTGACAGACACATTGTCATGAAGAATTGACCTGCTGCCAAAGAAAGAGGGAGGGAGGGAGGAAGGAGAAAAGGGAGGGAGAAAAGGGGGAGGAAAGAAGGAAAGGTGTCATGAAGAATTGACCTGCTGCCAAAGAAAGGGGGAGGGAGGGAGGAAGAAGAAAAGGGAGGGAGAGAAGGGGGAGGAAAGAAAGAAAGGAGCAGAAAAGAAGAAGGGAAGAAGAGTAAAGGATGGAAGGAAGGAGGCAAGGAAGAAATGAAGGGAGAGAGGAAAGAAAGGAGGAGGGAAGAAAGAAGGAAGGAAAAGAGGGAGGGAGGGAGAGAGCAAAGAGCTACAGACACAGACGCCTCATTGACCTGAGGCCTGATCAACGCCTTGTGACCATGCAATTATTAGTCACTGTCTGGAAAGAGGATGATCACCTTGTGGTGATCAAATGTTTGGAAAACTGTTGCCTGTAGAAATTTTCAGGATAATCACAGCTGTGTAGCTCTAGAGCAAGACAGAAAATCAGGATATTTTCCCGTATACTGGTCACCTTCATCTATTCTTGGGGTTTATTGTAAGAAAGGCATGATCAGAGGAGAGCTGGTCCATTTGCAGGCAGTGAGAGAAGGAAATTGAGTAATAAAATTAGAGCACAGATAAACAAATAGAGACTAGAAAAACAATATATAAAATCACTGAAAGTAAGAGTTGGTGCTTCCAAAATACTAACAAAACTGACCAACCTTTATCTAGACTGATGAAGGGGAAAACAGAGAAGATTCAAATAATTGAAATATGAAACTAAAGAGGAGATATTACAACCAAGGTTACGGAAACGAAAAGGATTATAAAATATCAGGCAACCTCGATGAAACGGGTCAGTTTCAGAAACATACACCCAACCTGAAACAAACAACCAAAACTGAATTATGAGGAAGGGAGTGTCTGAACAGACCTGTAATTAGTAAGAGGACTGAATTAACGTAAAACTTCTCAACAACAACAAAAAAGCCTGGACTGCTGGCTTCGCTGCGAATGCTACCGGACATTTAAAAAATAACTAAGACTAACTCTCCTCTAAGTGTTCCCCCAAACTGATGAGGAAGCGCCTCCAAGCGCGCAGCGTGAGACCATCCTTATGCTGACAGGAGGCCACAGGCAGACACTTCAGGAGAAGAAGGCTGTGGAACGGCACCCCAGTGCACACTGAGGCAGAGCTCACCAGCAAAATCCTAGCAACGCAGCAGCACGTTAAGGGCATTACAAACTAGAGATGCGATTAAGAGAGTGTTAGAGGCACAGTGAAGAAAGCTCCTTTAGAAACTAAAAACAGAGCTTCCATAAGCGCCTGCAAGCCCACTCCTGGGCACACATCTGGAGAAAAACATCACTCGGAAAAAGATGCACGCGCCACAACGCTCCCAGCAATACTATTCACAACAGCCATGACATGGAGACGACGGGAACGTCTGCCGTGGGTAAGGAAGGTGTGGCACATACACATGGCAGAAGGCCACTCGGCCTCAAAAGAGGAGCACAGTGCCATTTCCAACCACACAGATGGCCTAGAGGTGGCCAGACTAAGTGGGGTGAGGGAGACAGAAAAGGACAGCCACGGTATGATATCATTTATTTGTGGAATCTGAAAAAACGCCACAGGTGAGCTCATTTAGAAAACAGAAATAAACTCGCAGACATAGAGAACAAACTTACGGTTACCAAAGGGAAAAGGTGGGTAGGGATAAATTAGGAGGTGGGAATTAAAAAATCCACACTACTGTATTGCTTGACCAATATTGCTTGAACTTTGACTCTATGGACTATATTGCTCGAACTTTGAGCAGGAGTCAACTCCACCCCTTTGACGGAGCTCTCTCTCACGCCACGCCTCTATTCTATTGCCTCTTACCAACACTGTCCTGCACAGGAAATCAACTGGATTGGCCTTTTCCAGTGGAAAGCAGAGCTGACTGTGTGCAGCAAGATTTTCCCTTAGTATAACAGGTCTAGAGAAGAAGCAGGGTCCCCAGTCACCGCTGTGACTCCCACCTCATTTCTGCTCCCCTCACTCAGAATGCTCTACGTCTATAAACTGGATTTACAGACACACACTGAAACTCACCGTGTATTGTGTATTTCCCAGAAGGAGCTTTCTGGCCACATGGCTTTATTCAAAAAGGTCATCCTTAGCAGGAAGAAACCACTTTAGGAAATATTTGTTACACTCTCTTGCTGTCAGGGGTGTTGATATGACATCAGGCTGCCAGCCATGTCTGTCCCCTCTTCTTCCCCCACACAATCAGAAAGGACCAAGGACATGTTTAAAACAATTATTACAGTTATTCAGCTCATCTCTCAACACTGCAAAAATAGCTATAAGTCAGGAGGTTAGCTTTTCCAATTTATTCTGTTGTAAACGGAGGTGAGAGCTTGATCTCAAAGTTACTGGAGGATGCAAAAAAAAAAAAAGGACACAGGCTGAGAGGGTGAAGAGGAATCATCTCTTCTGTGAGCATGAATCAAAAACAACATTCCGGGCATAGACCCTGCGGGGGTAAGGATGTGCTGAAGTGTGCTCGGAGGTGGCCCGAGTGGCTGGTCCCGTGAGAACTGTCACCGCTCTTACGTACACCCCAGTTCGTAAAGGAGACTCTTCAGTGGGATAAAAACACTCAGCTCGTCTGGATTCTGTTTGGAAGTTTGGAAAGGCAGAAGCTGAGTGAAGGGGCTCCTCAACGGCTTTTAAAAGTGGTATGGGATAACAAAGGTAATGCTGCATTTAATTCTCACCGGAATACTTTCCATACTTTGCTCTCTCCCCAGAAACAAGAAAAGGCAGTGGCACTTGCGTTGAGAAAGCGATACTCTTCAGGGACATCGGATTACTGAGTTTGGAGGATGATGGCAACCCGTGTGAAGGAGCTGGTATTTCTGCACTGCAGACCAGGGGTGGAGCCCAGAGTTTAGGGTCCTCAGGATCCAGGAGGCTCCAAGGCAGCATCACCTCCCCAAAGGCAGCAATGATCCGGTGCCTTTGGTCACTGGGAAGCCACCCACAGCCCTGCCAGCAGGTCGACATGGATGTGAAGTGACAATCCCAAAGCAAAGTCTCTGAGGACAGCCGGCTGGCTCAGACCCCCACTCCCTGCCCTGGGTCCCTGCCCAGGACAGAGCAGATGCGAAGGCCAACTTCGCAAACCCAGCACCAGCCCTGTCCCAGGCTTGTCTGGTGGGGGACGGAACTAGATCCTTGACTTTCATGCTACAGGCAGGACCTGTTTCTCCCGAGACGGACGTCTTCCCAGGACCAGCTGAGCACGTTTCTGGAGCGGTGGCCTTGGCTTCGCCACAGGCCTTGACGGCTTAGGTGCTGAGGGGCCGCCTGCCCTGGAGCTGGATTTTGTCTACAGGGAGGCTCCCAGCTGGGGCTCCGGAGCCCGGCCTATTTCAGGAAGGCCTGGGCTGCCTCCTGTTATCAGTGCCCACAGCCTCACACTCGGGTTATCTGGAGCAGCCAGCCAGGGCAACGTGTGAAGTGAGGAAGCACTGAACCCCTGGGGACACGGGCTGTGAGTGCCCTCGGGGCTGGCTTCCTGTCGGAGCTGAAGTGGGGGCGGGGTGAGGCCCTGGGCTGGGGCTGCAGGCATCCCCTGAAAGACTGGGAGGTTACGGCACCTTCGGGCCCAGCTCACCTCCGGGGAGGGACTAAGGTTGAGGGTTGACATACTTGGGCGACTCTGGACTCTCACAGGTTGAATTTGCTGTTGTTCAGTCTTCAAGTTGTGTTCATCTTTTACAGTCCATGCAACCCCATGGACTGTATAGCACACCAGGCTCCTCTGTCCTCCACCACTCGTTCCCGGAGCTTGCTCAAACTCATGTCCACTGAGTCGGTGATGCCGTCCAACCATCTTACCTTCTGTTGCCCCTCCTCCTCCTGCCCTCAGTCTTTCCCAGCATCAGGGTCTTTTCCAGTGAGTTGGCGCTCCACATCAGGTGGCCAAAGGATTGGAGCTTCAGCTTCAGCTTTAGCATCAGTCTTTTCAATGAATATTCAGAGTTTATTTCCTTTAGGATTGACTCATTTGATCTTCTGGCAGTCCAAGGGACTACTGAAATAAAATACTCTTTCCAAATGCATACTGTGAAGGAGAATTTTTGCCCCAGTTTGTAAAGTTGTAGTTTATTGCTGAAATAGCCTGAGGGTAGAAGTACAAATGAAATGACATTAATTAAAATACGTAACAGCAGCAGGAAGGATCATTTCATCATGCAAGTTCAAAAGAACAGGAAAACTCTTGGAAGATCTGTCCTTTCATCGCTGGGGAGAACTGGACTGAACAGGGGGGGCCTTGCCCTCCAGTTCCCGAGACTAAACCCAGCTGTGTCCTCCGTGACAAACACTGCCTGACTGTTCCAAAATGTTAGTTGAGAGTGGAAAGTGGGTTTTGCTCATGGATCTCCAAGGTCATCAGGAAGCAAAGCAAAGTGATCTCCCTGTTGGTTTTGTGGTGTCCCATTCAGGGAGGTCCTGTCCCTTACACCAGCTCCTGGATGCTTGTAAAAGGTGATGCTGGCCGTGTAGACACTTGACGGGCAGGCCTTGGAGATGTGGCTGCCCCCGGCCCTCGGGAGAAGGCAGAAGTCCTTCTGGTGAGAAGCTCCCTCCTCTGGTTCCAGGATTTCCTGATGGGAAGTGCAACAGGTGACATTTGGGTGATGAATAGACTCCTTGG
>NW_011494949.1:1971263-1980100 GCF_000754665.1 Bison bison bison
GGCGGGGGGGGGCCGGGGCATCACACCCGGGGGCGCTCACGGGCAGGTCATCAGCAGAGGAAGAAGAGGCCCACAGTCTGTCCTAGGAGAGCAGCCCCAAGCAGCGGAGCTGCTGGACAGGAGTGGGGACCAGGGAGGAATTTGCAGGTGCCCCGGCCCTGGCTCCCGGGAGAGGGACACCCAGTTAGGACCTGAGCCTGGAGTCCCTGGGGTCCCAGCACCCGGTGGACACCACTGACTGGGCCAAGTGGCCTGTCCAGAGAGCGGCTCTGAAACAGGAATCCTCAGGGGATGAGACAGAGAAAGGGGACTCTTGCCTCGAGATTAGAACAGAGACCCCGGCGCCATCCCCTCCTGGGCGCCTCTCCCCGTGTCCGCTGTGGCCCCACTCAGCTTCCAGATGGTCCTTCCATGAGGATGACCCCACTCATGATCCCCTTGCCTCCAGGGTGGACAGAGGGGGAGGTCACGGCAGACTACTTCCTCCTGCCTTGGAAATCACTGGGCTGCAGCCTCGTCCTAATTCATCCAAGAGCCCTGTGGGCCGCACCCTCTGAGGCCCTGAGAGGGAGCTGCTGTGTGTGTGTGTAAGTGTGTGAGTACGTGCGTCTCTGTGTGTGTGTTTGTGCAAATTGAGTGCAGGGAGTGGGGAAGGAGAAGAACAGAGTTGAGAACCAGAGACCAAGACGAGATATGACTTAGTAACTGAACAACAACAAAATTTAATCAAGAGGAAAATTATTGTTGCTGCTGTTCAGTCGCTCAGTCGTGTCCAGCTCCTTGCGACCCCGTGGACTTCAGCACACCAGCCTTCCCTGTCCATCACCAACTCCTGGAGTTTGCTAAGATTCATGTCCATTGAGTCAGTGATGCCATCCGACCATTTCATCCTCTATCATCCCCTTCTCCTCCTGTCTTCAATCTTTCCCAGCATCAGGGCTTTTCCAATGATTCAGCTCTTCGCATCAGGTGACCAAAGTATTGGAGCTTCAGCTTCAACATCAGTCCTTCCAATGAATATTCAGGACTGATTTCCTTTAGGATAGACCAGTTGGATCTCCTTGCAGTCCAAGGGACTGTCAAGAGTCTTCTCCAACACCACTATTTGAAAGTATCAAATCTTTAGTGCTCAGCCTTCTTTATGGTCCAACTCTCACATCTGTACATGACTACTGGAAAAACCAGTAGAAAAAAGAGGAAAATGAGTAAGCAGAAAAGGAAAGACAATGCCTACCACCAGAAAAACTTCAGGAAATCTGATTGCAAATCACACACGCAGAGAGATGTATGTGTGAGGTTGCAGTCACTGCTGTTGTTCTTCTTAATTTATCCTTTGAAAATTTCAGCTTATTACACTTGAACAGTGGAGGACCCAGCCCCAAACACTGGGAGGCAGGGTGGGCACTCGCTTCACAGAGGACTCGGGGTCCAGGGGGGTTGCATCCATACGGGAGCCCATCCTGGGAACAGTAAGTTGCTGAGAGCTGACCTGTGACAGGAGGGCCTCTGTCACATAGAGGGTCCCTCAAAGCTTGGTTCAGGGTTAGGGGCTGCCCTGGGCCTTCAGCCAGAAGTCCTGCCTGCCCACCTATCTGTGAGCACCCTGGGGCCCCAGAGTGCACCTCACCTGTGGACTCAATGAAATTTGGGATGGAGCCACTTAGGATGAGAAAACCCCAGAGAACAGAGACAGGCAGAATCCATGGAGGTGGTGCCCAGGGTCCAGCCTGGGGCTCACAGGCTCTTTTACTTGTGTAAGGTTACATCGTGTCTGTATCTGCGTCACCTGTATCTACAGCTGTATGCATATCTCCATCTGTATCGTCTACTCCTGTGCCTCTCTCTACGTATTTACCTCCATAACCCTATACTTAGAGCCACACCATCTCTATTAAGATTACACCCCTCACCTAGAGATCATCAATATCCGCACCTGTATTTATAACAATGTCTGCATCATGTACACCTGTTCCTGTATCTCTGTGTTTATTTCTATATCTATATTCGCATCCATACTGACCTCTATACTCTCATTTTAAATGCAATTTGGAGAAAATGGAGAGGTATAAGGTAAAAAGAGGTCATACCTAGAGATCAGCATGAGTGTGTAATAGTTTCCTTATATATATGTTTGTCCCATCTTTTACCTAATCGGAATACCTCATTTATATTCTCAGCCTCTGTTTCTGCATTTAGGCTTGCGTCATACATGCATTCTTTAAAATCATTATACATCCCTATTGCTTGAAAAACTATTCACCAGACAGCCCTCCCACAGTATACAGAAGCCTTCCCGGGAGGTTAGGTGTTTAGACCTTGGCCATGTACACGTCTGAGTCATCTCCGAGTGAAGCTGCTTTGGATGTGGAGCTGCGGTCTAGGATTTCCACCGCACACTTGAGCTGTTCAGCTGAGGTGTAAACACGTCCCGGGCGTCCTGAAAGCGCTCCCCGCGTCGCTCCCTGGAAGGTCTGTCTGTGTCCCCAGCGCTCACTGGCTTTGCGCCCTAGCGGGGAGGGCGCCCAGCATCAGGGCTGGTCCTCGGGGGCCCAGGGACCCTGTGGCAGGAACGCGCGCCCGCTCAGACCTCAAGAGAAGGCGGACGCTGTCCACGTGCTGGAACTGCCGGGTTGTTTCACTCAAATCTGACGCCCCCAGGGGATTCACACAAGTCATAACAATTTTCACAGAAACTGTTGACTTCAGATGTGTCAAACATCCCGTGAACCACAGAAAATCCAGATCATGATGTCCCTCAATACGGGCTTCTCTTAGGCTCGCCTGGGAGCTATCACAGTCCTCAGAAGTGGTTAATGCTTTTATAACAATTGTGCTGTTGCATAAAATTAACCTTGGATTATCTGGAAATGCATAATCCCTTGTTATCAGCCACTTCTGTTAAACCCTTGCTAAGTCGCTTCTTTCGGGTCTGACTCTTCTCAACCCCGTGGACTGCAGCCCACCATGCACCTCTGCCTACGGAATTCTCCAAGCAAGAACACTAGAGTGGGTTGCCATGCCCTTCTCCAGGGGACCTTCCTGACCCAGGGATCGAACCTGTGTCTCTTGTGTCTCCTGCATTGGCAGGCGGGTTCTTTACCACTGCCACCACCTGGGAAACCCCTTAAACCCTAAGAGAAGGCATTCAAATGTTGAGAACTGCGGAGTGCATAAAGCCGACAGGACCAGGTGGAGGAGCCTGGATTAAGGACACAGCATTGAACTGGGTGACACCAATGGGCAGAGAGGGCAGCTCTGAGGCTGCCGGACCCTGCACAGGCCTTCAGATAAGCCCGTCCTCTCTGGGGGTCTGGATGGACCCAGGACCACCGTGGAGCCCAGGCTGCATGCACTTGCACTCAGGCGATGACAACACAGCATACTTCCAGCTGAATCGGGTTGGTCGGAGGGGCGTTGGGGGAGGTTGCCCCTGGTGGGGGTCGACCCGACCAGTTTCTGCCTCTGCCACCCTGGGAGGCTCTAGAAGGGATGGCCGATGTGATGCAAGGGAGAGGGGGTTGGGGGCCTCTTTGCAAGGTCTCGGGCAGCCCTGCGCCATCCCCTAGCCTCCCACTCCCGCTCCTTCCTGATGGCATCTCTGCCCAGACTCCTCCATGACATCCACCCTGACAGCTCCTCCACTGGTAACTTGCCTCTAAATAATATCTTATGTTTCAGAGAGTTATATTCTCTTTTCTCCTGGACCGACACTCAAGTATCTTCATTAGGGGAACGCATCCAAATAAAGCGTCTAGTTTCTGAAAGCTCCGAGGACAAAGGTGCATTTCGTGGCCGATGTAAGGAAACTTTTGTCGGGAGCCCAAGCAAGCTGAGTGCTGTGTCCATTAACAGGAAGCTGGTGTGGTTTGTCTGTGATTTCGTGATGACAGGCCCCCTGGTACCTGTGCTTGCCTCTCAATGCACTTGTTTGCTCTGCAGTGAAAGCAGGGCCTCCCCTGACACCTGTGTGTTTCTGGTTGCATTCAGTCCCGCCTCCTAGGGGCCGACCTGGCTCTTCCACTGCTGAGGCCGCCTTCCATGTGGTCAGATGGAGCTCTGACGCTCTGCACCCCTGGCCTTCCTCATCTGCTTGTGCTCCTCGTCCATTGGCTCCTCGGTCCCACGCTGAGCACCCTCACTGGGGTCCTCACTGTCCGCCTGCATCTGTCCACGGCCTGATGAGCACCCTGCAAAGTCACGGGTGGTGGTAACACGGCACGCTGGACCGGAGAGCCCTCCTTTGTCAGATGAGACCTTTATTATCACCCATCTTGATTTGTTTTCCCTGGAATGACACAGTTTATTTCTTGCGATGTTTATGTGTGCGTCCTTTAAATATATCCACCCATCCTGATGCAATTTGCCTGGAATTTTTTTCAAACTAATAAAAATATTTTTGGAGCATAAGAACAAATATTTCACATCTTGTCAAGGTCTTTATTGCTGCTCCGTCTCACAGGTGATAGGCTCCAGGGCTATTTTTCAGATAAAACCCACTGAGGAGGTTTGCTGGACGAGGCTCCTGTTCCGTTGGCCTCAGACATCTCACTTTCTGTTTTGACAGGTCAGCACGGGAGCTTGTTAGGAGGCATGCATTCACCTACCTGTTCCTACAAATTCAGAATAGGCATATTCCATAATCTAAAAAGCATTCGGAAATGTACACAAGCAAATGATGGCTAATTGCTCTGTGCATAGGTGGTAGGCCATTGTCATTAATCTTTAAACCATGTTAGAAATTAATCAACAGGACTGGAAGACAGAGTCATCTATCTCAGAGCAAATCCAACAAAAATGACTAGGTAAAACACACAAAGTCAAAACGGACACTTTCGGTCCTGATGGGTCCGGGTGGAAGCCCGGGTGTGGAATTCCACGGCTGTCAGGCCGGTGCTCCCACGCACTCTGGGTGAGGACGGTGACGCCTGCACTGGACTTGGGTCTCGGAGACACAGTGCCTTCCCCAATGAAGCCTGAGGGCAGACGTGTCTCTAGCATTCCTCACTGTCATCACGAAGGCCTGATTCCAGGTTTCAGTTGGGTGGTCGCTCAGCAAACGCCCACTTGTCACAGGTGCACACTGGCCTGGAGAAGGCAGGCGTCTGCCCGGTGGCACCTCTGCTGGGGGCTCAGCAGCCCACGGTGGGAATCTGAAAAAGGTAATGGAGTTCATCTCTGTGAGGGGTGGGGGGCGAGGTGTAATTACGATGCTGCCGTGATCACCCAGAAGGAGGAAGAAAAAACAGGATTAAAACAGAGCCGTGAAATGTGAGCCTTTGGTAATTTTCTGGTGCCAAGCAGAGTCTGTTTGGTGCAGGGGGTCTGGGTGATGCTGAGTGATGTGGAGAAGCAGCCACTCGCCCCAGTGCCTCTCCCTCTGTCTTCCTCCCTCCCTCCCTCCGTCTTGGTCTCTCTGAGTCGCTCTGGATGGACAGACAGACAGATGAGTGTCCAGCTGGCTCGCACGGGGAGGCCGGGTCCCTCTCTGGGCTCTGAGGATGAGCGCCAGCTTCTGGATCCACCTTGTAGACATCAAATCATGACTTCGGAATTTCAGAAGACAAAACGATAACAGACTACAAACTGCATCAGATCCTGTAATAACATGAGGCTCATTCATAGGCGAGAGTTTGAAATCAAGTTGACTGCTTCCTTTCCACTTCCTGTGATTTTTCTGCACACTCTTCATGGTCACTGCTGTCCGAGGCTTCCTGCTGAGTGAGGGACATTGGCCTTGCTTGGCCTGAACTCCCTGATGTTGCTGCTCATCCCGTGTGGCCCACCACGGACCATTCTGTGTGTGAGCATAGCCCACGTGGGTGGTGTGGCTTTGCACACCGCCTCTGCCCTGGACCTGCCGGCTGTCTGCACCCTCACAGAGCAGTAGACACACATGGTCACCAAAGGCTGCCTCCACTGATCCTGAAAATGCTTTCAATTTAGCCCCCTCTCAGATGGCAGCCCACTCTAGTATTCTTGCCTGGAGAATCACACAGACAGAGGAGCCTGGCGGGCTGCAGTCCATGGGGTCACAGACAGTCAGACACCACTGAAGTGACTTAACAGCACTCACTGTACATGATCCTGGAAGTTAGTCTGAGCTCTGGGCTCATATTCAGAGCTCAGAGTAATTCAGAAGGGAAGATGCATGAAATCATCCATCTGAGGCCTGGTCGGCTCCACCCTGGGTGGGGAGGGTGAGGCTGTGCACAGGTCCCAGCCCGCAGGGAGGGGAAGGAGCCCCCAGAGGAGGCGTTTCCAAGCCAGGGACCAGCTGGGGGAACATGGAAGGTGTGTCAGGAGAGCCCGTCTCTAGCAGACTCAAGGAGGAGACGTCTCAAGGCTCTCTTCCCTTGGCTGCACTGCGCACTGTGTCATATGGGCTCCAATTCCCCAATCAGGGATGGAGCCTGCACCCCCTGCAGTGGAAGCAGAGTCTCAACCACTGGACTGCCAGGGAAGTCCTTTAGAACTCTCTAAGGGGAGAATCTTCCAGAATCTCGGTCCCTCATAGGAACCTTAACAGGACTCAGATTCCAGGGGCAGCCCCTCAGCATGATTGCTATGAAGACAGACTCTGCTTCTCGAAAGGGGAGGGGAGGTCATTGTCTAAATCACCACTGCTAATGTAGCTGAAAAACACTTTGGACACCTGATGTGAAGTTCAGTTCAGTTGCTCAGACGTGTCTGACTCTTTGCGATCCCATGAACTGCAGCATGCTGGCCTCCCTGTGTATCACCAAGTCCCGGAGTTCACCCAAACCCATGTCCATCAAGTCAGTGATGCCATCCAACCATCTCATTCTCTGTCAGCCCCTTCTCCTCCAGCCTTCAATCTTTCCCAGCATCAGGGTCTTTTCAAATGAGTCAGCTCTTCACATCAGTTGGCCAGAGTACTAGAGTTTTAGCTTCAGCATCCATCAGTCCTTTCAATGAACACCCAGGACTGATCTCCTTCAGGATGGACTGGTTGGATCTCCTTGCAGTCCAAGGGACTCTCAAGAGTCTTCTCCAACACCACAGTTCAAAATCATCAATTCTTTGGCACTCAGCTTTCCTTATAGTCCAACTCTCACATCCATACATGACCACTGTATGTTCCTGATGTGAAGAACTAACTCGTTTGAAAAGACCCCGATGCTGGGAAAGATTGAAGATGGGAGGAGAAGGGGATGACCGAAGATGAGATGGTTGGATGGCATCACCGACTCAACGGACATGGGTTTGAGTAAACTCTGGGAGTTGGTGATGGACAGGGAGGCCTGGCATGCTGCAGTCCATAGGGTCACAAAGAATCAGACATGACTGAGCAACTGAACTGAACTCAACTGAATGTAGCTGAGTTTCCTCTCATTCATTTGAGAATAAATTTTGGGAGGCACGGCTTCTGATAGTAGATAGTCTTGAGTGAGAACATCCAGAAGGAGACAGGAAGGTGACAGGGTCCCCATGAGGAGCAGGGGTGACAGGCAGGACACAGTGTCCGTGTGGGGGCCCCGGGATTTTTTTATGTCCCCCTCGGATGCCAGTGAGGACCAGGGGTGTCATCTCATGCCTCCCTTTGAACTATTTTTTTGGGGGAGGGGTAAATATCATCATGGAGAAGGGAATGGCAACCCACTCCAACCCATTCTTGCCTGGAGAATCTCATGGAAGGAGGAGCCTGTTTGGCTACAGTCTATGGGGTCGCAAAGAGTCAGACACGACTGAGCAACTAACACAAATACCATCAACTTTTATAAAAGTCTGACCTGGGACAGAATACAAAACCCTCAACCTGTGTGTGCAGCTGGGGGTCAGAGCTTCTAGAAGCCAAGAGTCCGCACAGCAAGGGCACCGCCCTGCGGCCCCGGTCTGCAGGCGTCCCACCGTGACACTTGATAAGCGTGTGTCAGATGCGGGTGAATGCCTGTCACCAGCTCCTCCCTCGTCCTGGGCCTCAGATTCCGCAGGGACGTCTGATTGGGTATTTCTGAGTATTTTTACCCCACGTTGAGCTAATGAGACCCTCCCACACCCACCATCTCTTCACAGCTGCAACTGAGACAACCCCAGCATTAAGGTGTGCAAATGACTGTTCTGTCCCAATTATTCTTGTTAAGATCATGTTAACTGCTATGACTGTTGATCTTTATTTTACCAGAAGAGGACTCCGAGCTCACATCCTCTGGATGCACAGAGGCTGAGTCCATGCTCGGACCCTGAGCCGATGCATGTCCTGTGCTGGCCCCTGACCTCCCAGTAGGCCTCTTGCTTCCCTATCACCTGAGCCGTCCATGCTGGCCTGGCTTCCAGGCCAGCAAACACTTTCCTCTGCTCCTGAAGATTCAGGGGGTCAGCTGGGGCTTGCAGGGCCTCCAGGGTCTCCCCTGAAACTCTGAGCTCAGAACCTGAGGAATCCAGCCAGAAGGAGGGGCTGAGGAACCCAGGACCCCGGGCCCGGCTTCCTGTGGGGCTGTTTCTGACTGAAGGGGATCCAGGTGTGAGGGGATAAGAGAGGGTGCCGTGAAGGGCACCTGGGCTTCGTGCCCCCTCCCTGGTCCCTTATGATCTGGGACCTTAACTGATGGATTTGGCCACACAGCATCACTCAGAAGTGTCCGGGGAGTGTATGATTTCCTTGGTGCTGTCTTGCCACGGCAAAAATTTGAAGTGGCGAGCCAGTGTTCCAGCCAGGTTACAGCTCAGTTTTATTAAGCAAACAAAGGAAAATACATCCTCGAGGCGTGAGGGCGGCCTGACCCGAAAGAAGAAGAGCATGGCTCAATTTTGGCTCCTCTTTTTATATGTTTTTTTCTCCTCCCCCTGAGCCTTCTCTATGTAAACCGGGCTAGCCA
>NW_011494949.1:1980200-1983452 GCF_000754665.1 Bison bison bison
CTGTTTGCTTCACCTGAGTTTCTCACTCCGGTCCTCAGACCTTCCTTTGGTCTATTTTCCTGGGCCTTTCCCTTTCTTTGTCTTTTAGTCACTGCTATTTTGGGCTCCTTTTTCCTATTCCAGCTACCTAACAGAAGGCTTCCTCATATGCCAATAAGCTTTTTGTCCTAAGCATATAATTTTGAAATGACATTTTCTGTTCGGGGAAGGGCACATTTTGGACTCACTTCCTGGACAAGGCTTTGGCCACCAGCTCTCTGAGAGGAGTGGAGTTTGAAGGGTGGAGGGGTGGGTTGCTGGGGGCTGTGTGGTGAGTGCCTGGGCAGTGCCGCCGCCCCCCCACCATGAGATGAGCCCACGTAGTGTGGGCCCTGCCTGGTGGGGCTGAGCAGGGACCCTTCCCGGGACCAGCCAAGCCTTCCCGGGTAAGGCATAGGGGCCTCCAGTGTGAAACTGGGCCTGGGACTGGGAACGGCCTCCGGGCTGTCCACTCACACCCTCTGCCCCTTTTCCTGGAGAAAGCATCTCCCGTCCAGCAGGCCCACTGGCCCTGCCACCAGCGCCCAGAACCGAGACCTCCCGAGCCAGGCCTCTGCAGGGAACAAGGGGAAAGACACCAGGGACGCATGTGAGGTCACCCTCACTGCTCACTGTTGACCTCCAGCTAGAAAACACTCGGAAGGAGAGGAAAGCCCTTCCTGCGCAGGGTCCAGGCGGCCCGTGAGACTCTGGCCACGGACCGAGAACCACAGGCTTAGATGCCTCCGTGAGCCTGCAGACTCAACCCCAAATCCAGCGCCTCGACCACCCTGAAGCCCCTCCTGCACCCCACCCACCCCACAGGGTCTTTGGTTGAATTCCCCGCTGTCTCCCAGGCAATGCTGGCCTCCTCCTGGGCCTCCTGGGGAGGGCAGGGGTGTGGATAAGCTTCTCCCTTTCCCGCTCCACCCACTCCAGGAAGGAGGATGGGGAAGTTCAAGATGACAGGAAAGGAGTGTTTGGCTCTGAGGCGACCAGAGTAAGGACGGTGTGGGGGGTCCAGGGACGGTGGGTGTATCTGGGAAAACCACACCTCCTGACCAATTTCTGGGAGAAGTGAGGCTGCAGAGACAGCAATGCTTGTTTGTTGCCAAACCATTTGCTCTGAAAGAGGACTCGAGAAGAAGGCTGGAGGCCGAGTTCCAGCAGAGCCCGGAGGAGGCCGGATGGGAGTGGGCCGGGGGCTTGGAGAAGGCGGGTCCTGCAGCAATTTCCCCTCCAAACATCCCTGACTCATCCCACCAGGGCCAGGAGACTGCCCATCAAGGGATGACCTGTCTACGGAGGTCTCAGGCCCTGGGCCCCGGGGTCTGTGCTAGAAGCTGGGGCCCCATCTCCTGACCCAGCTGCAACCTAAACACACCCCGAGGAGCCCTGGTGTCCACAGAGGGGCGGTCTGCCCCCTCTCTGCCAGCATTGCTTGGAGAAGGAAAGCGAGGCCGGGGCACACAGTCAGGAAAGAGTCTATGTGGGTTCTGAGCCTTTGGCTCCAGTGACCTAGCAGCCAGTCCAGAATGCAGGGTCGGCGTTGGGGCTGGGAACTCGGGGCCTCCTCCTCCAAAGGGAAGCCCACTGGCCTGGCTCTGGACCTGCTCTTCTCCAGGGCTGCATTTGTGTCTGGAGCAAACGCACCTGCCTTCGTGGGTGGAGTGGGATTAAAAAACAAACGGGAAGGCCCTTCCGCACAGTGGGCCAGCTCTGAAGTGGCGAGGGGCCTCTCTCTGCCCCCATCCGGGGGGTCCTGACAGCGACAGTCATTTGCCCTGAAGCCTTACCCAGGGGATCGCGGCTGGCTGGCGAGGCGGCGGACGCGCCACGGTCGGCTGTGCAGTAACCAGACGGCGGCCCGACGCCCGGCCGGCTCCCCAGACGCGGAGCGCTCCCCGACTCCTGCGGAGGTGATGAGGAAGCAATGAGGCCTGACCTGCGCGTCGGCGCCCCAGTCGGCTTCCCACGGGTCCCCGCGGAGGGGCTGGGAGGCCGGGATTCTGCACGGCTGGAGGCTGGTAGGGGAGCCCAGCCGCGCTCCTCCGAGGCTGCGGGGCAGACGCAGGCACTCACCCAGGCCTCTTTCAACGCCCCGGTTCCCTCCCCTCCTCTCCCCGCAGGACGACGACTTGACGCAGCGCAGGCCCGTCAAGCCGCGGACTGTTTGTTTGTCACTTGATGGATGCGGAGCCCTGACCTTTCCGGGCTCCCCGTCCGCGCGCCCCTCCCCCGGGGCCCCCAGCCCCCTCCTCTCCGGCTCCTTTGCAGGTTGGCCACATTCAACTGTGCAAACAGGCAAAAAAAAAAAAAAAAAAAAAAAACCCCACCAAAACAGGTAGGCCGAGGACCGTTTGAGATCATTAGCTTAATTCGAGCTGAAGGGTCTTTGTTGTAAGTTGGGGCGGGGAGGGGCCTGGGGACCTTTCAGTGTTTTGCCGGCGAGCTTGTTGAGCTCTGATTGCCTTTGTTGTGATAATCTGAAATTAATTTGCACTTGAACCCATCTTTCTTCTGGGCTCCCTTTAAACACTGTTATAATTATGCGCCCGGCGTGAAATTGAGCGCAGGCCCTGATGTGACGGAGCTGAATATTTGAATTCCCCAGGTACGCAAGGCTTTTTTCCCCCACTTATCTCACAAGGTAATAAAACAAAATGTTCCGGCGCACACGCTCCAGAGCCAGGTATTTGCCGGAGGGAAACAGGGCTAATCAGGGCCTGGCGACACATTTTGCTGTGTACTTTCTCTGTGGGTCAATCACTCCCTTTAAAGCGACGTTCAACTTCTGCTCGCATTAGCTGGTTTCTGCCTCGTGTGCTCTGCAAACATGGAAATGGCCTGTTTTCTTCTACTTCAACCGCTCCTCACCTAAGAGCTTTGTCTCCACACCCATCTTCTCAGGTTTTCCCCCCAGGGATGAAAGCCTGCCCCCGCACCCCGCCACGGGCACAGTTGAGGAGCACAGCACCCTTCTTGTTGCTGTGAAAGCTGCTGTCGACCTTATCAGCATTCTTTTAGTTTTAACCCAGATTAGTGTTTTGAGTGAGAAATCTCATTAACTCCGGCCGGCCCTTCGCCTTCTGTGATCGCCTTTGGAATTGTAATGGACTCAAATGCCGTGGGGGGTGTGGGGGCGTGTGCTTCCCCCGGTGCAATTCTTTAAATCCGCCAGCAATTTAGAATAAGGACACTCTCCATCCCACCCCCCCATCCCCCATCCAGCCC
>NW_011494949.1:1983552-1985643 GCF_000754665.1 Bison bison bison
GCTGGAGGTTTGGGAGAAAACTGACGCTCCTCCTTAATGGAAACTGTTAACTGAGACGGCCTGGGGATGGGGAAGGCGGGAGGGGCCCTTTCGGCACTCGGGCCCCTCCCACATTACCCCTACCCCGACCCCAGGCCCCTTCTCCAGCTCCCCTGACTCCCCGATTCCAAAAACCAGCCTGCAAATGATGTCATGTCATTCTAGAGCTCACGAAAAACTGCAGTTTCGTGGTCACAGGGAGCAAAAGAGAACCCATTTGCCCAACAGGAGCGCTAGGCAGAAACTGGACAAAGAAGTCTGTGCTGGGGGGGGGGTGGGGGCACACGTGTCTGTGAAAAAGGAAATCCACTCACTTCAGATCGCCCCCCGTGTGTTCTATAAAGGATTAAGACACACGTACACACGTACTTTTTGAGGAATGAAATCTTCAAGGGTCAGAAATCATGGCTTACAAAAGAAAATATCACCCTCTAAATGTCAGTTTACGTACACAGCACAGGGGGTTAGTCCTCAATGGCAGATTTAGAGGACCCCTTCTCACTTGTTAAAAATGTTCATTTTGAATAATGCAGAATACTCATTGGGTACAATATTATTTTTCACCAAATAAAAAAGTATGCCTTTGTAGTGTCTTGATCTTCTCTGAGCAACTGTTCTGTGTGGGCTCAGTGACTGTCTCAGGGACGATGCAGTACCAATTGTGAGGTTAACTGTGGTGGACTTCCCTGGTGGCTCAACGGTAAAGAACCTGCCTGCAAAGCAGGATACCCGGGTTGCATCCCTGGGTGGGGTAGATCCCCTGGAGGAGGGCACAACAGTTCACTCCAGCTTTCTTGCCTGGAGAATCCCGTGGACAGAGGAGACTGGCGGGCTACAGCCCATGGAGTCACAAAGAGTCAGACAGGACTGAGCGACTAAGCAGGCATGCGATAGAGACAGGGCTATCTTACTCACTGCTCTCCAGAGCCTATTAAAATACACACAGAAGTAGCGTCTCTGTTCTTTAATCACTTTGGTGGTGGTGGTTTAGTTGCTAAGTCGTGTCCGACTGTTTGTGACCCCATGGACTGTAGCCCTCCAGGCTCCTCTGCCCATGGGATTTTCCAGGCAAGAATACTGAAGTGGGTTGTCGTTTCCTCCTCCAGGGGATCTTCCCAACCCAGGGATTGAACTCACATCTCTTGAGTTGCAGGCGGATTCTTTACCTCTGAATCAGGTAGGAATAACTTCAACTCCAATGTTATTTTTTAATTTTTAAAAATTGTATTGAAGTAGAGGTGATTTGCAAAGTACAGCATTATTTCAGACAAAGGATGGAGGTGGTGCGTTGAAATCTCCTTGGCTGGACTCCTTAGAAAGGCCGTGCTGGGTACATACGCTTGAACAGAGAGCTGGGGTGGCCGGAGGCAGTCATCACACAGAGGAGGGGTGGGCGCCCCGTCCTAGAGCGGAGGGGCGCGTGCCCCCGGATGAGGTCGTCGCTGCGCGGGAGGGGTGTGTCCCTGAGCGTGTGTGTGACGTCACCCAGGGGCGCAACATAACCCTCGGTCCCACAGACGGTGTGTGTGCGCCTGCTGCCCTGTGGGGGTGCGGGTGCCCATCACAGTGCCCAGAAGAGACTGTGTCCAGCATCACGTGCAGGAGACGTGGGCAGCCTCCCGTCTCAGGCCCAGCCTCATGCCGCATCCCAGAGGGGTGGGTCCCTGACGCCACGTGGGAGAGAATGGGTGTGCTTGAAGAAGTGAAGTCGCTCAATCGTGTCCGACTGTTGTGACCCCATAGACTGTAGCCTACCAGGCTCCTCCGTCCATGGGGATTTTCCAGGCAAGAATACTGACGTGATTGCCATGTCCTTCTCCAGGAGATCTTCCCAACCCAGGGATTGAACCCAGGTCTCCCGCTACAGTGCGACAGACGCTTTGCCGTCTGAGCCACCAGGGAATGGGCACGTTTGTTAGCACGTAAAAGAAGAGTGTATTCCTAGTGCCCCTTGGAGGAGGTTGGGGCCCCCTGCCCTCCCGAAGATGTCTGCGATAGCGGAGGCGAGCGTGGCTGTGTCTGGGGAGGACCTGTGAATGCCCTCGCCGTGGT
>NW_011494949.1:1985921-1988014 GCF_000754665.1 Bison bison bison
TGGGCTTCTCCCAGCGCCTCCCTGCTGGCACTTTATCACCTCACACTCATCCGCCCGCGTGTGAGCAGCCCGGGAGAAACAGCCCTCCACAAACCAAGCAGGCGCCCCCACCCCGTTCTCCTCCGATACCATCTCCTGATCTCATTATTGATTATCTGCTTTCTCGGCTCTTGTTTCCTGAAGGTGTGATAGGGGCCACAGAGGTGACGAAAGATGGGCACCGGGCCCTGGGAGAGAAGTGGCTGATGGTCAGATGAGCATCCTCTCTGGGGGGGGGTGGGGGAGGGTGGCGGGGTGGCGGGGGAGAGTGTTTGGCAAAAAAAGCATTAGATGCTGTCTTGACTTAATCTCTCTCCCCTTTATCTCAAGTCTGTTTTGAACCCTCCCAGGCAATTTCCTAGCAGCCCTGGCGTTGATTATATCACCTAAATGTGCCCCCAGGAAGAGTTATGTTTTGAAGACGAGTCAGCTCTTCTTTTAAACAACTGGGTGCTTCAACTTGATACGAAAACAGCTCTTGAAACAACCATAACAAAAATACCCTAAGTACTGTAAGGGTCGTATCTACGTATAGCGATCTTTAGCCAGGACTCTAGTGGTCCTGAGAATTCTCCTTGGGTCTTGTGGTCAGTGATCTGTTAGAACAGAGTGCCTCTTGCAGTTGAGCTCACTGTGTGGAACACGTGTGCACAGCTCACAATCGTTCAGACAGCGGACTGGTCTAAGGCCCACTGCCCGGAACGCTTGCACAACTGATTCACGCGTGACCTCTCCTGTTGTGAAACCGTGTGGGTGGCAGGTCTCACCACTGTAGAGTCTTTGGTACTCCAGCTCACCTCTGTATTCAGGCTGGAGTTATTTATCAGGACTGGGGGCTCCTGGCCTCAAGCGACCGATGACAAGAGTGCGGTTCCCAGTACATTTTGTTGTGGTTTTCATTTGCAGCTGCCTACATCCCCTCCGCACTCCCTACTTCTGAACCAAAGGTAGGTCCCTCTTCTCAGATTCAGCTGGGGGCCCAGCTGTGAGTGCATGCTCAGTCATGTCTGACTCTTTGTGACCCCGTGGACTGCAGCCCGCCAGGCTCCTCTGTCCATGAGATTCTCCAGGCAAGAATACTGGACAGGGTTGCTGTGCCTTCCTTCAGCGGATCTTCCCCACCCAGGGACTGAACCCAAGTCTCCTGCATTGGCAGGCAGGTTCTTTACCACTGTGCCACTGGGGAAACCCTGGGGGCCCAGAGGAGCTGCCAAGCCAGGCAGGTTGGAGATGGTGTTCATGGGCCCTGCACTCTGCAGAGAACCTTCAGCCTGTCAACCTAGAAATAAATGCAGAACAGGAGAGTTGTGAGTTTAGTTTTATGTGGGGCAAAATGAGAACTGCATCTTAGACAGCTCTGAGAGACTACTCCAAAGAGATCATGGGGGAAGGTCAGTGTACGTGTGATTTTGGCCAGGGACGAACACAATCAAAGTGCTGGACTAACCCGTCACTAACCTGTGCAATCAAGCACTTTTTTTTTGCAGAGATTTCTGCTCGTCTCATGAAGCTTCTGCTAGTCACAAGGAACAGTTGTCACCATGAAGGATGTTAGTGCTTCTCCAGATATGGGGAGATATAAGAATCGGGCTCATAAAATTGGCTTCTGAAACTTTAAAACTATCTGAAGACACGTCCTGCCGATTTTCCCCTGGAGCACAGAGTGCCCCCTGTCTGCTCTCCACTCTGAACTCCTTCAGAGGGTGTCGAAGGCCAGCGGCTGCAGCAGCTTGTGATTTGTTCCTGGTCGAGGTGGATGGCAGGTGCCCGTGTGCCAATTTGTAGTTGACAAGCCTTTAGCATCCAGACTTCTCCGCCTCACAGGTTTGGCTGGGGTGTGATTGGCACTGCCGCTGCCCCTCGAGGTGGATCACACAGGGACAGCCTCCCGGGGCTTCCTGCTGCCTGGGCCATCTGGTCACTGCCTCCGCCGCAGAGGGGGACCTGGGGAGGTGGACAGGGCCCTGAGGTCACGTGCCTCACAGGTGCTGAGGGTGTGTGAGCTTCCTCAAGGCTCCTGAAGACAAGGATGCTCAGGACATGCCTGCAGCATT
>NW_011494949.1:1988148-2012727 GCF_000754665.1 Bison bison bison
AGGGTGACTCCCATCCATGCTCACCTTTCCACGATTGGCACAGATGCTCCAAAATGTACCTGCAGGTTGTGGATGCTACCTGTTGTCCCCAAGGCCATGGATACCACATCTTCTTTATCCTTTCACCTGTCCATGGATATTTAGGGTGTTTCCATATTTTGCATTTCTAACTTTCTCATCATTATTAAAGCCCTTGGTCTCACTAACCCTGACTCTCTGTGTCTCGGGGGGTGGATGGTTCCTCACCTGAGCTGGTCTGTTGGTCCCTCTCACTTGCACACACCCTCACCGGACTCTTCATGTGCAGGCAGACATCCTACCTTCCTTCCTTGAATTAGAAGCATCTCGAGAGAGAACCCCAGTAAAGCTCAGTGTCTCCAGGACGCAGGACGAAGCTGTCCCACTGCACCTTCTGGGTTAAAAGTGAAGTTGCTCAGTCCTGTCTGACTCTTTGCGACCCCGTGGGCTGTAGCCTACTAGGCTCCTCAGTCAATGGGATTCTCCAGGCAAGAATACTGGAGTGGGTTGCCATTTCCTTCTCCAGGGGATCTTCCCAGTCTAGGGATTGAACCTGGGTCTCCCACATTGCAGGCAGACATTTTACTGTCTGAGCCACCAGGGGCGCCTTCTGGGTTAAAACTAAAGAAATAGATGCTAATCTTATGACTAATCTATTGCTGAAGCCAGTAAAGTCTGTTCCCCAACAGAATGGGGGAGAGATGAAGATAAAGAGCCAGGTCTGAAAGGGGAGGCCGGAGTGAAGTGTTGGACTCGGCTGCGAGGTGAGGCGTTTCTGGGGTGGCCCTGGAGGTGGGGGTTCAGTGCAGGCCCAGGGTCGTGGACCACGGCCTGTGGGCTGGGTGCAGCCTCGGCTGTTTCTGCAGATGAAGCCCGTGGTGCTAGCCGCCCAGCGATGCTTCCGCACCAGGCAGACCTGAGTCTTGGTTTCAGGGACTGTAGGTGACCCCCAACTGGAAGGATTTACCTTCTGACCTTTTATAGACAAAGTTGCCAGCTTGTTTTTGGCCCATGCACAGACACCCTCGAACCGTCACAGACAGTTGGACATCATTAGTGTCGCGTGCTGAGTGACTCATAAGAACCAGAGCCCAAGTGTCCTTGTAGCCACGACTCTGCGATCCCCTAAAACACCCGTGTGAGACACTTACCCTTTGGGGCAAAGCCTCATGACCCGTGGAGTACAGTATCTGCTCTGGACTTCCCAGGCCTGCTCTCTGCTCTCTGCTCTCTCGAGTGGGCTGAAATCATTTTTAAAGAAAACTTTGAGAAGCCCAAGTTTGAGGGAAAGGCAGGCGTGAGGGTAAACCCTGGATACCGTAGCCAGTTTTTGTCCCAAATCCGGGACTCTCCCCAATACCAGTTGCATTGGTCCAAGGTCAAGAGGTTTTCGTTTTTATTTATTTTTGGCTGCACTGGGTCTTCGTTGCCACACACAGGCCTTCTCTAGTTGCAGAAAGTGGGGGCCGCTCTTCGTTCAGGCACCCATTTTGGTGACTTTTCTCGTTGAGGAGCACAGGCTCTAGAGTGCAGGCTCAGTAGCTGTGGCACCTGGGCTTTTACTCATGCAGTTTGGGAGGAGTCTGGATCCTTGAAGTGAGTGAACACCCATTTTGAATGTGAAACCTGATTCTCAAAACAGAGACAGGGCTTAGCAAACCAGATTAGAGGCTTTCTCTTCCTGCAGGTCCCAGCTTGGATTTCTTTGTTTTTGCTCTGATCTTTTGTCCTGAGAAAGGACCGACACCATCCATTTCCCATAACGTGGTTGAGGGTCTGCAGCTCTCCTGGAGGCAAAGTGGGGCTCAGCGGACAGTTTGTGAGTAAGGACCAGGGAGGAAGGAGACGCAGGATGGAAGGTGCCCACGGACACCCAGTCGGGCGAGCAGTGCGTTCACATCCTAAGCTGACAGCCAGAGATGTGGTCACATAAAAACAAACATCTGTGTGGAAGACCGGCCCCAGAGATGGTGATGGGACTTCGGGGTGGGGTCTTAAGACTCTGTCACTAGGTGCCCAGTGCATGTGTGCGGTTCAGACCTCTGCTACCTGCTGGATACCCCGGGCACTCACCTTGGCTGCCCTGCCCTCCTGTGACCTGCGCTTTGGGGAGATATGGGCTCTGAAATGGTTCATTGTTTAAAAATCAGTTTGATCTTGCATTTGAATATTCTGGCCTGATGGTACAGAGTCATAATGTGTAGAACAGAGACTTGTTTTCAATGAGACAGAGTCAGTCTCGGGTATGACCCGGGTTGGCTTTTATATCGGTTATCAAGTCCGCCCAGAATAATGTCTTAGCTCAGTTTTGTTTACATCGCTAAGGAGAATCATGTAGACTCTTCTGCAGGGGACTGAGCAGTCCTGGGCTAGGCTCGCTCTAGAGCGGACGCAGCTCCATGGCGCTCATCCCGTGTCTACACCGGCACCCCGTGGTGATGGTCTCCCCTTTTCTCACCGTTGCAGTGAGTTCCTAGTATTTTTAAAGGCAGTACTCTTGTCTGCTCCTTCCATTTGTCACAGTTGGACACATGCATCCCATGGAGAAGCCCCTCTCCTGGAAGGCTGTCCCAGCCCTCAGAAATCAGACAGGGGTCCTGTTGGAAGGGGGGGCCCTCAGCTCCCAGGGAATCCAAGCAAGGTGTGGGGTCAGGCTTGCCATGTTTCTTTCCTTCTATGGTTAGGATAACTCCCAGTTCCTTTTTTCCTAAATAAAGGCCTCAGTTAACACAGGGTATGGAGGGGAGCAGAGTCAGGGGTCAAGAAAGGGCCCTGCTGGACTCATCATTGTCCTTGCTTCTGGGCGTTGAGACACATGGCACTGTTTGCCCACCACCATCTTCTGCCCTGGCTCTTCCGTTCCGGCAAGCACTGGGTTTTCAGAATACTCCTGTCTTCCATGGTCTCCCTGTGACTAAGTTGTTCCTATGTTTCAACGAGCATCACAAACATCCAACCAAGGCAGCATGACTTTACCACGTGTTTGCCGAGAAGCAGTCCTCACTCTTGTCCACTTGTCCCCTCCCCACCCAAGGGCCCTGGCTTCTCCTTGAGGAGCACAGGTATAGCCTTGGCCCCCCCCGCTGTCGGTGGCTCAGCATGGCTTTGGACAAACAACCTGAGCACTTCGCAAGCTCTCCTGAGCTCCGTCCTGAATCTGTGACGTTCCTTCCGGCTGAAATCTGCCTAAGGCAAATAATGTTTGCAAGATGCCCTTGAGGGGTAGGTAAACCACGCGTTGCCACGGGTTGCTCATGGTGTATTTCTATGGGTGGAAATACTTTTATGGTTTATTCATAATTATAATTTTATACATTTATAATTTATTCAAACTTTTAACTATTGAAGAAAGTGTTTCACTCCGTTTTCTCATTTTTATAAATCCTTGCCTCTGCACATCCATGGCAAACTTTAAGGTAATACATGAGCATATAACTGCACATTGCAAAAAACAGATGCTAGTTTATATTTAAAAAGTGGGAAATAATTACAATACTCTTTAATGTCAATATCCACTTTTTCAGTTTTTGTGAAGTTTGGCTTAATTTTTTTTTTTCTTTCAGTGGTGGGCTTTTAAATACTTTCTCTGGAATTGTATTTTCAAATATTTAGGAATTCATTACATTTCAAAACTTAAAAATAAGAAAAGCATTAATAGATCATTGCTTTGGGTGGTGTGAAGCTGCCACTGGAAAGAGGAGCAGGTGGGAAGCAGTAGGCAATTTGTAGCTGGGAAGGCTTCCTGTAGGTGGCTCCCATGGTCCACACTGACAGACGGACACTCGAGGCTGAGATGCAGAGGTCCAGATGTTAGCTCGTGACCGATGTTGCTATTATGTATTGATACATATTTATCTGGAAGAACAAATTTACTCCCAATACCGCAGCAAAGTAGAATATTAAAATTTCCTTTTTCCAGTGCAACTTTAAGTTCAATTTCAACTTTGCACACCATGAGCTATCTCAGCACAGACCCAGGCATCCATCCAGACCCGCACTGAACATGGCAGTGGGGAAAATTTACCCCAACCCCAGTGAGAGCCCAAGACACACGGAAGCCAACTCCAGCCTGAAACTGCTTGTAATTTTTCATTCGCCCGAGTTTCCCATTTCGGACACCTTTTTCCTGATGAAGACTTATATCCCCCTGCCACGTTCATGCTGTTTGGGACCGTGTATTAGACTCTCCGGAAATAAAATCCTCACTTGCCTCTAGAGTCAGATCTGTTTCCTAGGACAGGCAACCGTGCAGCCAGTTCTTGGTATTCCTAACCGGGCACTGGAAATTCATTAGTATTGAAATAGATGCTAATTTTATCAAGGTGTGAAAAGATCTTGCATATACATGAAAGAACTATATTACTAGTCAACTAGATTTTTTTTTTAATCCAAGAAAAGCTTGTTGTGATTTAACAAAAATGGAAGAAAGAAATAATAATAATAATAATAAAACACACAATCTAGAAAAATTTAGAAGGTAGATTTATTTCGTGTTATATGCACCTATGTAGTGCACAGGGACTGGCCACTGCGCCTGTGTGTCCATCGTGATCACAGCCGGGCGCCTGCACTCTCGGGAGTTCAAGAGCCAGCGCAGAAGATGGTGGTGGACAAACACTGCCATGTGTCTCTACCCCCAGCTGCCACACGTGTTAAAAAAACGCTGTCTTCTTATGGTTTAGGTCTTTCTAGACGACTGGAGAAGGAAATGGCAAGCCACTCCAGTATTCTTGCCTAGAGAATCCTGTGGATGGGGAAGCCTGTTGGGCTGCTGTCCATGGGGTCGCACAGAGTTGGACATGACTGAAGCGACTTGGCATGCATGCATGCATGCATTGGAGAAGGAAATGGCAACCCACTCCATGTTCTTGCCTGGTGAATCCCAGGAACAGAGGAGCCTGGTGGGCTGCCGTCTATGGGGTCGCACAGAGTCAGACACACCTGAAGTGACTTAGCAGCAACAGATGACACGATAAAATGCTACATCGTATACAGAAGCATCTCCTAACTCAAGTGTCTCACTATTTGTGCACTGTGGATTAAAAATAAATAAATCTACAGAGTTGGTCAACATGGAGACACATTGCAATAATATCAGGTGGATTTGCAGCACATGATTGCTAACTCTGGGCCTCTGAGAGCCATCCCCGTGGAGAATTCCCGGAGAGGGAGACGGCGGTGGTTGGCCGGCCCTCCCGCCTGTCAGGCTGCCGGGTCTCAGCTGAGACCCCTTAAATGGCTCTACAAGGCGCGTGATAAAGGCCGCGTCCTGCGCGCTCGTCACGACAGCCTGGTGTGCCCGGGCGTCATGACGGCAGACTGCGGCCCGCATGGATTTGCTGTCATTCTGCGGAGACCTCACACACGACAGGGCCGTGTTGAGGCTGCGGGCGCTGGAGGCTCGCAGGGGTTAAGCGTCCGCCTCTGGGCTCGCATCCCGAGCCGTCCGAGGCCCCGCGTCCCTGAGGGCACTGATGACATGATGGATTGCCTGTGTCACTGTCGGTACCGTCAGTGGCACTCGGCCGCCGATAAGACAGCCGCTCTCCCCCACGCGGAGGAGGCAGCTATTTTTCTCCCTGGTTTTGGGGTGAGAGCTCTTCCGGGTGTGTCTGCTGCTGAATTTGAGATGTCTCACTGGGACAGACCCATCGGATCCCTCAAACCGACTCATTTCACTTCTCTGGGTTGGAACTGTACTCTCTGCCTATTTTAATGACACGTTTCGCCATTTCTAAAAAGTAGCTTTCAAATTTTGTAGGTTGAAAGGAAAACTTTTGCAGGGTAACCTCGTCAAGATCCTTGTGGCATCTTAAACTACGTCTGGATGGTCTCCTGCTGGGCTTCACGCGTTCTGTCTCGAGAGTAAAGCTGTCACATGCTGTTTTTGAATAAGCTGAAAAAATAAAGCTTTTCCCCTCAGAAACTACTCCACTTTTGTCTTGCAGAAGTTCATGTGCAAATGTTTGGTCTCAACTTCGAAACTTTCTGCTCCAGGAAGAAATGGTCATGTTTTTCCCCATCATGACAAGACCACCAAGTGCAGCGAGGCTGTCTTGCCCGTAACAGGAGACGAGGCTTTCTTTCGTTGCCTTGCAGTAGCAGGACTTCTTCCTACCAAGCACGAAGGCCCACCTGAGGTTTGGATGCTGGGCTCAGAGGGCCATCAAAAGTGTCCTCTCCAGCTAGTGGCCGACATCAGTGCAAGGAATCTTATCCTTGTGCTTTGTCAGTGCTCTTTAAACAAAAGAGGTGAATTTATCTTCTAAAACTCACCGTGGCTACATAAGGCTATTCTGCAAATGTTTGTCAACATGGCCTCTAGCATTTCCAGCAGTTTTGAGGATCAGCTGGGACTTGAGTCCCCGCTGCGGGAGGTCTCTGAGATGGGGCCCCATTAAACTTTCTGGAGTTTAATGATCACCCCCATCACTTAATACAACAACAGAAATCTTTCTACTGATGCTTCCAACCAGCTTTGTTTTGAAGTTTTAATCAGGCCTAAATGGGAAGTCATTGAGGAGAACGGTGTGTTCTGCATTTTAATCCCTGGACCCCCGCTTTCTCCCTCCCTTCCCAGCCCCTCCCCCAGTCCCCAGCTCAGTTGCATTTGGTGTGGCCTTGGATTGCCGCGTTTCTAACGTACGTAATGAGCTCAGTGTCAGACTGCTGGGGCTTTTGTCTTTAACAATAAGCATTTAGCTCAACTAAATGAATAGAAATTGCTTTAGTGAATTACAAAAGCCAAGGTCTTTTCAATGCATGAGCGCTGACATTCATTATTTTCAACATTGTCTTATTTTTGCAAGCGTGGTAACTTAAAATTGGACTTAAAAATGTAGTGAACTAATTTACTGTTTAAACAAACATCAAAAAACCCTATCACCAAGAAATCAGAAGGTCTGCTGATGGTCATAAAAATCCTTTTCTGATTTAAAAAAAGTCCACAGACTTACGGCAGGCATTATTTGATTATGAGTGCCTTCCTCTGATTTTAAGTCTGAAGTTTTGTCACAGAGTCTGCCTCCCTGGGTCAGCCAGCCGAGGTCAGCAGCCCACAGCCTCCCTGACTTGGGACAAGTTCTCCAAAGTCAGCAAACAAGAGCCGGCTTCCTGCCCGACTCTCTCGGTCCTCAAGCCAGCCCCCTCTGCCCTCCTTCTGCTGTTACCGAGAGAGCTGAATGCTTTTCCTAAATCGCTGTAATCCAATAAGCTTTTGTGTTTAGCAGCTTGTTTTGAAACTTGTAGGCACCCAGCCTGTGTCTCGGCACACCGGCTCGCAGTCAGGTGAGACCCCGAGGGCCTGATCTGTTCAAGGCGAGAGGCCTGCTCGGGCCCCAACCAGAATGTAATTTGTAATTAACTGTTATTTACTTCTGTCTGCATCGACTTGTTCAAAAGACAGCGCAGCGGAGCTGGTCATTCCTCTCTTCACTGTGGATGCGATCTCACCCGTATCTGGCGGTTCTCACAGCGTCTGGAGGGCCAGGGCTTACTCTCTTGAAACCAGGAGAGGGGAGTCCACTGAAATAAATCCAGCACAAATGACTTGCTATGCCCAGGCACATCTGACCGTCCAACAGGAGAACTGCAGTCTGAGCAGGTAACGTGAATAGCCGGCGTGTGATCTCCCAGTGTATCCGCGAAGATGCCATCCTCAGGAAGTGGGTCTGCTCTGGAGCCTCAGACCCTCATTTATGTCTGCTTTTCAGTTTAAGTGTTTGCTTGTCACACTTCTCATCAAGAGAAGCAGAAACAGAGTGTGTGCTGAGGCCTCGGATCATGGGTCTGTGTTCCCAAGACTGGCAAGTAATTCCTAGTTTGACTACTTGGAAATCGACACATCTTAAGAGTCCATTTGGACATAAGAGACTGTGAAGGGAAAAAAAAAAAAAAAAAAGAGACTGTGAAGGTATTAGGAGGTTTTAAAAGGAAAACCTCCGTCCTTTTTTGCAGTCAGATCCCTAACAACTATGCTGTGCTTTCCCTCACCCATTGGGGGCTTTCAGTGGCGTCGAGAGAGAGTAAATAAATCAGCCTAAATGTTTCAAAGTGTCACTGAGAACTGTCGCATCTCACTGCAACCAGGGATGCCTCAGGTCTGACGGGCTCCTCAGTGCTTGCTCTTTTCACGCTGAGTGCGCGGTGCGGCGGTGTCTGCCATCAGGCTGGTAGTGATGAAGGATGTCATTGTGTGTCTGTGAATGGAGCCTGAGCCCTCATGCCCTGAAAGCCAGGCTCTTGACCTGGGCTGGTTCTCCCGTCATCACAGGGCCCATGGCAGAGTCACAGAACTGCCAGCTTATCTTAGAAAGCAGGGAACTGTCTCAAGGCAAGCTTGGGGTCCCCACTGCATGACTTTCAAATGCATCAAGCAGATGAGGTTCTGCACAAAGAAGGGGTCAAGCTGAGGGGATGGGCAGGGCAGTCCATTAACTGCAGCCTCCAGCCCAGAAAGGTGGGTGGCTCACCACTGGACTTACTGTTTCCCGGTCCCTCAGAACCCTTGAGAGCTCCAAGCCTGGCCCGTGTATCTGTAGACACAGAGCATCCCCACGCGGACAGAGATCTGCCAGAGTGCGTACTGCGTGTCCCCGTCTGGACTGGGGCAGTGGGCGGGAGACGGAGGGCGGAGGTTTTGTCCAGACCATGAAGAGTGAAGCATCAGACCTCAGGAGCTGCCCCGGGAGGGTGCTGCCTGCCCCTACCAGAGCCCACCCCGGGACCCTTCCAGGAGAAATGCCCATGAGGTGGCACAGCTCAGATATGCACCTTATTTGAAGCTTTTTCTCCTGCTGATAATTGGTAAAGGGAGCCCTGACCCTTCCAGCCAGGCTGTGAGCATGCAGACTCAGTTGCTAAGCTGTGTCCAACTCCCATATGCTGTAGTCTGTCAGGCTCCTCTGTCCATGAGATTCTCCAGGCAAGAATACTGGAGTGAGTTGCCGTTTCCTCCTCCAGGGGATCTTTCCAACCCAGGGATCAAACCCAGGTCTCCTGCATTGGCCTCGGATTCTTTCCCACTGAGCTGCCCCTACCAGCCTCTTGAAAGCCCCGTGGACAGCCCAGCAGTGGTCGCCCCCACCAGCCTCTTAAAGGCCCCGTGGACAGCCCAGCAGTGGTCGTCTACGGTCAAAGCTCTCGTGCTCTTGCCTTTTCTCACCCTTAGTTTTCTTGCTTTGGTTTACATCCAAGTTGCCAGAGAGAAGAGCTGACAGTTGTTACAGATACGCTGGTTTAATTACTGTCAGCTTACGGCTGGTATTTCGAGTTGCCAACGCAGATGCTTACCTTTCTTCAAGTAGCTTAAAAGCTGACCAACTGCTATAGCTTACGTATTTAGCCCTGCAACTCCAGATACATTTAAGATAAAAAAGAGAACACATGTGCAGTCTTTCTGAGTTGCTGGCAAAAGCCATCAACCTCAGGGTCCTCTGATTTCATGTAGATGTCAAGTGATGGGAGATTCTGCCACCAGACTGACATTTAGGGGAACATGGGTGTGTTCTGGTTTCATTTTAGAGTTTCTCTGAGACGACACTGCCAGGACAGCACCAACGAGAAAGACACATCCTACTCATGATAAAATGGAGTTAGGCTCAGAAGGAGGGACCTCTCCAGCCCTAGTCTCAATTCTCATCCTAATTCCCAAGTCTGTAGAAGACTCTGGGCACACGATATCCTTAAAAAATGGCATCTTCCTGCAGTGTAGGAGACCGTGCATCCACTCTGTTGTGTCCAACTCTCTGAGACCCCATGGACTGTAGCCCACCAGGCTCCTCTGTCCACGGGATTCTCCAGGCAAGAATACTGCAGTGGGTGGTCATTTCATTCTCCCAGGGGATCTTCAGGACCCAGGGATCAAACCTGGGTCTCTTGCATTGCAGGGAGTTACAGACTGACTCACAGACATAGAAACAGACTCACAGACTTAGAAAACAAAAGTATGGTTACCAAAACAGAAAGGAGGGAAGGACAAATTAATTGATTGGGTTTAACAGAAACACACTACTATACATAAAACAGGTAATCAACAAGGATCTACTACATCACGGGAAACTATACTGAGTCTTGTGTGAAAATCTATATGGGTAAAAGATCTGAAAAAGAATGAATACATGTAATGATATAAGAAGGTCAAACCAGTTAATCCTAAAGGAAATCAACCCTGAATATTCATTGGAAGGACTGATGTTGAAGCTGAAGCTCCAATACTTTGGCCACTTGTTATGCAGAACTGACTCACTGGAAAAGATCCTGATGCTGGGAAAGATGGAAGACAGGAGGAGAAGGGGATGAGAGAGGATGAGATGGTTGGATGGCATCACTGACTCAGTGGACATGAGTTTGAGCAAACTCTGGGAGATGGTGAGACACAGGGAAGCCTGGTGTGCTGCAGTGTATGGGGTCACAAGGAGTTTGACACGACTGAGTGACTGAACAGCAACTGGTATGTATCACTGACCACTTAGCTGTACACATGGAGCTAACACAACACTGCAGATCAGCCATGTGTGTGTCCGTCGCTCAGTCGTGCCCAGCTCTTTGTGACCGCATGGGGTGCGGCCCACCAGGCTCCTCCGCCCATGGGATTTTCCAGGTCAGAATACTGGAGTGGGCTGCCATTTCCTTCTCCAAAATCAACTATCTCAAGTAAAAATTTTTAAAAAGCAATCAAACATAGCTTGAAGGGGAAAGAAAGTAAAAAGAGAAGCACTGGGATGCATTCGATGTTGCTGTCTGCCTGGTGCCCCACCGGTTCCTTGTTTATAACTCAGCAACTCTTCTAGCTCACGTCGGGTCAGTTACATGGGGTCTCTGCTTCAGCCCTGCTCCTCAGGCCTGCCTCCCTCGCTCCCTGCCTCTGGGTGCAGGGCCCTTGAGGCCCCCAGGGAAAGGTTAGGACTGAGGTCGGTGCTGGTCGGCTGTGCCGGAGCTCAGGCAGAACCCTGGCCCCTCACCAGCCCCGCTTTCCTCCAGCAGGTCTGGGTGTTCTTGGTGTGTTTTTCAGTCCAGGCTCTGTTATCCCCCAGCACGCACAGTGTCCACTGACCGGGAGTGGATTTCTGGTGACTGAAGTCTGCCTACTGGTCTACCCGAGCGCAGCAGGCTGCCAGGCCCAGTGGGACACGCGCACCGGGGTCTTGGCTCAGATACATGCTTAGACGCACAGGGAAGGGCGGGGTCTCCAGTCACGTTAAAGATTCAGGGAAGGCCTCTCAGACGCACCGGACTTTGGAGGGCTGCAGGTTATTGGCCCGGAAGTCAAGGCCCGGGCGCCCCTAGGGAGCTCTCTCCTGCCCCTTCCCGAGGCTTTGCAAAGACATCCTCCAGGCTTTCGCCCCCTGGTCATGCGGCCCTGCCCTGAAGTTTGAAGGGCAGATGGGAAATTCGCATCTGGAGAGCTGTGGACCTCCCCTCCACCGGAGGACATGGAGAGGCAGCCTCCTGCACATACAGGCATAAGGACTGTGTTCCCGGAGGCGGGCACACAGTGTGGAGGGCCCGGGGGCGCATGGAGCTTAGAGCGAGGCCCTTGCGCCGGCGGAAGCCAAGTTCATGTCTGGCTGAGGCTGACAGGGAGAAACGTTAGTGTGAGGTGATAGCCGAAGAAGGTCACGGTTCCGTCCTGTTCTCTGCACGGCTTCCTCTTTCTTGACCAGCACCTGAAGGGCTGGGTGTCTCCCCTCAGCAGTGGTCCCAGCTGCGGGGGACAGAACCAGATCAGAGCTGCATCCGACCAGCTCCACAGAGACCCCTAGGAGCCGGGACCCCAGGACCTCGCCGTTCAGAGGGCAAGACGGTCGGTCCGCTTGCCAGCTCCTCTCCATCCGCCTTGGAATGCTTCCTCCGACACCTGGCGTTTACAAACAAGATAAAAACAACACGAAAACCAACCGAAATTAATCGAGACGGAAAACTCCAGAGAGGTTGATCGATGGTGCCCCTGAAAAAAAGCACAACCTTGCTCTCCACTGTTATTTGACATTGCTGAAGGTTCATCTTGATTACTTTCAATAAAATTCAAAGTAAGGATGACTGTCTTGGCTCACTAAGCAACAAGGTTTTATCACTAATTACAATCCTTTATTACCAGTAGTTTAATAGGTTTATGTTAGGTCATAAAACAATTCAGCACGGGAGTACATAAAGGGGTGGCTTAGGCAGCTGTGACATCTTAATATCTATTCATTGTAATCATTTTATGATCTTTAATGATGGCGCTTTTTATTAAAGTTTGTACATATGCTTTTACATGGGCTGTGTTGCCACCAAAACCGGGAGGCGGAGTGAAAAATCACATAAATATATACTAAAATACTTAATGAGGCATCTTGAAAACTTCTATTGTCGAAAGCATGTCGACTACATCACATGTGTGGAGTCTCATTATGGGTAATTATAATAAAATTATAAGTGCTATAATAATTCTAACCTTGAAGGCACAATAAAGGATGGTTATATTTGCCTTCCTAGCCCACACATCTGAGGCATTTTCTTCATTAATTATATTTCACATAAGAATAATTACGTTGCGTAAGACTGAAATTCCAAGGCATCTGCTAGATTCTGTGAACAACAGCCTTCCTCTGGTGAGCATTCCTAGGCTTAATTACCTTACCACCTAAAGTTATATGCAGAGCAATGCAATGCATAATTTACATGGCTTGAAGGAGGGTATTTGTTGTTAGTCTTAATTTTATTTTGTAACCCAATTAGCAAACTAAATAAATTGGGAAAAGACAAGCTTCTCAGCTGAGTCTGCATCAGGCCTGTGTCTCCCCAGCAAAGCCAGGCCATCTCTGCTCCTCCTCCTTACGACCCATCTCCCCGCCCCCCGTGCCCTACTGGGGCGGCTAACCCAGGGCAGACACACCTCCCTACTGTTCTGTCTCCATTCGGCTATTCAGAACGTCTGTTTTCTTGTGCAGTTATGACCTACATATTTGATTTCATTTACTTCTGGTCCAGGGACCATCATAACTCTGGATGCGAGGCAAAATCCTTGATGTGAATACAGATGTGACTTCAGACGGTGAATGACTGGGGAATGTAAAACTTGCACCAGGATGACAACTTTATTCATTGTGCAAAGTATACACCAGCATTTATCAAGCGTATCAGGCCCACTCAGAGAGGGGCTTCCCGGGTAACGAGGTAAAGAACCTGCCTGCCAATGCAGGAGACAGAAGAGACGTGGGTTCGATTCCTGAGTCAGGAAGATCCCTTGGAGGAGGGCATGGCAACCCACTCCAGTATTCTTGTCTGGAGAATCCCATGGACAGAGGAGCCTGGGGGGCTACAGTCCAGGGGATAGGGTGATATGGGGTGATCGGTCGTTTGTGAGTGCACACACATACCACTCTTAACTGCAAAGCGTTCTTGCAAAATCTATTAAATAGTTCCACTTGCAGCACGGTGACTACATTTCTGGAGCCCAAGCCTGCCCCGTTTCTCTCTCTGCTCAGTCAAGTTAGTTCCACCACTTCTATTGAGAATTTCCTTTTGGGGAGAAGCACTTTCTGAACATCTTAGAATCGAATTAGAATGCAAGAGAAAAAAGCAACAGAAACTGCAGTGAAATTTTACTAATTTAAATTAATTACCCAAATCCCATTTAAATTATAAAGCATGTTGGGACACACATTTTGTAACTTTCAAACACAATGGTAAACTTAACCCAGGCCAAAAAAAAAAAAAAAAAGAAAATAGGGAAAGAAAGAAAAAGAAAAAGCCCAGCTGAGGTTCTCAAGGGAATTACTTTAGTGAATAGACTGGAATGATTTGTAATTAGCATATAAATTGTGTGCATGTAAATGATGCTTCTAAAAGGTATTTGAAAAGTTTATTTTCTTAAGTATTTCAAATCAGACCCCCTGCAACCTTGTTTACAGTGCTGATTTGCACTTGCATGAAAAAGATTTTCAGTGAAAAAAAAAAAAAACAACTTCAGTCAGGGTTCTTCTCCCTTTTCCCTCCACCACCCTTGCTCATGCTTTATCACAAATTACAAATTAGTGGCATAGAAATTAATGAGGTTTTTACAGTATTCAGTCAAATCATGCAATAAAAAGCTTTAATTCAAACACGGGAGCTTGATTATTATAATGTATTCAAATGTAATGCACTGTTTGCTAAATTTCGTAGGACTGGAATCAATGTGTCATTTAAAGTTAATTTTAATACAGAGAAACAGAAGCGCCCAGCTCTCCAGTTGTGGCTGTCTGCTCTGCCTTCCCGGAGGAAACAGCAATTTGGTACGTCATAGAAACAGCCTTTAACGTGCTGGAGACCAGCCAGCTCCGCGTCTAGGAAGCATAGAGGTCAGATCAGATTTACAGGCCCCAGAGGTGTAGACCAGGCTTCCCAGGTGGCACTGGTGGTAAGGAGCCCGCCTCCCAAGCAGGAGAGGTAAGAGATGCAGGGCCGATCCCTGGGCTGGGAAGATCCGCTGGAGAAGGACATGGCAACCCACTCCAGTATTCTTGCCTGGAGAATCACATGGATTCTGGGGGGCTACAGTCCATGGGGTCACAAGAGTTGGACATGACTGGAGCGACTTAGCATGCATGCATGCACGTGTGACCAAGAGGGAGCTCGGAGCCTTGCAGAGGCAGCTGTGTAGTTAAGCATCACCTAATGTCAGTGTCGCCCGGCCTGTCTTCTGTACTCACAGAGGATGAGCAGCGACAGCACCTTCCGTTAATGACCTACTGCTTCCCACCCACGCGGGACACACACAGGACACAGGCTCTCTTTCTGGCCCTGGGGCCTTTGCTCTGTAGGGGAAAGGGACACAAGCCTCTTAGGTACGCAGCCCTGGGTGTGAGATCCACCAGGTGGGAAGAACGCCACCCTTTGCCGCAAGGACCTGCCACTCTACGCCAGCCTGCCCATCCTGATCTGTGTCAACTTCAAATTGGCACTTACCAAGAGCATTGCCAATGACTGAACAGCAGAGGCATTTGCTGTCTGCCTCTGCTGCTCTAGCTGTTGACCTTCAACAGCCCTTGAGGGAGCTCAGGGCAGAGTGAGGCACTCTGTGCTCAGGGAATCTCGTGGGACAGGTCTTTAGATAGTTGGATGTTTTTAGGAACAGATTTTATGATCTCAGCCCTTGCATCTCCTCATACCTAGAGAAGCGCTAAATCCCTTCATGGTGACATTGCTGCTGCCGCTGCTGCTAAGTTGCTTCAGTCGCGTCCGACTCTGTGCGACCCCAGAGACGGAAGCCCACCAGGCTCCCCCGTCCCTGGGATTCTCCAGGCAAGAACACTGGAGTGGGTTGCCATTTCCTTCTCCAATTCGTGAAAGTGAAAGGTGAAAGTGAAGTCGTGTCTGACTCACTAGATCCTCATAACTAACACAAAGCCTTTTGTAAAACGAGTGCTTCGTGGTATTGAACTCCCCCTTCACCAAAACCTTATATATTGACCTTCCCCCACTGCCGCTTTGGAGCAGTCTCTCAGAGCTATCTGAGATGCCTCCAGGGCTGCAGTCTTCATTTTGCCCCAAATAAAACTTAACTCTCAGCTCTCAAGTTGCACATCTTTTTTAGTCAACATCCGAGACAGAAAAGGACACCACCTTGCTGGTGACATTGGTGTTCCGTGTGGAACCACTTAGGAAATCCTGGTGTGAGGCTGTCTTCATCCACCAGTGTCATCTGCCCCCTTTGCTATTCACTTGGTTTCATTTGTCTTTTTAAATTAATTCATTTTAAATGTAAAAGAAATAAATCTACATCGTGTCTGCCTCTTTGAGACCTCATGGACTATACAGTCCAAGGAATTCTCCAAACCAGAGTACTGGAGAGGGTAGCCTTTCCCTTCTCCAGAGGATCTTCCCAACCCAGGGATCGAACCCAGCTCTCCTGCATTTCAGGCAGATTCTTTACCAGCTGGGCCACCAGGGAAGCCCAAATAATTCATTTTAAATGTAAAAGAAATACATCTATGTGATCAAAGGAAAATAGTCCAGGAAGTCTCCTCTGACTCCAGGGATAATCACTCTTTTTAAATATAATTTAAAGAATGATTTGTTTCATTTCTGGCTGTTGTGGGTCTTCGTTGCTGCGTGAGGGGCTTCTGGTTGCAGTGGCTTCTTGATTTGTGGGGCACCAGCTCCCAATTGCATGGGCTTCACTAGTTGTGGCTCATGGACTTAGCTGTTCTGCTGCATGGGATCTTCCTGGATCAGGGATCAAACCCAACTCTCCTGCACTGGCAGGCATACATACTCTTTAACAACTGGGCTACCAGGGAAACCCAGGATAATCATTCTTGAACAGTTTGACTCCAGAGAAAGAGTGTATCTGTGCTCAGCACCTCCTTCTTCTGCTGCCTGAGTGGAGACGCGGATACATCCTTCCTGTTTAATAATATTTAAGTTCTCCTTCATGACGGGGGACTTGCCCTCCCAGCTCACACTCTCCTGGGGTCCTTATCTTCCCAGCAGCCCTCTGCTGTCCTGCCCACACCTCAATTTATTCAGCTGTTCCCATGATACTAAACGTTTTTAGTTGTTTCCCATTTTGCTTTGTTTTTGAAAGCTGAATCTCCATATACTTACTGTTTTTTGTATGACTTCAGGGTAAATTTCTCATAGTGGATTATCCCGCCAGCAAACTAATAGAATTAAAACGTGTTAGCTATCACCAAATTCTCCCAGGAAACACTGTATCAAACGCACATGTCCCAACCACACCGGAGAGAGAACACCTCCTTTATACACTCATTGACAATGGGGGGGTCTTGAAACTCTTCATTACTTTTTCCAAGTGGAAAATGAATAGCTAAATGTTATTTTGATTAGCATTTTTAAATTATGAGTAATACTGAGCCTTTTGTTTAGATGTTTATTGGCTTTAAAGAACTCTAAGTTTTGAAACATGTATATTACCATATGTGAACTAGATCACCAGTCCAGGTTCGATGCACGAGACAGGGTGCTCAGGGCTGGTGCGCTGGGATGACCCTGAGAGATGGGATGGGGAGGTTGTGGGAGGGGGGTTCAGGATGGGGGACACATGTACACGTGTGGCTGATTCATGTGAATGTATGGCACAAACCACCACAATATTGTAAAGTAATCAGCCTCCAATTAAAATTAATTAATTAAAAAAAAGAACTCTAAGTTTTTACCTCTTGCTCTTTGTTTTCCTGGTAAATTGTGTATTTTTAAAAATTGATTTGTAAAAGCTCTTTCTCAAGCTGGAGATACCCCTCATTCCATGGTGCTGGTTAATTGTGAAACAGGATAAAGACGTGGAGCTTTGGGAGAGATCAAACGGCCCGGGACAGAGCCGAGCTCAGCAGAGGCGGGCAACTGCGATCACCTGGATTTGAAAGTATCCTTAAATATCTTACCCTCTGTGAGGCAATACAGAAATAAATTCAGTGATGTCCACTTACAGTTCACTTGGCGTTCACATAGAACTGTTTCTTTTTTTTTTTTTTTTCAGATCTATGTTTGCCTTGAAATACGTTTAGTATTTTGTGATAATAGGTGTAAAAGTTGAATAAGTTTACTATTTCCTGGTAGGAAGAGTAAAGAAAGCCAAGATTAGACAAATGCCTGCCTTTCACCCCAGTGCATGAAGCCAATGCCTCTATTTTCCTTCAACCAGAAATCAGAAATGCGGGGTGTTGCTGCTGCGTTTTGCTTAGAGCTGTTGCTAGGCCACATGGAGAAATTTGGCTGCTTCTAAGGTCCTCCAGGAACAGACACACTCCATCCTCTTACCAAATGGCCAGGCAAGTGATGAAGACAAAGTGCTGCTTCCCGTGTCTTTCTGGATCCGTGGTCCCAACTGGGGGTACCTCGGCTCCACAGGACCGTCAGGGAAGTCTGCAGACACTTTTGATTACTGCACATGGGGAGGGGGCTGCTCCTGGCATCTCAGGGCGGAGGCCAGCGACGCTGCTCAACAGGCTTCAAGGCACAGGACAGGCGCCACCACACAGGTGCTCTGCCTGGAATGTCAGCAGCACAGAGGCTGAGAAATGCCATCCTGCACGAGAGGCGGTGCCCCTCCTGCCCGGGACTCCTCCTGGACCCTGCCGGCTGCCTGCAGGATTCAGACTTCTGCCCTGGCACTTCCTGAAGCTCTCTCCTGCGCTTTACATCATCTCCCCATTGGGTGTCTCCAAGAACCAGATGAGGTGTCTCAAGATTGCTCTTAATATTGATGAATTTTACCCCCGCCCCATCCACTAAAGAGCTTGGATGACTCAGACAGGCATTACTGTTTGCCTCCCTTTAGTATTAAAATGAGTTTAAATCTTTTAATTACATTTTAAATATTAATATTTTAAATATATGTGTAAATACACATTAAGACTCTCAAACAGAAAACTTTTGGAAGCACAGGGCTGTGCCTGCTGTCCTAATTCATCACATGATTTTTTTTTTTTTTCTTCCCTGAAATTTTAAGGTATCGTGACAGACCAAAGTTTTCCTCTCAAAAAACAGTCAGTCCCTGGCTCCTGAGCCCTGAAGAAAAAGAGCTGACGGAGCCACCGAGGTCCTGGCGGTGAGAAGGTCTGACAGTTTTAGTAAAACTGCAAGTTTAGTGAAACCACTAGACTCGTTTCTTGGCATCCACGATCCTATTTCTCTGGACTCTGGATTCTCTGTAGAGTGGGCAACACACTAAAAACAGAAGAGGAAGAGGTCACAAGGAGAGCGTGCGTGAGTCAGAGAAAGGACACGAGGTGGTGAAAAACAGACAGAAGGCATCCGTTCACGAAAACCCACGTGACCTTCACACACGCAGGCGTTCAGGGCACAAGGGGCAAAGGACGGGAACCACGCCCCCGTGACCCCTGGGTCCCTGCGAAGATGGCAGGTGGCCCTTAGTTTACTGACGGACACGGGAAGGATATCAGAGCTTTAAGAAATAGTTTCACTGACACAGTTAAAAAAAAAGTGATGACCAACCTAGACAGCATATTAGAAAGGATACACTTGCCAACAAACGTCCATCTAGTCAAAGCTATGGTTTGTCCAGTGGTCATGTAAGGATGTGAGAGTTGGACCATAAAGAAAGCTGGGCACTGAAGAATTGATGCTTTTGAACTGTGGTGCTGGAGAAGACTCTTGAGAGTCCCTTGGACTGCAAGGAGATCCAACCAGTCCATCCTAAAGGACATCAGTCCTGAATATTCTTTGGAAGGACTGATGCTGAAGCTGAGATTCCAGTCCTTTGGCCACCTGATGCGAAGAACTGATTCATTTGAAAGACCCTGATGCTGGGAAAGATTGGAGGCAGGAGGAGAAGGAGACGACAGAGGATGAGATGGCTGGATGGCATCACCCACTCGATGGGCATGAGTTTGAGTAAACTCTGGGAGTTGGCGATGGACAGGGAGGCTTGGTGTGCTGCGGTCCACGGGGTTGCAAAGAGTCGGACAGAACTGAGGGACTGAACTGATCTGAACACAGTTAAATTGAAAGAAAAATTGTTTCTGGAAATAATAAATGGCACAGATCTAGATGATTCACTTTATTCATCAGTCAGAGCAAACAAATGAGGAGACGCATGGGGCAGTGGTGGGAAACCGTTCGAGCTCAGGGCTGGTAGCGCTGGCTGGACTTGCCCACACGGACGCAGGCCGCAAGGGAGCGAGCAGACCATGCGCCTGGGCTGAGGGCTGGCCTCCCCTCGCCTTGTCAGAAGGTGGACGCAGAGAGCCACTGGGCGAAACTTGGCTGCAGAAAAGAAAATCCCACAGTCCAGAGGAAGGCCACGCGTGCTCCTTGGTACACGTCCCCCCACCAGTGTCCAAAAGACGGAGGGAGTATCTTTGTGCAAACCTCTTGTCTGGGCTTCCCTGGCGGCTCAGCTGGTCAAGAATCTGCCTGCAACGCGGGGGACCTGAGTTCCATCCCTGGGTGGGGAAGATCCCCTGGAGAAGGGAAAGGCTGCCCACTCCAGGATTCTGGCCTGGAAGATGCCACAGACTATACAGTCCACGGGTGGCAAAGAGTTGGACACGACTGACTTTCACTTCTCCAGACTATGTCAACTTAATTCCTATTTCAGGATGAGCATCCGTGCCACAGTGAGCGGGTGACCCTGCGGGAATGAGTGAGAAAACGGGACAATGAACTGGAGGCGCCCGAGACACAACATGCTTCGGGGACGGAGGAGGGAGGCGTGAAGGGCTGAGGAAGGGTTTGGAAGGACCGGTTACATTCTAGGCACCTGGCTAAACATTCCCAGCAGATGCACACTTAACAGATCTTGTTTAGGCTTTTATGTTTCTCAAAAATGCTTCTTTAGAAGATGGTCTTATAAACTAGAAGATAAAGGGGAGTCAGACATCATTGCAGCTTTATGGTTGGAGAAGCGCTGGGCGGGTAGCAGGGTGGACCTTAGGAGGTAGACTTGGCCGAAGGAGACGTGGTGAAGTCCTGGTGACTTGATAGGGTTGGATGGTGCGCTTAGCGAGAAAGGGAGACGCAGGGCGGGTGGGACGTGACTGGACGTGATGCTGAGTGTGGGGCTCTGGGTGCGGTGGAGGAAGTCCCGGAGGCCAGAGAGGTGGGAGACAGAGAGGCAAGTGGGACTCTGGCAACCGGGGCCAGGACAGCTGGGATGGACACCTTGACGGGGCGGGGTCTGTGGGATGGAGAACAACGCAACTTGGGGGACACACTCCCTGTGGAGCTGCAGGGATGTGATGGGGTGCTGTGGAAGAGAGAGTTGTGATTTGAAGGACCAGTTAAGAAAAGGAAAAGAAACCTCACATAGGTGGCGGGGGTGGGGTGGGGACTGCGAGTCAGGCTTTGCACTCTGACTCCGTAATGTCCTTGCGGGACATCTAAGAAGGGATGGCTGGAGACGACTGGATCTGTGGGTTTGGAGCTCAAGGAGAAGCCTGCTCTGTTAGCGGAGACCCTGGGTCCTTGGGGTATGGCTGGAGTCAGGGTCCGCAAAGCAGGAGGCGAGACCACAGAGGGTCCGGGGTGATGAGGGCTGGGCAGACTGTCTGACTCACACTTCCCACACCCAACGTCGGGAAGCTCCCCCTCCACGCAACCGGACCCTCTTTTCCTTCTTGTGCCTTTAACCTGCGATGAGCTCGGAATGGTCCTGTGAGCTTGTGAGGTGTGTGCACAGAGCAGGTGTCCTTCAAGGGCAGCCTAAGGGCTTCCCGTCACATGTGCCCTCTGTACGTCTGCCCAGAAAATGCTCACACTGCTTTCTGACTCCTGCTCAAACTCTCCACAGGCGAGTGTGCTGGCGCTCTGGGTGGCCAGGCAAGTGAAATTGTGTTGTGACATTTCTATCTTAGAGGAGAAGCGAGAAGAGCGAGCACATTCTCGCCGTGTTTGCATGATTGATGGAGGAAGATCACCAGCAGAGAGATTCTCGTGTCTAAAGTGATCTGAATTCATTCTTTCTCTGGCAAATGGCAATCGACTCGAACCAACACCATAACTATTTATTGAACAGCTTCTGTCTCCATCTCTGTGGCTGATGCCATGGAGGCTGAAGCCACATGTCTGATGACATCTATAAAAGATAAGAAATCTATCCATCACCCCATCTGTAATCCTCAGTATATATTGAGTGAAGGTAAGGTTGTGTTCCATAAGATAAATCTCAAAAACTAAAAAAAAAAATTATCATCAAAAGCTCAGCTTCTGGAAGCCTGGCTCTTGAAAATATGGTTCTATCCACACTGCATTAATATAGTCATTCTATGTGCAGAAGGTACACACTCAGAGATACACACACATAAAGGTACACAAGAACACACACAAAAACACAAACACACACATAAAACACACACACACACATACACACACAGTATGTAGCAGCTTAGTTATTCCAAATATTGTGTCTTTTTAATTTTAACATTTCTATCTTTATCACAGTTAATATTTTTCAAGTTCTGACTTTGTGTCCAACTGAGAAATGCTTCTGGACTTTGGTGCATTCGATGGTCATAAATACCTTTTGATGTGGGTGTTCACCGATGAGGAGGAGCTGAGAAACGTGCCAAGAGTCACATCAATTATCTCAACATGGAACAGCCAGCATTTCACCTTAGGAACGCCCTGAGCTGCTCAGATTCAGACCATCTAACACCAACAGCCTCCCCTTCTGTGCATGAGAGGAGAGATCCAGACTGCAATTTCCCTACTCGAATGATGCTTCCCCATCCAACCAGAGAGAGAAGAAAGCCCTGGCACCAATGAGCATGTACACATCTTTCTGACCCCAGAAGGTCCCAAGCCTGGTCCGGTGGACAGTCTACAGTCACCCCCGAGTTCCACGACTCCGTCAAGAGTGACGAACAGGAACCTGCCGTGCTCCCAGGGACAGGAAGGCTGCAGGGAAAATGGGGAGCCCATCAACTCCGTAGCATGCCTGTTCACCTCCTGTGGGCAGGACAGCACCTGCCTGGGCATCGCCGACAGAAAGAGAAGCAAAGCCTGATTCTGAACCTGGATGAAGACAGAGACCTCCCCTTCCTCTCCTCTCCCTCCTACTTTCGCTGAAAATATGCACTCATCAGTTAGTGGCTGTTTTGTACGGGACAACTTGGTTCCAGGTCCCCTGGACAGAGCTTCCCCCTGATCTGCAGGGGGCTGAGTGCCCTGGGTTGCTGGTTAAGACACCACAGACCGCAGGTCAGCAGGTCCAGGCTGGGTCAGCCTGATGGCCAAGTGTGCTGGGCCTGAGGACAGCTCTGCCCTCCCAGCCTTGCACTCTCCCCCCAGTCCACCCCCCTGGCTGCCTTTGTCCTGAAGCTGCTACAAGCACCATGCTGCCCACCGTCGGCCAGGGCCCAGGTGAGCTGCCCACGCTGGGTGCCTCCCCACCTGCAGTGCACACACCCCCTGTGAGGGGAGAGTGCCCGGCAGATGCTGCAATGAAAGACAGTCATGAGAGACTTTCATCATCTCAAAACAGAATCTAGTTACATTTATCCACGAAGGGGAGGCTTCTATACTTCAGATGTCATTTCAACTATTGTAAATTTGAGTGGTAGTTTTCAAAAATTTAATTTTCAAAATTGTGTACCTATTGTGCAAAGCAAATTTCTCCTTAATGACAGAGAACAATCTGAGAAACACATCACCAGGTCATGAAAATAAATAGCAGGTAGCCATTTCAAGCAAGAAACTTGATTTTAAAAATATGTTTACTGAAAATAACAACAAATATCTCATTACCACAGAAAGAAAAGAATTCTATTTGAAGTTATATGCAAAGCTATATGCAAATCCAAATGTGATCCGCTATCTAGTAAGCTATTATTTCTTTTTTATAATTTTTTAAAGTAACAAGTATTTCACAGACAAGTAACAAGTATTTTAAATCCACAGACATCATGTAAGTTCACTGTCTACATATTTAACATTTCCTATGGGCTTCTCAGGTGGCGCTACTGGTAAAGACCCCACCTGAGACATAAGGGACTCAGGTTCAATCCCTGGGTTGAGAAGATCCCCTGGAGGAGGGCATGGCAACCCACTCCAGTATTCTTGCCTGGAGAATCCCATGGACAGGGGAGCCTGGCGGGCTATGGTCCACGGGGTCACAAAGAGTCGGACACGACGTTAAGTACTCATGTGTATACAGGCTTCCCAGGGGGCACTAGTAGTGAAGAATCCAGCTGGCAAAGCAGGAGACATAAGAAATGCAGACTCAATCCCTGGGTCAGGAAGATCCCCTGGATGAGGTCACGGCAACTCACTCCAGTGTTCTTGCCTGGAGAATCCCATGGACAGAGGAGCCTCGAGGGCTGCCGTCCAGGGGTCACACAGAGTCAGACACGACTGAAGTGACTCAGCACACATGCATCTGTGACCTATCTTTTCTAAGTTTGGGAAGCACTGTTCTGTTAAAATATGTTACCTTGACTTTGGTAGTTTAAAATATCACTTCAGGGTGAGCCATGGCCACAGGAAAGCAAAATGTGGATCATCTTCGTGACAGATGGACGAGACTGTTCCAGTTACAGCGGGAAAGTGGGCTGAAAGGTGGCCCTCAGTGAGTGAGGACCAGTGGGGAGGAGCAAAGACTAGATGCCACCCTTGAGAGAAGGTCTTTTTCTGAAGCTATGATATGAAGGGCAGTCGGGGAGGGAGAAACACACAGAGTGGAAACCACACACTTGTGTAATAGTATACCTGAATAGAGGCAATGACAAAACAGCTGCTCTGGAACAGCAGCATTGTGGCTGCAAATTGTGGACCATATTGAATTCTAGCTGGGCCAGCTCAGAGATAAGGGGATGCCGTATACGTTTGGTGAGACACTAGAACAACATCAGTTCAGTTCAGTCGCTCACTTGTGTCCGACTCTTTGTGACCCCATGAATCATAGCACGTCAGGCATCCCTGTTCATCACCAACTCCCGGAGTTCACTCAAACGCATGTCCATTGAGTCGGTGATGCCATCCAGCCATCTTATCCTCTGTCATCCCCTTCTCCTCCTGCCCCCAATCCTTCCCAGCATCAGAGTCTTTTCCAATGGGTCAACTCTTCACATGAGGTAGCCAAAGTATTGGAGTTTCAGCTTTAGCATCAGCCCTGCC
>NW_011494949.1:2012827-2013471 GCF_000754665.1 Bison bison bison
AGTGTTTCTCATGATGTACTCTGCATATAAGTTAAACAAACAGGGTGACAATATACAGCTTTGACGAACTCCTTTTCCTATTTGGAACCAGTCTGTTGTTCCATGTCCAGTTCTAACTGTTGCTTCTTGACCTGCATACAGATTTCTCAAGAGGCAGGTCAGGTGTTCTGGTATTTCCATCTTTCAGAATTTTCCACAGTTTTTTGTGATCCACACAGTCAAAGGCTTTGGCATAGTCAATAAAGCAGAAATAGATGTTTTTTTGGAATTCTCTTGCTTTTTTTATGATCCAGCAGATGTTGGCAATTTGATCTCTGGTTCCTCTGCCTTTTCTAAAACCAGCTTGAACATCTGGAAGCTCACAGTTCACATATTGCTGAAGCCTGGCTTGGAGAATTTTGAGCATTACTTTACTAGCGTGTAAGATGAGTGCAATTGTGTGGTAGTTTGAGCATTATTTGGCATTGCCTTTCTTTGGGATTGGAATGAAAACTGACCTTTTCCAGTCCTTTGGCCACTGCTGAGGTTTCCAAATTTGCTGGCATATTGAGTGTAGCACTTTCACAGCATCATCTTTTAGATTTGAATAGCTCAACTGGAATTCCATCACCTCACTAGCTTTGTTGTAGTGATGCTTTCTAAGG
>NW_011494949.1:2013571-2014263 GCF_000754665.1 Bison bison bison
GTGATCCCATCCAGCCATCTTATCCTCTGTCATCCCCTTCTCCTCCTGCCCCCAATCCTTCCCAGCATCAGAGTCTTTTCCAATGGGTCAACTCTTCACATGAGGTAGCCAAAGTATTGGAGTTTCAGCTTTAGCATCAGCCCTTCCAATGAACACCCAGGGCTGATCTTCTTCAGAATGGACCGGTTGGATCTCCTTGCAGTCCAAGGGACTCTCAGGAGTCTTCTCCAACACCACAGTTCAAAAGCATCAATTCTTTGGCACTCAGCTTTCTTCACAGTCCAACTTTCACATCCATACAAGACCACTGGAAAAACCTAGCCGTGACTAGACAGACCTTTGTTGGCAAAGTAATGTCTCTGCTTTTGAATATGCTATCTAGATTGGTCATAACTTTGCTTCCAAGGAGTAAGCGTCTTTTTTTAAATTTTATTTTATTTTTAAACTTTACAATATTGTATTAGTTTTGCCAAATATTGAAATGAATCTGCCACAGGTATACCTGTGTTCCCCATCCTGAACCCTCCTCCCTCCTCCCTCCCCATACCCTCCCTCTGGGTCGCCCCAGTGCACCAGCCCCAAGCATCCAGTATCATGCATCGAACCTGGATTGGTGACTCATTTCATACATGATATTATACATGTTTCAATGCCATTCTCCCAAATCTCCCCACCCTCCCCTCCAGCTCCCT
>NW_011494949.1:2014380-2052178 GCF_000754665.1 Bison bison bison
TTGCTTTTTTTATGATCCAGCAGATGTTGGCAATTTGATCTCTGGTTCCTCTGCCTTTTCTAAAACCAGCTTGAACATCTGGAAGCTCACAGTTCACATATTGCTGAAGCCTGGCTTGGAGAATTTTGAGCATTACTTTACTAGCGTGTAAGATGAGTGCAATTGTGTGGTAGTTTGAGCATTATTTGGCATTGCCTTTCTTTGGGATTGGAATGAAAACTGACCTTTTCCAGTCCTTTGGCCACTGCTGAGGTTTCCAAATTTGCTGGCATATTGAGTGCAGCACTTTCACAGCATCATCTTTTAGATTTGAAATAGCTCAACTGGAATTCCATCACCTCCACTAGCTTTGTTTGTAGTGATGCTTTCTAAGGCCCACTTGACTTCACATTCCAGGATGTTTGGCTCTAGGTGAGTGATCACACCATAGTGATTATCTGGGTCATGAAGATCTTTTTTGTACAGTTTCTTCTGTGTATTTTTGCCACTTCTTCTTAATATCTTCTGCTTCTGTTAGGTCCATACCATTTCTGTCTTTATCGAGCCCATCTTTGCATGAAATTTTCACTTGGTATCTCTAACATAGTATAATATTATTAACAAAAAGGTGAATTTATATACAGAATGAAAAACCCAGCAGGTTTTTATGCAGAAGTTGACAAGTTGATTCTGAAATATATACAGAAATGGAAAGAACCTAAATTGGCCAAGACAAATTTGAACTAGAAGAATACAGCTGTGGGATTTACACTTTTTTTTCTTTAAATTTTAGAGCTGTCTCTAAGTCTGCAGTAACCAAGGCAATGTGATGTAGAAGTAATGGGAGTCTAACAGATGAAAAGATTAGGAGAGAGTCCTGAAATAGTCCCTCAATCTGAACAGTGAAAGTTGATTTTCTACAGTGGTGCCAAGGGAATTCAATAGATGAAGGAAAGTCTTTTCAGGGAATGATGTTGAAACAACTGCATATACATATGGGAGAAAAAAAACAACCCACCCCTTACCTCCCACCATACTTAATAATCATTTGAGATGGCTATAATAGCTAGATATAATAAGTATAATAGCTAAATCTACCAAGGTTTTGGAAGGAAATACAGAAGGAAATCTTCACAGCTGTGAGGTTGGTAAAGATTTCTTGGATGAGACACAAAGTGTATTAACCATAAAGAAAAAAAACCTGACAAACTGCTTTTATCAAAATTAAAAATGTGTGATATTGAAAACATCATTAAGGAAATCAAAAGCAAGTTACAGTGCAGAACAGACCCCTATATCTGCCTAGTGACTAGCATGCAAAACGTACACACCAACTTTTCAACTTAATACTAAGCAGACGCACAGCCTAATACAAGGGGGCAAATAACTCGAAGATACACTTCAAAGAGGCGGATATGTGAACAGCCAATAAGGACATGCAACGGTGTTCAACAGTTACGCGGAAAATTCTAATCATGTGCGTAACAAGAAGCCACTTCAGACCCAGTGGAGCAGGTAAGTTGAAGAAGACTTCCACAACCACCAAGCCGGCTAACGTGAGGACACGTGGAACAGTCAAACTCTCCAATATTTTTGAAATTCTCATACTTTCCACTTTGGAAAATCATTTGGCATTTAAAAATCGAAAGCAAACATCTACTTCCTTCGTGAACCAGCAATTCTATTCTTAGATGATGAAACCAGCCCTTTTCTCGACTGAAGTGTGGGTCACACAGGCGCAAAGTGGTCAAGACTCACAGCACCAGACACTCACCGTCTGTATGTTCACTGCACCTGAGCACTGTGGGCAGAACGGACGAGGGGAGAGGCAGCCAGGCAGAAACTGTGCTTAGGAGATGCTGGCAGAGGCGGACATCACAAGGGCTGATGTCCTTGGTAGATGCAGCAAAGAGAAGGGTCTCTCCATGTCTTTCCAGGAGACGTCCTCGTCCATCTCCTTACTGAGGACAAATCACGTGGTCCGAAAAAGAGAAACAACTCTTGATGACATAGATTTTTCAGTCCATACTTCAGTACCCATTCTAAAAAGCACGTGTGTTAGTGCAATTGCACACATGCATGCTCAGTCCTGTCCAACTATTTGTGACCCCTACAGGCTATAGACCGCCAGGCGCCCTGTCCATGGGATTCTCCAGGCAAGAGTACTGGAGAGGGTTGCCATTTCCTCCCCCAGGGGATCTTCCCGATCCAGGGATTGAACCAGAGTCTCCTGCGTTTCCTGCATTGCAGGAGGATTCTTTACCTCTGAGCCAGTGGGGAAGTTTGTTAGTATAATTAATAATATCTATATTAACTCCAACTAAACACACACACACAATTTCTAAATTACGTTTGCCTATCTTTGCATTCTTTTCTTCAAGCCAACTGAAATAAGGAAGCAAACTTCTTAAAAGGAATGTGCTAACTAATATGAAAAGTTTTATGACTAATTCCCCCATAATTATGCTGAGCAAACTGTGATCATGAAATCGTGTCTACATGGAAATTCTGGAAGCTGCTCTTCCCTAAACCCTTATCGTCCTACACACAGCATTCAGTGACCTCCACGCTTAAGTAATGTGACAAACGCCGAAGTTCCAGTCACGTGCCTGCCATGAGAACAAGAAAGTCAGAATGAAGGCTCTTGCCCTGAGGAGGGGGGGTCCACTATGGTCTTGGTGGGCTCGCAGAGTGGGCTGTGTGTCGTGGGCTGTGGGTATGAGACACCTTCAAGGACCAGACACTGGAACCGTGGCGGGGATGCAGGACACGCCAGGCTCAGCTCTGCTCAGGCGCCGTGGTTATTGTGTTGTCGTCACCCTGGCAGACGTGAGATGTGGGTACAGAGGAGGCAGTGGGGACAGGGACGGGTATCCCACCAAGGGCATGGAGCTCAGTCCTGAAGACCCAGGTGCAAGGTGGAGCTGGCAGGGAAGGCCGCTGGACCAAGGCTGGTGTCACTCTGTGTGGGCGACACCGTGACGATCTCCCAGGCCTACCAGTGCCTGGGGTGTCCCGGGTGGCTGACAGGTCAGGAGTCTGAGGCGAGTCCCAAACCCCAGAGAACACAGAACTGGAGTCTGATTGCCAAGGGCCACCCCCTGGTCAGTGGGACTCCTCAGTTGCAGCTTGACCACGTCCCTCCAGGGGGAGCAGCCGCTGACCCCCACAAAGACTCTGAGAGGCACCCCATGCAGCCCCAAGTAACCATTTTCATGAGGTGTTCCCTGGAAGTTCATGGACTAAAGTATCACCACGGTACTTAGACTCTGCAATGGCATATGCCAATTGAAAATGAGCTGGAGTGCTGTTACTGAAATGTGCTCACAAACAAGAGGGAAAGCAAGGAAAGAAAGAAAAGAAAGAAAGTGAAGTCATTTAGTCGTGTCCGACTCTTTGTGACCCCATAGACTGTAACCTATCAGGCTCCTCCGTCCATGGCATTTTCCAGGCAAGAGTACTGGAGGGGGTTGCCATTTCCTTAAGGCAATAAAGACCTTTATCAGCGATGGTGGAGGCTGACCACGGCCCTGCTGAGTTAAGCCATTTCCTCCGGATACTAACTCTGAATATACTGAAGTTAAAGCGTGTGTAGCTTTGCCAAACTGTGTTTCCACCCGCAGAAGGATAAGACCCCAGCTGATAGCCCAGGGCTCAAGACTGTGTGTCTGGGCCTTTGAAGCCTCCTGTGGCCACAGGGAGAGCGTGCTACCTAGGCTCTCGCATGGACACGACCCCACCCGTGGCTGTTCCTGGTCGGGAGCCCGCTGTCCCTGGCTCTCAGAATCTCAGACTCCTGGCTGGACATGAGCCCTGGGAACACAGTAGCAAACAGGGCATCAGTTGAAGCTGGACCACAGACAAAAAATGGTCAGTAAATATTACCAGGAGCCCCAAAGGAGAAAGGCTCTGCATTGATTTGCTCCAGTAAAAAGACACAATTTGACTTTCTAGCAAAGAATTCCAAGGCATAATATATGCTAAAACATACTAAAAGGGAACAAATGAATTTACTCTGAAATTTTACTCAACATGAATAGACTCTCCAGGGAGAGAGGGACGTCCTGGGTGTTATTAAATTTAAATAAAGGAATATTGGTTAATAAAAGAAAAAGATATTTATATGTGAAAGTAGACAAGAAATGAAAATAAGACCCCACAACAATACTGTTGACATTATTTAATAGGGCAAGAAACTATTTAATTTAAAAATTCATGCACCATGTAATCCCACATAATCAGACCGATTTGTTCCACTGCCAAGCTCGAGATCTGATCTATATTCAATTTTGGTCCAACTTGCCATGGAAGCTAAATTGGAGTTGCTCCACATTGTCGAACCAAGATAAATACCACTAACAAAAATTATATAGGCTTTTGAGGCTCAGTTTTTTAAAAATTAGATGGTTACTTTCTCCCATTTTTATGATGTTACAGTGAAACTGCCTAAGCGTGCCATTGTTGTTATGAACAGAAATCATGAATAAGACTGATGCTTGAGGATTACATTATTTTCAAAGAGATCAAAGTAATTTCTGAGCTACTAAAATGATATAAAGGCATTCAAGGTAAGTCATCACAGACTGGGGTTGGTTACCAGGAAAAGATGAATAACGGCTGGATGAATGTGCACGCGTGTGCATGATCGTGTTTACCAACAGAGAAGCCCATGAAATCTCGGTCTTGATGATGCTCGACTAATTGAAAAAGGACTTCATCTTCTAATCTTATAAAAAAAACCTTAGATCAACAGTTACGCTACACCTTGCTTCCAAGTTTGACGTCATTTGTGTCTTTCCCACTTTGAGTTTTCTACAAAAAAACAGGGTCAAAGTGTGAGCTCCATTCAGGAGACTGTGAGCATGGGCCCAGTGAGCCCACTGAATTGAATCCAAAGAAGAACCACTGACCAGAAAAATCTCTCCTGATTGCCAGTGGGCACTGCCAGCTGCCAGTTCCACTGACAAATGCGACAGAAAGAACACAAACCCCCATGAGAAGGTGCCATGACAGGCATCTTTGAGCAGAGAACCCCCTGGTCAGAGACTGAAGGCCTCTCCCACCCCAGAAGGTCTTCACCGGTGAGCAACCAGGAGACCACACCCACAGTAGCGTCTCAACAAAACGCAGCAAGCAGAGGGGATGCTGCGGACCTGCCCACCTGCCCCCTGGGTGGTTGGTGCTGTCAGTTCTGGCGTGGTTGCTCCATCAGGCGGAGGTAGACACACGTTCAGACGCGCCAGCTCACGGTTTGTCTCTGGACTGAGCCCAGGCACCCTCTGATCTCCATGCGAGCAGCTCAACTTCTGTCAGCAACCGGAAGTGCACATGTAAATATGGCCCCAGACAGGAAGTGGGGGCCGCCGGATGGACGGCTCTCCCCCTGGACTAGTGACGATATTTACCACACAATTCCAAGACAGAGACAGGGGAAGGACGGCCGGCTAACGACTTTTTTCATGAACTTGTCACAACGCACAAGACCAGTAGACCCTCCCTGGAGCCCGTTCTGAGGACATGCTGCTATGGCTGAGGAGGAATAAAATGAATTTTCCAAAGGCAAGACCTTGTCCCTCGGGCCAAAGAATTCTCCAAGAGGAGGAGGGGTTCTTTCAGTCCAGTTCAGTCTCAGTCGTGTCCGACTCTTTGGGACCCCATGGACTGCAGCATGCCAAGCCTCCCTGTCCTTTGCCAACTCCCAGAGTTTACTCAAACTCATGTCAGTTGAGTTGGTGATGCCATTCAACCATCTCATCCTCTGTCATCCCCTTCTCCTCCTGCCTTCAATCTTCCCTAGCATCAGGGTCTTTTCAAATGAGTCAGCTGTTCACATCAGGTGGCCAAAGTATTGGAGTTTCAGCTTCAACATCAGTCCTTCCAATGAATATTCAGGGCTGATTTTTTATAGGATCGACTGGTTGGATTTCCTTGCAGTCCAAGGGGCTCTCAAGAGTCTTCTCCAGCACCATAGTTCAAAAGAATCAATTCTTCCACACTCAGCCTTCTTTATAGCCCAATATTTGCATCCATACATGACTACTGGAAAAACTATAGCTTTGACTATATAGACCTTTACTGGCAAAGTGATGTCTTTGCTTTCTAATATGCTGTCTAGGTTTGTCATAGCTTTTCTTCTAAGGAGCAAGCACCTTTTAATTTCGTGACTGCAGCCACCATCCTCAGTGATTTTGGAGCCCAAGAAAATAAAATCTGTCAGTGCTTTTATTTTTTCCCCTTCTGTTTGCCATGAAGTGATGGGGCCACATGCCATGGGACCAGATGGTTTTAATGGAACCCCACAAACATTCATGGACTGCTTCCCGTGAGCTTCTCCGAGGAGTCAGAGCTTGGCACCGCAGTGCCCACTGTCAGAGTCGTGCAGCATAGGCACCCCAGTGACCCTGACGTGGGACACAGGGCAGACAGGCAGCTTCCCTTTTCCTCTCTCTACGGGGTCATTCCATCAGCCTAGACACACCCTGCCTTCCTCATCCTAAAATAAAACATACCAAATGTGAAAAGAATCTCCGTGGATTTCACTTGGCCCACCAGCCTCCACTCCATTTTTCTGCTTCATCCTGCAGCCAGACTTCTCCAGGGGTGGTCTATACCGGTCTCCAAGTTTTCTTCCCTCCTGCAGTGTTGCCTCACCCCCCAAATCTTAAATCTCCTGTTCTTCATCCTGGAAATAGCAGCCCTCATACTTGTCCTGCCTTGGCCTCACCCACACTGTCTTGTTGGCTGCAAGGACTCTGCTCCCATGGTTTTGTTTTTAGTTATGTTTTTTCCCAATCATGTGAAACATTCCTTCACAATCTCCCACATTCCTGCTCGGTCTTCTCTTGAGCTTGGAAAGTTGAAGGGTCCTCTTCTCTTCTGTCTACACAGAAGCCTCAACCAGGGCAGGGAGCTTGTTAACACGTGAGTTCTGACCTGGTGGGGTGATGCTGATGTCCTGTATTTCTTTTTTTTTTTTTTCTCTTTTTATGCAAACTTTTAAAAAACTTTTTATTATTTTGGAATATAGTTGATTTACAATGCTGTGTTCATTTCAGGTGTGTAGCAAAGTGATTCCACTATACATATATTGTTGTTCAGTCACTAAGTCATGTCTGACTCTGTGCACTCCATGTACTGCAGCACACCAGGCTTCACCTTTCGCTATCTTTCAGAGTTTGCTCAACATGTGTCCATTGAGTCAATAATGCCATTCAACTATCTCATCCTCTGTCACCCTCTTCTCCACCTGCCCTCAATCTCTTGCTGAGTTTCAGCATCAGTACTTTCAATGAGTATTCAGGGTTGATTTTCTTTAGGATTGACTGGTTTGATCTCTTTGCTGTCCAAGGGACTCTCAAGAGTCTTCCAGAGCACCACAATTCGAAAGCATCAAATCTTTAGTGCTCAGCCATCTTTATGGTCCAACTGTCACATCCGTACATGACTACTGGAAAAACTATAGTTTTGACTATATGGACCTTTGTCAGCAGCATACCTTTTAATATACTGTCTACATTTGTTATGGCTTTTCTTCCAAGGAGCAAGTGTCTTTTAATTTTATGGACGCACTGGCCATCTGCAGTGATTTTTTCAGTCAGTTCAGTCCAGTTGCTCAGTTGTGTGTGACTCTTTGCGACCCCATTGACTGCAGCACACCAGGCATCCCTGTCCATCACAATTCCTGGAGCTTGCTCAAACTCATGCCCATTGAGTCAGTGATGCCATCCAACCATCTCATCCTCTGTCATCCCCTTCTCCTCCTGCCTTCAATCTTTCCCAGCATCAGGGTCTTTTCCAAGGAGTCAGTTCTTCACATCAGGTGTCCTAAGTATTGGAGTTTCAGCTTCAGCATCAGTCCTTCCAGTGAATATTCTGGACCGATTTCCTATAGGATTGACTGGTTGGATTTCTTTGCAGTCCAAGGCGCTTTCAAGACTCTTCTGCAACAGCACAGTTCACAAGCATGAAGTCTTTGGTGCTCAGCTCTCTTTATGGCACTCGGCAGCGATTCTGGAGCCCCTACAATAAATGGCACTCGGCAGCGATTCTGGAGCCCCTACAATAAATGGCACCCGGCAGCGATTCTGGAGCCCCTACAATAAATGGCACTCGGCAGTGATTTTGGAGCCCCTACAATAAATGGCACCCGGCAGCGATTCTGGAGCCCCTACAGTAAAGTCTGTCACTCCGTTTTCAGCATCTATTTGCCATAAAGTGATGGGAGCAGATGCCATGATCTTAGGGTGTCACAGAATATTACAGTGGACCCTTGTTTGTTATCTTATATGTAGTACTACTACACATTACTGTATGTATCTTATATGTAGTAGTGTGTATCTGTTCATTCCAGACTTCTAACAGGCTCCCAGGTGAGGCTGTGCTGCTGTACACACCTGTTGGCTGGGACAACAGTCCCACCCCCGGCTTACACTCGTAAGTGCTGTCCACATGCTCGTGACTCCCAAATGCATCTGTTTAGCCCAGACCTCCCTTCTCAGTCCCAGCTGCCCTCGTGGATGTCTAACCAGCCCCTTGGGACCCTGCCTGGACCAGTTCAGGCCTCCACCTCAGAGGTGAAAATCATACCCTCTTTGTGGCTCATGTTAAATCCCAAAACCCCACATAATTTCTCAACATATTCTCTCAGCTTTATGTCCAGGATGTTTCAGAAGCCAACTGCTGCTATCTGCCCTCCACTCTTGCCACCTGGACTGATGATTTCTCTGCCCTAACCAGTGGCCTGGCTTCCCTATCTGGGCAAGGTCCCCTCGTGATTGCCTGTCTCCCAGTGACCCATCAGCTGTGACCTTCTACACATAAGCCAGCCTGCCCTGCCCTGCTCAAGGTTCCCACAGCCCGCAGTGGCCGTCTGCTCCCAGGGGAACTGCCAGTCTGACTTCCTCCCTGACCTCGTCTTCCCACCTCGCTCCTTGCCAGTCACTCTGGCTCCGTGGTTTTTCCAACATGCCAGACATGTTCCCACCTCGGGGTCTTTGCCCTGGCCATTCCCTCTGCCAGGAGTACTCCACACAGAGAAGACTTGTGAGCCTGACTCATGCCCTCTCCTGCTTCAGCTTTGCTCTCACACACCATCATTTCCAGAAACTCTTCCCTGCCCAGCCAGTTAAAATTGCAATCAAATTCCCCTCCTCACCACCTCAGTGCTGCTCTGGTTTTCTCCACAGCACTTGCCATGCTCTTCCTTGGACATTGTTTGTTGATCTTATTTGTTTCTTGCTGGTGTCATGGCTCTTCTTGCAGACGATTAGCTCACTGAGGGCAGGGCTTGGTCAGTTCTGCGGGCTGGTGCGCCCTGGGTACCAGGACTTGGTCAGTTCTGCAGGCTGGTGCGCCCTGGGTACCAGGGCTTGGTCAGTTCTGTGGGCTGGCACAGCCTGGGTACCAGGGCTTGGTCAGTTCTGTGGGCTGGTGCACCCTGGGTACCAGGGCTTGGTCAGTTCTGTGGGCTGGTGTGCCCAGGGTACCAGACACAGACCAGGCATTCAGTGACAGTGGAAAAAGGATTTTTTAAAACCTGAGACAAATTCAACTTGATAGCTGGATTTGAGGCCCAGCAAGATGAATTAATTAGTGGAAAATTTTACCATGCTAGTTCTGCTTGAAAATGCTTAATGATTTCAGAAAGAAAAGATAAAGGGTTCTGATGCCATGCCAGACTTTCTAGGGAACCCTCCATCCCCTAGACAACCTTCTGTATCTTCCTCAGACCTCCTGACCTGCTCCTCTCCCAGTGATCACCTTGCTTCTTGTGTTTCTAAGAAAATCTGAGCAGAAAGAAGGGTGACTGTGCCCTCCCACCACCAAACTCTCCAGGCTGTAAGCATCACATCTCCTTCTCCACTCTTCTTCTTGGCCCAGGATGGACTCTCTCCTTCTAGCTATTGTTCCCTCCTGGGCCCTGAATCAGGGGGCACTTGACATCTGAGTTTACCTTGATGATTCTTGTTTATGACTTGTTTGCGCGCCCTTTCACTCTCAAGAATATCTTGTTCTTTAAAAAAAATAGTTTTAAAAGCTATAAAGGACATAATTCAGACAATGAGTGAAATTTTAATATAAATTAAGATTAAATTCTAGCGTTGTATCCATGTTATTTTTTTGATTTTGAAAAATACCCTGTGGTTTTTGCAACAGAATAGGAAATAGACATTGAAGCATTTTGAGTAAAAGATCAAAATATCTCCAACTCACTCATGCATAGTTCAGGACAAGAAATGCACATCTGCAAATAGAGAAGATAAAACAAATGAGGCAAAATGTGGACACCCAGTGAATCTGCAGAAAGTGTATGAAGGGCTTAGAAGAAATGGGCATTATGAAACAACCATAAAATCTCTGTTTTGCTTCCAGAATCATGGAAGAGATACACTTCTTCCTATTCCCCGAAACACAACTGAAAACCCTGTGCATCATGTATAAGACTAACAAGAAGATTCTGGAAGACACAATCCACAGAAGATTGCAATCCAGCTTGAGTCCTGGGGATAAAAGATGGACCCAGGGGTGAGCTCTCCAGATGTCCTTCGGCCTCAAACACCCCAGGCTTGGGGATAGAGGTGCTCAGGATGGAAATCCCAGGGGCAGCAGACAAAGAAAACTCAGCAAAAACCTGCTGTCTCTGGTCACAGATCCAGGAGAGGAGCACCTTAGCAGGAGAGACCACATGGAGATAATAATCACTCCATCCGGCCAGACACGATACAGTAACAAAGCTGTGGCCCCATCTCAGCTACATGGGCAAAGGTCAGAACCCGGGAGCCTGAAACGAGGTGGTGATGGCCAAGCCCAGACTGCCCCCCGCAGGGGTGGTGACCCCCCATGTTGGTGGGGACCAGTGAGGGCGGCAGTGAGGCACTGCTTCCTCGACGAGGAGGCACCGGGGGGCCCTGGGGGCCCAGGACTCCCACGCGGGGCCACCACCCCACATGCCCTTGCAGACCAAGTGCGGAAGCTGGATGGCCCCCACCGGGCAGAGCCAATGTGGAGCCCGCCCTGCCCCGTGTCAGAAAAATCCACTTCCCACCTCGGGGGCTTATCTAAGCCTCATAACAGAACACGCAAATGCTCAGGCTTCAATCAACACTCACTGATCACACCCAGGACGAGGAGAGCCCCTGACTCAATGAAAACTATAACCAACAGATCCCAGTTTCAAGATAAATGATAGAGATGCTAGAATTATCTGACGAATATTTTAGAGCAGTCATTGTAACATTGCTTCAGCAATTAAAAGCATCTTTGAAACAAGTTGGGGAGAAAATAGAAAATCTTAACAGTGGGGCAGAGTTTCAACTGTGCAAAATGAAGTGAGTTCTGGAGACAGAGGGAGTGATGGCTGTCCAGCAGTGTGAATACACCAAATACTCCTGATGTGTGCATGGGTAAATGGTTTTAAAGGGGTACATTTTATGTCTTGTGTATTTTACCAGGATTAATAATAATAAAGATGTCAAGGTCATAAAAATTCATAAGAGGGGGAAATGGTGTTGAAAGTGATGGGAAATTGAGTACTGATACATTCATATAATCTAGTCACAATCCAAACACAGGATGATCGCAGAGTAAAATTTCCTAAAATCCATGAAGGTCCAACGTATTGTTTATCCGCAAAAATCTTCAATCTTCTGATTGGCATCTCATGCAGTAATTTAACATTAATTTTCCTAGTTGCCTCTGTTTAAAATATAAATTAATGAAGTATCTTTAGTGATGGACTTCCCAGGTGGCACTTGTGGTAAAGAACCAGCTTAATGCATGAAACTTAAGAGATGCGAGTTTGATCCCTGGGTGGGGAAGATCCCCTGGAAGAGGACATGACAACCCACTCCAGTATCCTTGCCTGGAGAATCCCATGGACAGAGGCTGCAGCCCATGAGATGGCAAAGAGTCAGACACGACTGAAGTGACTTAGCATGCATACATAGCATCTTTAGTGACATTTGCAATGTTCCTTCTCCTTAGGAGTAGAAAGTGCACTTTAAGATCATGGGCAGACAGTCTTGGGCTTGGGGAGCTGGTATAACCTGAACGCCTAAAGGCCAGCTGTGAGCAAGGTTGTGGTCATTCCCGGCCTCGGGAAAATGGAGTTCTTATGCCGCATGTGCAGACTCTAAATGAGCAGGCACAGAGGTGTGCCAGGTGTTTCAGACCCACAGGGGCAGGTCAGTAAGGTCTGGGCACCTTCCCAGGGCTTCAGGAGGAGAAAGGAGGACCGAGGTGCAGGCTGAGGGCACCAGGCTGAGGTCCCAACCTGACGCTCAGGCCCGGACAGATGGGAAGCTGCCAGCTCCTCCCCGTCCTGCAGTCTCCCCAGGCTTTGCTCGGCAGCCCCTCTCAGGATGGTTCGGGTCCCAGGCCCGGAGGAACAGCGAGGCTTTCCCTGGGCCGGGCCTGCAGGCTAACCGCGGCCGGGCTGTGCTGTGTTTGCAGGGCAGACACGTCAGTGCCGGTTTTGTGTGCAGCTGAAGCAGAACAAGAGCCCTAAACAAACAGCTCAGCCCCCTGAGCCCCCCATTTATCAAACTGCCCGACAGGCCCCTCCTCTGGGCCCGCCTGCGTCTCTCACCACCCCCCATCCTTTATTAATTTGAAGGTTTTATCTCCTTAAACCCCTTCCTTTCCAAACAAGTGTAGAACCCCGCAAGGTTCAGGGAGTCATTTTGGATAATCAAGGAGGTGAAACAGCGCTGATAGAGAAGTTTGAAAGTTCTCGGGCCGTTGGGGAAACAGGGAAATCACGTCCGTGTAGACACAACAACACCAGTCACCTCAGGGGAAGGACTTACTGGCTCCTTCAGGATATGAGTTTCCAAGCTGTGTAAATTTAGAAGCATTCAAATACCCCAGAAAGAAAAACATACAAGGTATAACCCTAATATTTAGCAGGAGCACAGAAAGTCCAACAGGGTGATGGTTAAAACGTGTGCATCTGTGCATGCCGTGCGGACAGGTATGTCAATTCTGAGCAGGCAGGAGAGGTGCAGGGCTTGGTGCCCGAGGCAGAACTGTTAGGATGGAATTCCACGCTGGTGGTTCTCTTCCCAGGGCAGCTCTGCCCCCCTGGGGAGCCTTGGCACTGCCTGAATGGAGATATTTTGCTGGTGACCACTGGCATCAGACTTCCCTGGTAAAGAATCTGCCTGCAGTGAAGGAGACATGGGTTTGACCCCTGGGTCGGAAAGATCTCCTGCAGAAGGAAATGGCAACTTGGCTGGGAAATCCCATGGACAGAGGAGCCTGGTGGACCCCACGGGATCCATGGGGTAACTGACACGCTCACAATCCCACTGGCATCGAGTGGGTGGGAATCACAGCTGCTATGAGGTGCCCTCTCGCAGCAGAGCAGCCCCCAGGACAAGTGACCCAGCCCCAAGTGACAGCGGTGGGCAGCTGGGAAGTCTGTCCCCAGGGAATTCCGAGAAATTCCAGTTTTGAGCAGTGATCAGCCTGACTGTGAGGTCTTTTTTCTCTTTTGCATTCAGCCACCAAACGAAATAAAGCATCAAGTATTTCTGTATCAGGAAACTAATAAAACTCTGCAAAAGTAGCAAAAAACTCATGCTGTTGTTCAACTGCTGTCACATCCGACTCTTTGCAACCCCGTGGACTGCCGCACGCCAGGCTTCCCTTTCCTTCACCGTCTCCCGGAGCTGCCTCAAACTCATAGCCGTTGAGTCGGTGATGCCATCCGACCATCTCATCCTCTTTCATCCCCTTCTCCTCCTGCCTTCAATCTTCCCTGCATCAGGGCTCACTAAAACTGACCAAAACGTTCAAGAGACTAGCCAAACTTCAAGTGTTGTTGCAAAAGAAATGGCATACTCTACCGATTCAACAGATTCTAAGAAGTAGCCCACTCGGCCTCTGGACATCAGGGGAAGGACTCCTGTGGAGGCATTTACCCCGGGACAGACAGGTGGGGAGACCACAGTCACCCACACGGTGAATGAGGTGTCGCTGTGCATGGCGCCTCAGTGAAGGCCGTAACGAAGGCTCACTGGGGTCTGGTTCCTGCTTGGGAACCGAGAAGGTTCCCTGATGACCTGATAGTCAAACTGAGGCCTGGAGGATGAGAAACCAACCCCCTCTTTTAAAAAAATTAATTAATTTATTTTTTAATTGAAGGATAATTGCTTTACAGACTTTTGCTGTTTTCTGCCAAATTCTGAGGGTTGTGACAGCCACCCAGGAAGAGGGGAAGGCATGTACAAAGGCCCTGAGGCCCAGGGACCTTGACCAGGTGCAGGGCAGGTGGGAAAGGGGTCATGAAACTGAGCTATCAGCTAAGGTGGGGAGTGACTTGAGATGAGACAAGAGATGTGAGAAGGAGATCTCCCAAGGCCAGCTGATGGTCAGCCCAGAATTTTAGCTTTTCCCAAGGCCTGTGGAAGAATTTTAAGCAAGAAAAAGGAAAGCTCAGACCTTTATCCTGAAAATGCCTCTCTAGTCGGGGCCTGGAGAAGAAGGGAAGCCATGTTGGCAAAAGCAGAGAAAGCAGCTTAGAAGGCTGTTCATCCAAGCCAGGGGAGGTGGTGACTCAGGCCAGGGTGAGGGCAAGGAGGTCAGTCTGACGTGCCGAAGAATAGGGGAGACAGGCACTGCCTTCCTGCCCCCTCACCCGGATAAGCTTGACGGGCGATGCCTCGGCTTCCCTGTGCCTGGTCCTTCCAGGACGTGGGTCAGGACAAACTCTGGACACCTTTCAGAAGCTCAGCTGTCAGTCGGCATGTGACGGCAGTTGGGTTACGTGAGGCCAGGGTTAGTAAAAGTCGGTGGCTGGGGGTCAGTCAAGGTCAAGCAGGACTTGAGCCAGAGGGTGCTCGGTGTCCAGGTCAGGAAAGCATCTCGGAAGCAGAAGGCCAGGCCCAAGGATGGACGCCTGCTTCCCTGGGTCGGGGAGGGCGTTGGGGGGCGGGGGGTGCAGAGGCATGCGGTGGAGGTGATGTCCGGACCCTGAGTTCAAGAGCACCAGCTCCCAGGCCCACGGCCTGGTGTGCCGCTGCCACCCCTCCCCCACGGTCCAGTGCTCCCGCCTCACCCTGGTGACAGAGGCCGTGCTGTGACTCACCCCTTCAGAGCACCGTTCTCTGCATCTGATGGGAAAGCCAGATTTTCTGACCTCTACGGGGCCGTGGAAGGCAGGCATTTGCAGACCAAACAGGAGGTATTCTCATCAGAGGTGATTCTCTGCAGCCCTTCTCCCCCTCTTCGGGGCATGGAGCCAGTGCAGGAAATGCCAAATGCTGTTGATATAGATGACTCCATCTCATGAGTGGACTTTTAAACTCAAAGTAAAGTTTTCCTTAGGAAAAAAAACAAAACTGAGTTTGGCTAAATTTTCTAAAATTTAGAAAGTCTTTTCTAAAATTACTTCTGGTAATTTTCAAAAATCAACTCGATAGCCATTGAGACTTTTAAAAATCAACATCTTGAACTGTGAAAAGTGAAAGTAGAAGTGAAAGTCACTCAGTCGTGTCCGACTCTTTGTGATCCCCTGGACTGTCCATGGAATTCCCCAGGCCAGAATACTGCAGTGGGTAGCCGTTTCCTTCTCCAGGGGATCTTCCCAACCCAGGGATCGAACCCAGGTCTCCTGCATTACAGGCGGATTGTTCACCAGCTGAGCCACTAGGGAAGCCCAGGAATACTGGAGTGGGTAGCCCATCCCTTCTCCAGGGGATCTTTCCAACCCAGGGATCAAACCGGGGTCTCCTGCATTGCAGGTGGATTCTTTACCAACTGAGCTATCAGGGAAGCCCTCTTGAGCTATAATTTGTACATAATAAAATGTACTCATTTTAAGTGTACACTTTGATGAGTTTTGACAAATGTTTAAACCCAGATAATTACTATAAAGAAGACTTAGAGCATTGCCATCCCCCCAGATTTCCTTGTGGTCTGTCTCAATCAACCCACGTTCTCACCCCCAGGTCATTTTAAATACACAAAAATGTATAAGCGTAAGACATTCATGTGACATAAATAAATACACACACACCTATAAACTATAAAGGTTTAGTACATTCATAGGTTCTATTTTCTACCTTTTTACACAACTTAAAGTTGCATTTTAAATCTTTGGTCATAATGCAAAAAGGCAACAAATCAGACAGTTTTCTGAAATCCACATGAATTTGGAGAGGAGTAAAGGAGTCATGAGATTTGAGCTAACACCACGAGTGAAAATGTAAAGGGCGATTGTGTCTGCGGCCTGTCACGTTTGCTCCTTGTTACTCTTCCAGCTGTCCTGGGTTACTTATAGGACTGACCTCCCTGGGCCCTAAATCAGGTTACAGTGATGACTTTGTAGATTTATTACTATCCTAATGCTAGACACTTCACCATCTTAAAAATGAAAACTTTTCTACAAGTTACAGAAGCACCCTTCTAGAATCCCTGAAGAACACTGTGTAGAAGATTAAAATCTGATGCAGAAAGGGCATATTTTGAATGAAAGATCAAGTAGAAAAGTCAAAATACAAGAAATTGGATTTAATAAGAAAAGAAATGCTGATCATCTCCTAATGGATCCTACTGGCCATTTTCCATATTGTCTCTGAAGTAGCCCGTGTAGAATAAGCATATAATTTTGTTCCTAAGGGTCCTATTATTTGCATATCATTGGATAAGTTGGGGAAATATTTACATAAATCACAACTTATCCCATGATATGCAAATAAGATGACCCTTGGAAGCAAAAGTACATGTCTATTATACATAAAATGCATAATATGTATCATACATAAAACAGAGAATACAGAATTTATTTACATACATTGGTTGTGTAACTGAAGGAACATTACAGTCTGATGGTGAAAAGTGAGCTCTGTCCCCCATGGAGGGGCCAGAATGGACTCAGTCTGTCTACTGCAAGTCCACTCCTGGAGCCAAATCAGTAGAGAAACAGCCAGCATCCACCACCATTTCCAACATGCCTGATGCACCAACAAGCAGAGTGCAAGTCCTGCTGACTGGCAGCTGTTGGGATTACCTTGCAGTCTGGGTGGTGAGGACTCATTAAGCACCATTGGTGCTCAATAATCTTTCGACTCGATTTAGGTCATATCTGAATGGTCTAGTGGTTTTCACTACTTTCTTCAGTTTAAGTCTGAATTTGGCAATGAGTTCATGATCTGAGCCACAGTCAGCTCCCAGTCCTGTTTTTGCTGACTGTATAGGGTGTCTCCATCTTTGGCTGCAAAGAATATAATTACTCTGATTTCAGTGTTGACCATCTGGTGATGTCCGTGTGTAGAGTCATCTCTTGTATTGTTGGAAGAGAGTGTTTGCTATGACGAGTGTGTTCTCTTGACAAAACTGTTAACTTTTGCCCTGCTTCATTCATTCTGTATGCCAAGGCCAAATTTGCCCGTTACTCCAGTTATTTCTTGACGTTCTACTTTTGCATTCCTGTCCCCTATAATGAAAAGGACATCTTTTTTGGGGTGTTAGTTCTAGAAGGTCTTGTGGATCTTCCTAGAACCATTCAACTTCAGCTTCAGCATTGCTGGTCGGGGCATAGACATGGATTACTGTGATATTGAATGGTTTGCCTTGGAAACGAACAGCAATCATTCAGTCATTTTTGAGATTGTACCCATGTACAGCATTTCAGACTCTTCTGTTGACTATGAAAGCTACTCCATTTCTTCTAAGGGATTCTTGCCCACAGTAGTAGATATAATGGTCATCTGAGTTAAATTCACTCATTTCAGTTCACTGATTCCTAAAATATTGACGTTCACTCTTGCCACCTCCTGTTTGACGACTTCTAATTTGCCTTGATTCATGGACCTAACTTTCCAGGTTCCTATGCAATATTGCTCTTTACAGCATTGGACCTTTCTTCTTTCACCAGTCACATCCACAACTAGGTGATGTGTTTGCTTTGGCTCCGTCTCTTCATTCTTTCTGGAGTTATTTCTCCATTATTCTCCAGTAGCATACTGGGCACCTACTGACCTAGGGAGTTCATCTTTCAGTGTCTTATTTTGCCTTTTCATACTGTTCAGACTTAAATGGGAGGAAGTAAGGAAAACCACTAGAGCATTCAGATATGACCTAAATCAAATCACTTATGATCATACAGTGGAAGTGACAAATAGATTTAAGGGATTAGATCTGATAGACAGGGTCTGAAGAACTATGGATGGAGGTTCATTACATTGAACAGAAGGCAGTGATCAAGACCATCCCCAAGAAAAAGAAATACAAAAAGGCAAAATGATTGTCCTAGGAAGACTTACAAATAGCTATGAAAAGGAGAGAAGTGAAAGGCAAAGGAGAAAAAGAAAGATATATCCATTTGATGGAGAGTTCCAAAGAATAGCAAGGAGAGATAAGAAAGCCTTCCTCAGCAATCAATGTGGGGGGGAAAAAAAACAACAGAGGAAAACAACAGAATGGGAAAGACTAGAGATCTCTTCAAGAAAATTAGAGATACCAAGGGAACACTTCATGCAAAGATGGGCACAATAAAGGACAGAAATGGTATGGACCTAACAGAAGCAGAAGATATTAAGAAGAGGTGGCAAGAATACACAGAAGAAACTGTACAAAAAAGATCTTCACGACCCAGATAGCCACAATGATGTGATCGCTCACCTAGAGCCAGACATCCTGGAATGTGAAGTCAAGTGGACCTCAGGAAGCATCACTATGAACAAAGTTAGTGGAGGTGATGGAATTCCAGTTGAGCTATTTCAAATCCTGAAAGATGATGCTGTGAAAGTGCTGCACTCAATATGCCAGCAAATTTGGAAAACTCAGCAGTGGCCGCAGGACTGGAAAAGGTCTGTTTTCATTCCAATCCCAAAGAAAGGCAATGCCAAAGAATGCTCAAACTACTGCACAATTGCACCCATCTCACATGCTAGCAAAGTAATGCTCAAAATTCTCCAAGCCAGGCTTCAGCAATATGTGAACTGTGAACTTCCTAATGTTCAAGCTGGTTTTAGAAAAGGCAGAGGAATCAGAGATCAAATTGCCAACTTCCGCTGGATCATCGAAAAGGAGAGAGAGTTCCAGAAAAGCATCTACTTTTGCTTTATTGACTACACCAAAGCCTTTGACTGCATGGATCACAACAAACTGTGGAAAATTCTTAAAGAGATGGGAATACCAGACCACCTGACCTGCCTCTTGAGAAACCTGTATGCAGGTCAAGAAGCAACAGTTAGAACTGGACATGGAACAACAGACTGGTTCCAAATAGGAAAAGGAGTACGTCAAGGCTGTATATTGTCACCCTGCTTATTTAACTTATATGTAGAGTGCATCATGCAAAATGCTGGACTGGATGAACCACAAACTGGAATCAAGATTGCCAGGAGAAATATCAATAACCTCAGATATGCAGATGACACAACCCTTATGGCAGAAAGTGAAGAAGAGCTAAATAGCCTCTTGATGAAAGTGAAAGAGGAGAGTGAAAAAGTTGGCTTAAAACTCAACATTCAGAAAACTAAGATCATGGCATCTGGTCCCATCACTTCAAAGCAAATAGATGGGGAAACAGTGGAAACAGTGACAGATTTTATTTCTGGGGGCTCCAAAATCATGGTAATTGCAGCTATGGAATTTAAAGGCACTTGCTCCTTGGAAGAAAAGTTATGACCAACCTAGACAGCACATTAAAAAATAGAGACGTTACTTTGCCAACAAAGGTCCATCTAGTCAAAGCTATGGTTTTTCCAGTAGTCATGCATGGATGTGAGATTTGGACTATAAAGAAAGCTGAGCACTGAAGAATTGATGCTTTTGAACTGTGGTGTTGGAGAAGACTCTCGAAAGCCCTTTGGACTGCAAGAAGATCCAACCAGTCCATCCTAAAGGCAACTGGTCCTGAATATTCACTGGAAGGACTGATGCTGAAGCTGAAACTCAAATACTTTGGTCACCTGATGTGAAGAACTGACTCATTGGAAAAGACCCTGATGCTGGGAAAGATTGAAGGTGGGAGGAGAAGGGGACAGCAGAGGATGAGACGGCTGGATGGCATCACCGACTCAATGAGTGTGAGTTGGTGATGGACAGGGAGGCCTGGTGTGCTGCAGTCCATGGGGTTGCAAAGAGTCACACATGACTGAGTGACTGAACTGAACCGAATCTTCCAACTTCTGTCTTGTACCTTGGGTCAGTGGGGAGTTAGAGAAAAAACATTGTTTCAGTGAAGCTCGATTGCTTACACCACAGAATTGTTTAACGCAATTGGTAAAGTGCAAACCCACAGGAAGTTTTTGTTGTTCACCTGTGACTCTTTGAGAGCCCATAAACTGCAACACATCAGGATTTCCCCTCCTTCATGATATCCCGTCATTTGATGAGAGTCCTGTCCCTTGAATCAGTGATGCCCTCCAACCATGTCATCCTCTGTCGCCCCTTTCTCCTTCTGTCCTCAGTCTTCCCCAGTGTCAGGGTCTTTTCCAATAAGTCAGCTGTTTGCATCAAGTGGCCAAAGTATTGGAGTTTCAGCTTCAGCATCAGTCCTTCAGTGAATATTCAGGACTGGCTTCCTTTAGGATAGACTGGTTGGATCACCTTGCTGCATTTACTGTCCTTGCAGACTCCACCCAGGACTCAGGTCCCTGCAGGAGAGCACAGGGGACTTGCTTTGTGTGCGCTCACCGAGTGACCGATGAGACTGCATACTGGGCGAGGAGGTGTCCTGGTCATCTCTATATGGTGTGCTGCACGGATCACCCCCAGACCCTCGGGGCAGACAGGCAACAGTAACTCGGTCCTGAGTCCTGAGTCTGACCAGACTAGGGAGCCCCAATCTTGCTGGCATGAGCGTCTCTGGTCAGGGTCACGTGGTTAAGTGGTGTTACCATTCTGGACTGGGCTTGCCCACCAGTAGGCTGTTCTAGGGTGGCCTGGCTGGGGTGTGGGTGACTTGGCTCTGCTGCCTGTGTTCCGTCCGCTAGCTAGCCCCCGCGGGCGTGTTCTTCCTGCAGGAGCGGACAGGAAGCCGGCGCTCTTCTCCCAACACCTCCCACCACCTGCGCTTTTCAGACCCCTGCATCCGTCACCTCGCATACCATCAGCCAAGTAACTCAGATGCTGAACTGGGAGCAGGGGAAGAGGCCCCACTCCATTTTCCATTAATTTTTCTTGGACTATTGATTTACTGTGTTAGTTTCTGCTGTACAGCAACGTGACTCAGTGATGCATACACTTATATCCACTCTTCTTTAGATTCCTTTCCCATGTAGGTCATCACAAAGTATCGAGTAGAGTCCCGGTGCTTATAAAGCAGGTCCTTATTAGCTACCTATTCTAAGTGTAGCAGTGCATGCATGCCAACCCCAGGCTGCCAATCTGTTCCTCCCCCCGTCTCCCCAGGAACCACGTTTGTTTTCTACATCTGTGACTCTATTTTTGTCTTATAGATAAATCCATTTGCACCCTTTTTAAGATTCCACATATAAGCAATATTCTATGATATTTGTCCTTCTCTGACTTAACTTCACTTAGTGTGATATCTCTAGGTACATCCATGTTGCTGCAATTGACAATATTTCATTCTTTTTCACTGCTGAGTAATATTCCATTGTACATACTTACCACATCTTCTCTATCCATTCCTCTGTTAATGGACATTTAGGTTGCTTCCATGTCGTGGGTATTCTAAACAGCACTGCTATGAATCTACTTTTTCATGGAGGATTTATAAGGCAGGCATACAGGGGTGAGTAAAGGCTGAAGTCACCCACACAGATACTCTAACTCAAAGAGACTCCTCCTCAAACGGGATGTCTCTTTAGGAAAGAAAGCCCTGAGATTCAGGTTATAAAACAGGCACACATGCTTTTTCTTGGCATTTGTCCCAACACGGTGACCACGGGAGACACAGATTCCCAGTGATGCTGGGAATGTGGAGTTTGGCGCTTGCTGCCACATTAGTAGCAGAGCAGTCTGGTCATTCTGGGGAAACACCTAGAATTACAATAATTAAATTACAAAAAATAGTTTTTTTCAAAAGCTGTTATGACATTTGACTTGGCTAAATAAATCACTGATAATGAAGCCCTATTCACATTTTATTATCTCAATATGTAGATGAATATAATTTATAAGTAGTATATATTGAGGGCATAAATTTTCACTTGTTGATTTCTACAGAATGTACTTCACTGTACATACATATTTAGAAAATTATATTTTTAAAATAAATCTTTGATTTACAATGATTGATTTAGAAGGATTTCAATAATAGTCCCTTAAATATATTCATATAGAACTATGACTTATACACTCAGATATTACACAAACTAAAGTTGTATATGCAATTTTATGACATATTGTTCACTCTACATATATGTATATGTATTTTTTTTTACAGAAGGATAGAAATTACATCTTATTCCATGACTAATAGCCAAACACCCCACCACTGAGGCTTCCATGAGATGCCTCACATAGGATGGCTCTGGATTTCCAAGAGAAAGTTAAGCAAAGGAGATTAAAATAATGGGTCAATAATTTTAGGGGGAAAATTACAATTTCAGAAGCTGCTGGTGGGAGACCAGCTGTTGGGGCATACACTCAGCTTTATCCTCGGGGCTCCAGATGAGCCGGGGGCTTCAGTGGGAGAGGTTCTCGTTTGTACCAACACAAAGGCCGGGGTGGTCAGAAATCCAGCGCATTTGCAGACTTGGATGTAATACATGGGCTGACAAAACTAACGAAACAATATGTGTGATCTGGCCCCGAGAATCTGTTTCTGACCCTCAGGACGCTGAAGCCAGGCAACAGGGACCCGGCCAGGCTGACGCTGGTGGACTGCGTCTCGGAGAGACGAGGCGTCTTGGCAGTGGTCTTGCCGCTGCACCGCCAGGAATGGGGCAGTCTCAGAGCCTGCGTGCTGGGAGCGAGTGACTGACGGGAGCGGGGCTGGGTGCCGCGCTGGGAGGCGTGAGAAATTCTCCCAAGTTGCAGCACCCTTGCTTAGCTAGTGCGTTTCCACTTTTGTGCTTCTGAAATAATGATTTCACGTTTTTGTTGGTATTTTATTTGTAAGAAATAAAGTCAGGATAGTAACCTGGGAAATGATGGGGTGATCTATTTAAACATACAGCTGCTGCTGCTGCTGCTAAGTCGCTTCAGTCGTGTCCGACTCTGTGGGACCCCATAGATGGCAGCCCACCAGGCTCCCCCGTCCCTGGGATTCTCCAGGCAAGAACACTGGAGTGGGTTGCTATTTCCTTCTCCAGTGCAGGCAAGGAAAAGTGAAAGTGAAGTCGCTCAGTCATGTCTGACTCTTATCGACCCCATGCACTGCAGCCTACCAGGCTCCTCCATCCATGGGATTTGCCAGGCAAGAGTACTGGAGTGGGTGCCACTGCCTTCTCCAGTAAACATACAGAGGCTCCTCCAAAAGAATTTCTGTTGCTGTTAGGAAAAGTAAAAATAAGAAGAAAAAAGATGAATAAATTTGGCATTCAACTATCAGAGCCTGATATTTTCTTTTCTAAAATGCTACCGAAGTCATCAAGATGATATACAAGGAGGCAGTTAAAATGAAGGGAGACTGCAAGCCCATTCTGCAGAAGTTTCCAGAGCTGTGTCATTGGCCACACGGCCTTATGCCAACCTGTCCTGAACACAGATTCAAACTTCTTACCCAGAGCAACCTGAAGGGCTGCACTCACCCAAACACCTCCTCTGAGCCCTGGTTCCTGGACGCAGCCCTGCTCAGAAGACAGGTGGCTGTCCAGCCCTCCCTTCTCCTAGGGCTGTGCCCTGGGGCAGCCAGGGTCCTGCCTTCCCTGCCCCGACACCCCAAGGCCGGCAGGGAATCTGGGCATACAGGACGAGATCAGCCTTGCCATGCGTGCCGCGGGTGGGGTCGGGCAGAGGGAGGCGTGGTTCTTTGTGCACCACGTGTCCAGGTACACGGTTCTCCAGAGTCAGAAGAGAAACGCATGCGAGTAGGAATAGATTTCACTTCCGGCCACTAAGGCCCCGTGGGAGAGAGTACCTTTAAGGCACTACGATGCTTATCTGCCTCCATTCTGGATTGAGTGTGAAGGGTGCTCAAGGACAGAAGGGACGGAATTATACGGTGCCCCCTGCGGCTGCAGACAGCAGTCTTCAACCTATCCACCAGTGCTCAAGGGTGAATAAACCCAACAAGAGGTCAACACGTGCTCCCAATAGTGGGCAGACTGTATTCTCACAAAAATGTTCCATTTTTTAGAGGAAAAGCCACCTCTAAAACAATTTTTTTTTTTGCAGGGAGCGAAAGACAAGATAGAAAGTGTCCTTCCCCCTGATTTGTCCATCTCCTCTGGGAGCAGGCAAAGACTACAGTTGCTGAGGGATGGGGCAGGCTGCCGCAGGAAGAGAGAGGCCAGGTGGACAAATATGTATGAAAAAATCTAAACTGAAGGAGGAAATATAAAAAAACCCTCAAACTAATCATGCAATTAAATTCCTATTCAACACATGAAAAAGAAAGCTCCTAGGGCAGAATGCTGAATCAGTGATCTGAAGGAGAGACTTAGGATTCTTTCAGGACGTCCAGGAAAAAACCCCAAAGACCTGGGAGACAATGGATGACAAGGACACAGCAAGCGTTTCTACCACGTGAGCCCCTGTGACTATTAGAAGTCACACCTAACAGAGCAGAGTAAATTACCAACATATCAGTATTCACAGGGCTTCCACTGGCCCAGCATTAAAGGACGCACCTGCAGTGCAGAAGACCCAGGTTGGATCCCCGGGTCAGGGCGATCCCCTGCATAGAAGGTGGTCACCTGCTCAGGTGTTCTTGCCCCAGAGTCCCGTGGACAGAGGAGCCTGGTGGGCTACAGCCTTCAGGGCTGCACGGAGTCAGGCGCGGCAGAGGCAGCCAAGCACGCTCACTGTTGACAACACCGACCGCAACACTCAGCGAACTACCTAGAAAACGCCCCTGGGCTGAAAGAAGTTTCTCTCTATTGTTGAAACAGTCTGAGTGTGGGTTGGAAAAGATTTTCCAAACAAAGAGCATTTCAGAAAGGAGTGAGTTTATGAAGAACAAAGAGCAGAGATAATGGGAGCCTGCAAGCACACTGGGCTGACCTCCTGACAGGCCAGCGGCAGCTGACACTTTCCATGGGTTAGTAGCCAGTTTATATAGCTTCAAGACAAAGAAAATTCTTGCAGGAAGGGCGGCATTAGGTGACCGGTTAGGGTGCTATAGAGTGAGCACCGGGCTGGGTATTTTTGCCTGATGTGGGGTCAGGAAGCTGACAGGTAAGGAGCAGGGAGGCTCTTGGCAACCTTTACAGTGGGTCTTGGTCAGTTCCAGAGGTGACCTTGGTTCTGAGCTCCACGTCTGTGGCCTTGCTGAGAGGTCTTCACTCCAGATCTCTCCTCAGGATAATTGTGTCAAAGGAAAAAGGATTACGTTTAGGTCTCATCATTTTCTGCCCTTTTATTTTCAAGTATACAGAGAAAAATCCTATGAACTTTCAGAGAAAATTAAAAATAAAGCCTAAATCAGGCTGCTCTCAGAATTCTCCCCAGACCACGGCAGAAGACCAGGGTGGTATGAAGCCAGGGCCTTGGGAGGGAGGAGGGAGACAGTCTAAACAATGAGAGTGAGCGAGGACGGGGATTTTTTTTTTTTAAAGAATTCTGTACTCACTGGAGTCATCACGCAAATACAGAAGTAATACATTGTTACCAATTAAAGAATTAGAAAGTTCTATGTAATTATTGCAAAAATGTTTTTAAAGAATACTCCAATTATAAAAATCAAAATCACAAATTTAAGAACATAATAATAATATATTTATATAATTATGAGTAAATGGCTAGGCACAGTGATATGATCACTATGGTTTCAAAATTAATGCAAATGCAAACAATAATGCTTGAAAAAAATTGTGTATCAAAAGGTTGAGTATAAAATATGATTAAACTAATAAAGACTAGGAAGTAGAGAAGAGAGTCATAGACTAAATGAGATTAAAACATGAAACCTGTGACATGATTTGAAACATAAAAGCCCTACATATAAACATATTTAAATTTTGACAATTAATTGAAAAGATATTTTAATTTTTAATTTCAATTTATTTTAAAATAAAGGATGATTGCTTTACAATATTGTTTTGATTTCTGCCACATATCAACATACAAGGGAGAGTTCTGACAAAACGTGGTCCACTGAACAAGGGAATGGCAAATATTCTTGCCTTGAGAACCTGGTGAACAGTATGAAAAGGCAAAAAGATATGACACTGAAAGATGAACTCCCCAGGTTGATAGATGCCCAATATGCTACTGGAGAAAAGTGGAGAAATAGCTCCAGAAAGCATGAAGAGATGGAGCCAAAACAATGCCGAGTTGTGAATGTGACTGGTGATGGAAGCCAAGTCTGATGCTGTAAAGAACAATACTGCACAGGGACCTGGACTGTTAGGTCCACGTTTCAAGGTAAACCGGAAGTGGTCAAACAGGAGACGGCAAGACGGAACATTGGCATTTTAGCAATCAGTGAACTAAAATAGACCGGGATGGGTGAATTCAATTCAGATGACCATTATATCTACTACTGTGGGCAAGAATCCCTTAAAAGAAATGGAGTAACCATCGAAGTCAACAAGAGTCCAAAATGCAGTACTTGGATGCAATCTCAAGAACGATAGAACAATCTCTGTTCGTTTCTAAGGCAAACCATTCAATATCACAGTAATACAAGTCTATGCCCCAACCACTAATGCCAAAGAAGCTGAAGTTGAAAGGTTCTATGGTGACTTACAAGACCTTACGGAACTAGCACTAAAAAAGATGTCCTTTTCATCATAAGCAACTGGAGGGCAAAAGTAGGAAGTCAAGAGATCCCTGGATTAATAGGCAAGTTTGGCCTTGGAGTACAAAATGAAGCAGGGAAAACGCTAACAGTTTTGCCAAGAGAACACCCTGGTCATAGCAAACACCCTCTTCCAACAACACAAGGGAAGACTCTACACATGGACATCACCAGATGGTCAATACCTAAATCAGATTGATTATATTCTTTGCAGCCAAAGATGGAGAAGCTCTATACAGTCAGCAAAAACAAGACCAAGAGCTGACTGTGGCTCAGATCATAAACACCTTATTACAAAATTCAGACTTAAATTGAAGAAAATAGCGAAAACCACTAGACCAATCAACTATGACCTAAATCAAATCCCTTATGATTATACAGTGGAAGTGACAAATAGATTAAAGGGATTAGATCTGATAGACAGAGTGCCTGAAGAATTATGGACAGAGGTTTGTGACATTGTATAGGAGGCAGAGATCAAGACCACCCCCAAGAAAAAGAAATGCAAAAAGGCAAAATGGTTGTCTGAGGAGGCCTTACAAATAGCTAGGAAAAGAAAATACGTGAAAGGCAAAGGAGAAAAGGGAAGATATACCCATTTGAATGCAGAGTTCTAAAGAATAGCAAGGAGAGATAGTAAAGCTTTCCTCAGTGATCAATGCAAAGAAATAGAGGAAAACAATAGAATGGGAAAGAGTAGAGATCTCTTCAAGAAAATTAGAGATACCAAAGGAATATTTCATGCAAAGATGGGCACAATAAAGGACCTAACAGAAGCAGAAGATATTAAGAAGTGGTGGAAAGAATACGCAGAAGAACTGTACAAAAAAGATCTTCATGACCCATATAACAATGATGGTGTGGTCACTTACCTAGAGCCAGACATCCTGAACTCTAGTGGGCCTTAGCAAGCATCACTCTGAACAAAGCTAGTGGAGGTGATGGAATTCCAGCTTAACTATTTCAAATCCTAAAACACTTTTGGACATAAAATATATTCTATTAGTATAAGGCTTTCCAGGTGGTGCAGTGGTAAAGAACCTGTCTGCAGATACAAGAGATGTGGGTTCAATTACTGTGTTGGGAAGATCCCCGGAGGAGGAAATGGAAACCCACTTTACTATTCTTGCCTTGAAAATTCCATGAACAGAAGAGCCTGGTAGGTTAGAGTCCATGGGGTCGCAAAGAGTTGGACAAAACTGAGAACACACACACATATAGTCAGCTTATATTTTAATTTTAATTATGTTCTTTTTTGTCATGACAAAGTTGCAAATGATAATGAAGCCAGATTAATTAATAATAATCTCTATGATTCATATATATATATATATGTTTTTCTCATTCAAGAAATTCTTATGATTACCTTATATCTTGTTAGATTGTATTTGCAGAGATTTTATTTAGGATATTTACATATGTAATATCAATATAAATTGATACTATCAATATTGATCAAGGATTATAAAATATTAACATACTATGATATTGGGTAATATATTGTAAAATAGTATATGCAAGAATATATATTACAAGAGTGATTAACCTATGCAGTTTTTTTCCACACCTTTCCGGGTATAAGACCATGAGTGAATTATTCCAACATTCTGCTTCAGTCGTCTCACAAGTAAGACAGAGATTATAGTATTCATCCCTGTCTAGATGTCAGTATCAAATGAGATGATAAAAGTAAGGTGGTTAGAACAAAATGGTATGTATTACAAAGCTATTAAATTAAATAATTTTATGATAAGTACTATTTTTTTTTACTGTTTTTTGGCTTTGGTGTGAAGGTTATTATGACATTATAAAGTGGCATAAATTTTATTTTTGTGTGATTTAAAAAAAATTTCTAGTTATATTTCATCTTGAGATTTTTTAAAAAATCACACAAAAGATGTGCTAAAGATGATGCTGTTAAAGTGCTGCACTCAATAGGCCAGCAAATTTGGAAAACTCAGCAGTGGCCACAGGACTGGAAAAGGTCAGATTTCATTCCAATCCCAAAGAAAGACAATGCCAAAGAATGTTCAAAGACCACACAATTGCACTCATCTCACATGATAGGAAAGTAATGCTCAAAATTCTCCAAACTAGGCTTCAACAGTATGTGAACTGAGAACTTCCAGATGTTCAAGCTGAATTTAGAAAAGGCAGAGAAACCAGAGATCAAATTGCCAACATCCTTTGGATCATCAAAAAAGAGAGCTCCAGAAAAACATCTACTTCTGCTTCATTGACTACTCTAAAGTCTGACTATGTGGATCACAACAAACTGTGGAAAATTTTTAAAGAGACAGGAATACCAGATCACCTTACCTGCCTCTGGGGAAACCTGTATACAGGTCAAGAAGCAACAGTTAGGAATGGACGTGGAACAACAGACTGGTTCCAAATCGGGAAAGGAGTACTTCAAGGCTCTATATTGTCACCCTGCTTATTTAACTTCTATGAAGAGTACATCATGCAAAATGCTGGGCTGGATGAAGCACAGGTGGAATCAAGATTGCCAGGAGAAATGTCAATAACCTCAGATATGTGGATGGTACCACCCTTATGGCAGAAAATGAAGACGAACTAAAGAGCCTATTGATGAAAGTGAAAGAGGAGAGTGAAAAAGCAGGCTTAAAACTTGACATTCAAATAACAAAGATCATGTATCCAGCCCCATCACTTCAGGGTAAATAGATGGGGAAACAACAAAAGCAATGACAGACTTCACTTTCTTGGGCTCCAAAATCACTGCAGATGGTGACTACAGCCATGAAATTAAAAGACGTTTGCTCCTTGGAAGAAAAGCTATGACAAATCTAGACAGTGTATTCAAAGCAGAGACATTACGTTGCCAACAAAGGTCCATCTAGTCAAACCTATGGTTTTTCCAGAGTGATTGGGTGTATGGGCCCAGTCATGTATGGGTATGAGAGTTAGACCATAAAAAAGGCTGAGTGCTGAAGAATTGTTGCTTTTGAACTGTAGTGTTGGAGAAGACTCTTGAGAGTCCTTGGATTGCAAGGAGATCCAACCAGTCAATCCCGCTGAAGCTCCAATACTTTGGCCATCTGATGCAAGGAGCTGACTCACTGGAAAAGACCCTGATGCTGGGAAAGATTGAAGGCAGGAGAAGAAGGGGATGACAGAGGACAGTATGGTTGGATGGCAACACTGACTCAATGGACGTGAGTTTGTGCAAGCTCTGGCAGATGGTGAGGGACAGGGAAGCCTGGCATGCTGCAGACCATGGGGTCACAAAGAGTCAGACAGGACTGAATGACTGAACAACAATATTTCATTTTACAATCACAATGTTATTTAAATATGCATTTTATCAGACTTTTAAATGGTTGTAGATTATCAATCTTTTAGTGAAAAGATAGACTTTTTCATAAAGGTTTTCTTAATTTTGTGAAATTTAACTTATATTTATAAGCATTTTTCAAATCACTTTTCTTGAACTTTGCTATTGCCCATTTTTTAGCTGTTTGAGTTGCTTGACGCTCACGCGTCATCCTCTGGTGGTGCTTGGATATTAGTGACAGCTTTCCCTCTCAGTGCTGTGTGTTGGTGGGCCTTAAAGTGTTTTCACTATCAGTTTTTGAAATATTTCAATTTATATTATAATTTCTCCTCAAAACATAAATTATTATGACCAGATTTTAATTTCTTTTTATTTTATTTTTAAACTTTACATAATTTTATTAGTTTTGCCAAATATCAAAATGAATCCACCATAGGTATACAAGTGCTTTAGTTGGTTATTATTTTGTGTTCCTTTCTAATGGTATGTTTTTGTCAGCAGAAAATATCCTGATGTAAAAATGCTTGAACTTCAAATTTTTTAAAAAATTTCATTGCATATTAAATTTTCAGCAGTTAAATGTATCTGAAGGATGAATGAGAAATCTCTGATCATTGGGTGCAGAGTTCTATGTATTTCTGTGATCAAGGTTTATGGTTCATATATTCAATTTTAAAAAATAATACTTTTATTTGCTTGCTTTATATTCAGGATATCTCAGTAAATTTACCAATTATGATGATGGACTAGTTAATTTTAGTCAGTATATATTCTGAATCTATGTTATTATGTGCATTTGAGAGAAGCACTTTTACAGGTTTTTGGTGAATTATTCTCTTTATAATTGAGAAATGACCACGATACTGGATGCTTGGGGCTAGTGCACTGGGACGACCCAGAGGGATGGTATAGGGAGGGAGGAGGGAGGAGGGTTCAGGATGGGGAGCACATGTATACCTGTGATGGATTCATTTTGATATTTGGCAAAACTAATACAATTATGTAAAGTTTAAAAAAAAAAGAAATGACCTTATTTTTATTTTTTATTATTATTTTCATTGGTTAGTATTAGTGCTGTTATCATTTATTGGCTAGTATTTTCTCTGTGTACATCTTTTAGTATTTCCTCATCTTTAAGTAGGACATGGAATTATTCTCATTCGTTTCTCCTGATAAAATCTATCTCAATGAGGCCATTTATTATTTTTTATCAATTTTAATTGCTACCATATTGGGATAATTTCTGCCAAATAATGCTAATTTTTCATTTACTATCTATTTTTTCCTCTTTTGTGAGGTCTACTTCTACTTTGCACATTGTGCTAAATTAGATTTATTTATTCATTTTCTCCTTGTTGTTAATTTGGAAGTTTTGAGTTCCATTTGTATAAAAAATGAAAGTATTTTCTTAGTATATAAAATTGATCAATAGTTTTATGTTAATTTTATGATTAACTTCATTTCTTTCATTAACAAATGTTTAATATTTAACTGATAATTTCTTTTACCTTCAAAGATGTTTTGCTGTTATGCTATTTCCATTTTGTTTTTCAACTCACACATGACTAATTCTATAAATAATAACTGAATTAAAATAAATGATTTTTAATAATTTATCTATTCAGTAATGTGTTTTCTCAACATATTTTCCCCATCACACTTCTTGTTTCTATATTCAAGTTTACTACATTGAAGTAATAAATATTAATTTCCTCCTAGCCTTGGTGAGATAATGTAAAGATTCCTCAGTCTTGATTTTTAGTTATATTCTTTAATTTCTCAATGTCTATTTTATACTCTCCATCTATTCATTTTTCTGAGATATCTTCTCTGTAATTTCCTTCTCCCATCCTCCAGTGTAGTAATTCTCACTTATCCATACATAACCACTTATTTAATTATTGATTATACTTTAAAAATCTATATCTATTACCATATATACAATATAATCATCAATATCTTTTATTGTATCAGTGATATTAATTTTATTTCATCTCATTTATAAACTTTTTGACATTCTCCCATTTCAGATTGTATTTCTTTTACCAAAAAGAATCTCCTCTTAGTATTTCTTTTCGTGTATGTCTGTTGGTAGTAAATTTTCTATGTTTTTTATGTTTATCTGTGTGTATATTTATTTTGATTTGTGCAGGTCATTGTGGTTGGTTGTAGAATTCTAAATTATTTTCTTCCAGCCATTTAGACGGGCAGTTTAGATGACACTTGCATAGCCGTCTCTCCTCCTTCATTTCTGTGAGGAGTCGGCCTCAGGTCCTGTAGGAAGGCTTTTCTCTGAACCCTTTGTGGCAGCGCACCTCTCGTGTCCCGCGTACGACGTCCCGGGTTTATCCTGCCTGTCGTCTTTAGATGTTCTGAACATGTGGGCTCACGTTTGTTCCAAGTTTGAAAAAAAATGCTAGTCATTATCTCTGCGAATATATGTGTATTTTGCCTCTTTTTTTCTTTTCTAAGTCTCTAATTACATGTATGTTAGTCTTTGTCACTGTGTCTTATTTGTAGTTGTATTATTTTTCTCTATATTTTTTAGATCCCTCTTTCTCTGAGTTTTAGTTCAGGTACTTCCACCGACCCATCTTTTACTTATTTAACTCTCTTCATTTAGTCTGCTTTAAGCCCATCAATTCAGTAATGGCATTAATATTATGCTTTTCGTTATACAATTTCTTCTTTCTTTTTATCTGAGTTTACCTTCTAGTAAAAATTCCATTTATTGATCATATTTTTGTCCAATGTTACAATTTTCTTGAAGATGTTACTTATATTTATTTTAGAGTCCCTAAATGACAGCTTCAAGATCTTGATTACTTATGAGCCTTGTAATCTTTTTTCTCATAAGTTTTTTTTTTTTCTTTCATAACATTCATTTCCTGCAGTCTTTGTACTTTCTGAGTGAATACCAGATCCTGGGCGTTAACCGTTGTGGAGACGCTGAGTGATTTGCATTTTTCATTAGATTATTTCTTCTTTACTTTGACAGGGAGAGGCCGAGGCCTAGTCACCTTTGTTCATTCAGGGACTAATTGAAAGTTGTCTTTATTATGTTTTTATTATCAAATATTATATTTTTCATTTCTAGAAGTTTTGTTTTTTCAAACCATTTCTTTCTCTTTAGTGTCCGTTTTTCCAAGACTGTTCCATCCCTTCTTATACCTGTCATAACTTTGAATACATGTGTTTTATGTGTGTATGTATATACACACATAATGCTTCACATCTGAAGCAGTCTGTTTCAGACTGCTTATTTACTGACACTTTTAATTACTTTGGAGGACCATTTGACTTTCAGCCATCATGTTTGTTTGTTTCATAATTTTTGCTGTGAGTTTACCTTCCTTTTCCTCACTGACAGCTTGGGTTGTGGAAATATCCTTACGGGACCATGATGCGTACCCCGGGGCTCCGGGAATTGTAGCCGCAGGTAACATGTTTTCACTTGATCAGTTAGGGAACCTTGCACAAACTGGTATAGCGTTTAACCCTCTGCCCACTCATTCATGGTGACAATGTGGAATTTTTTTTTCCCTTGGGAAGGAAGTGATTCTAAGTAGTTCCAGGGGCAGTGAAGAGCTTCCCTGCTGCCTTCTTGAAACAGCGAACTGGAGGTTCTGTCCTCCCCTCCCTCCCCAACCCAGTCATCTAATGAGTGGTCCTTTCAGGGTCCTGGGTGAGTGGCAGATTGTCCAGTGTGCTCTCTGCTTTGAGTGGGCTTTTCCCCTGTGCCGATGGCAGAGGAGGCGGTTGTGAAGTCCATGCTCTGGGGTCTGAGCTGTATCAGAGTCTAATGCCTTCCCAGGTCACTTCCACAAAAGTCCCCCTCCCCCAACTTGTCACTCTGGCTTTGCATTTTAATTTACTTTGTGTTGCCTGGAGATCTCACTTTTTTTCTATTTTGAGGTCTGCCTTATTGGTCTATCTTGTTGTATTTCATCCATGCTTCATGTTTAAAATGAGAAGATACCAATTCATTTTCCACTACTTTTTTGGTCAGAATCCCCAGTCTATTGTCTGCTTCATAAAATTTATGCATTTATCCTTTGAAACTTAATCTTAAATTCTCAAAATCCAGTTTCGACTTTTTAGGACAACATTCTCCACAATGTGACTCAGAAGTCTTAAAATCTAAAACTTGGGAATGTTGTTATTTATAAATGAAAATCATAACTCTATGTCTAGAACAGGTAACACTATCCAGTGAACTGATGGAGCATGTTTATGCAACATTAACTAATACTTCAATGTATTATTGTTCTAAATGTGCTTTATCTATTTATTATGAGATTGCCATCAAATCAATAGTAATTCCCATATTTATTGTCATCTTGAAAAAGACAAACATAATACTCATCAGCTATCAAGTAATCAGTCTAATTTGCTTTATGCTGTGACTTTCAGATTACTAGTGTGTTTAAATAAAGTAACAATTAGCCTTGGGTGAAATGATTACTTTTTAGGACTATTCAACTCATGTTCATGTGTTAAATCCCCTTCATGAAAATTAGAAAAGTTAGGGAAAAAAGTTAGAAAAAATTTTTCATTAAAATTAGAGAAAAAATTATCCAAGAACGGACGTGTGAACTCAGGTACAAGTTAGTATAATTTATCCATATATTTTATTAGATATGAAGAAATATCACTACTCAGTTTCTTAGTGAAAAGAGGTCTTGTTTGTCTTATAATATTGAATTAATCACCTGGGACAGCAGAGTAACTCAGGCCAGCTGTAGTTGTATGCAACCTCTTGAAGCTTTCTGAGAAATGTGGTCACAAACGTGGAAGGTATTCCATTAAATCAAAATTAAACTAGAAAACTACATTACTGGAAAAGAGACTTCATGTGAGTGATAAATTGATGATAATGTATCCAATACACTACAGATACATATACTATATGATAAATATGTGTGCATAATACATGCATTAAAAAATATACACACTTTAAGCAGAAGTGATCAAGTTATGCTAAGTCACTTCAGTCGTGTCCGACTCTGTGCGACCCCATAGATGGCAGCCCACTAGGCTCCCCCGTCCCTGGGATTCTCCAGGCAAGAACACTGGAATGGGTTGCCATTTCCTTCTTTCTCTAATTGGCCTTTTCCTTTTTAAAGTCCAAGTACTTTTAAAAGTTCCTCAAAGTCTAACTTAAAAAATAATTGAATAAAACCCAAAACAAGTAAAGATATGTGAGCCCTATTCAACAAATATGCTTTGAGGAATAAAGAACCTGCTAATATTTCTATGTATTAATTTAAAAATAAAATAAATTAATAACTCACTCACTTGATTTTTAGTATAAATATAGTTGACTTTTCTCTGCTGCATTTTACTTGAGGCAAATTTAAACTAGACAGAGCTTTGTAAAATGTTTCATGCTTTTAAAATACAGTTTCATTTAAGAAACTTGGAAGTCCCTTAGAAATAAAACCTGGAAGTCCTTAAGAAATAAGGACCAAAATTTCCCCGTGCTTGAACTCGCCAGACTCTGAGTCTTGGTTGTTACCGGCAGACTCTTGAGGATGAGTAGATGTTTGTACAAGACCCAAATTCCTTCTTTGATGAGGAAAAGAACGATCGCTATTAAATGATCATTACTGAATCCAACCTGGGGATTGGGAAGTTAGGGGACAGTCTTCCCTGACACAGAGTGAGAACCAGACCAGAATGGCAAGGAGAAGACTAGGTGTGGGGGGCCTTGTGAGGGCACATGGGCAAACTAGGCTTTGGGAGGAGCGCAGCGGGTGGAGGGGGAAAAGTGAGAAGTGGAACTGAGTCTGGAGGTAAACTGGGAGGTTCTGCCCTGTGAAGCTGGGCAGTGGTGCCCCATCCATGCAGTCACTGGGCCACACTGTGAAGCAGCAGGAAGGGTCACGTACTGGTCCAACCACGCGGCCCACACTCTGTACCTCACCCCTACCCCTCCTCAGCAATCCTTAAAGCTAAGCCCCACTTTGCTCCTTTAAACGACATGGAAACAGTTTCCTGGGAGGCAAAGCAGCTTGCCCAAAGTGAGATCTCAGCTCAGATTACTCGGACCCAAGTGCTGGGCTGGGCTCACCACCAGGCTCTTCCCACAGGGACTGGGAGTGGGGAGGGAGGCGGGAAGGACTGGGGGGTGAGGAGGGCGGGTGCTCAGGGTGGCACGTCCCTGCTTACTGCCTGAGACGTGGAAGAGCCGTCACCTCCCACAGCAAACCCTATGAGCCACAAAGTCCACGGGCAACTTGGCCTCCAGGACACGGGAGGCACGTTTCTTCTGTCCAAGGCAGCGCTCACCACCAGCCCCTGCTTGGCACTCTGTAACAGGTGGCACGGGTAGGTGGAGAATCACAGGTGCATGCCCCAGCGAAAGACCCCAGGTAAAGCAGACAGGGTTCCCCAAGACGTCTGTGTGACTGTTTAATAACTATGCAGTTGTGAAGCAGACAAGTGATGGCTGTCCTGATTTAATTAGAAACCCCTCTAACCAGCCTCTTTCCTCCAAGAGCGGATTTGTCAGTTTCTCCTGCATCGGCCGCGCTGGCGAGGGAATCTTTCCCATATTCGCTGGCAAGCCCGCTGTGGCCGACACGTCGGGGGGTGTCAGCTTTTAATTGTAACTGTCTTGCAGAGCAGTGTTGTTTTAATATCCTGTATAGATTTTTATGTAATACACTCACTTGCAGGCAGCCCGAAGCAAGAATCAATTCTGTGAAGGGTTCTTCTTTTGTTAAAAGCCAATCTTGTTTTAATGATGCATGAAGAAATATTCGAGCATTGACATTTTTCTGTCAGGTTTCTTTTGAAAAATCAATTAAGATAATACTGCTTTGACCTAGTTATCTAGTTAATGCTTATTAGGAATGTAATATGATTTACTGTCAGCATAATAATTTTTGTATCTTATCCCATTAGCTTGTGCATATTTCAAAGTGTATTACACAATGGTCACTTCTTAAAATGTGATGTAGCAGAATACATTAATTAGACTGACTGGGATCATTAGGCAGAAACTATCTCATTGGTGGCTTGTATCAAATTTGTATACAGTCTCTATCAAGACACGGCTTTATTTGCATGGCCGAAAACCCGCCACGTAATCAGAGGGTGGACAACTGTGTCCACCGTCTTGAGGTCCATCCCCAACAACTCTTGCCCAAATGACAGATGGCAGATAGCTTTGCTTAAAATGGATGGGTTTGGGATTGCTCATTATGTGTGGGATTTAAGAAAAATACATTTTGGACACGTTGAAGCCACCCTCTGGGGCTCAGGGCTCCATGCCCCGGGTTAGGAAGGCAGGCTGCTGCTCTGCGGTGCTCCGACCTGTCCACCAAAGATGCAGAACCTGACGCTCTTGCAGAAACAGACCTTGCGGTTCTTTGTTGCCTCTGCACTGAGCGCTGTTGATGGCGCTGTCGGGAGGGAGTGCTTGCAGAGACCCTTCCGGGGAAATTATTGATTTCTGCCCGTTCGGGATTCACTGCTGGCTTCACCTTGCTAAGTAGAGCCTGATCAAACCTCTCCCCTCTCCCCTTAGGACAGACGACAACGAACGTCAGACTGCCCCCTGGTTAACAGACGCACCCTGAGTGCTGCAGGCCTGCCCGACACGTCAGAGGAGGCCAGGCGACGTGGCATCCTGCAGAAAGGATCTTAGAGAGCTGAGAACGAACCATGTGTTACCCGGGGCTGGAGCTGGC